>NC_036863.1:19144742-19505282 GCF_002910315.2 Salvelinus sp. IW2-2015 | reverse complement strand
CTGAAGACGCAGCTGGGACCACAGTCGTCAAAAAAAGAACCATTAGGTAACACACTACCCAGTCATGATTAAAACCTGCAGCGCTACGAGAGTCCCCTGCTCCAAAATACCAAGCGCAGATCCAGGCCTCTGAAGTGTGCCAATGACCATCTGGATGATCCAGGAGGAGGGAATGGGAGAAGGTCATGTGGTCTGATGAGACAAAATACTGGTGGTCTAAACTCCACTCGCCGTGTTTGGGTGAAGAAGATAGTATGTACACCCAAGAGCTATGCTCTCCCAGACCTAGTCATTGACCAGGTCCTGCCGTGTAGTTCTGGGCTGATCCCTCACCTTCCTCATGATCATTGATGCCCCACGAGGTGAGATCTTGCATGGCGCCCCAGACCGAGGGTGATTGACCGTCATTTTGAACTTCTTCCATTTTCTAATAATTGCGCCAACAGTTGTTGCCTTCTCACCAAGCTGCTTGCCTATTGTCCTGTAGCCCATCCCAGCCTTGTGCAGGTCTACAATTTTATTCCTGATGTCCTTACACAGCTTTCTGGTCTTGGCCATTGTGGAGATGTTGGAGTCTGTTTGATTGAGTGTGTGGACAGGTGTTTTTTATATAGGTAACGAGTTCAAACAGGTGCAGTTAATACAGGTAATGAGTGGAGAACAGGAGGGCTTCTTAAAGAAAAACTAACAGGTCTGTGAGAGCCGGAATTCTTACTGGTTGGTAGGTATTCAAATACTTATGTCATGCAATAAAATGCAAATTAATTACTTAAAAATCATACAATGTGATTTTCTGGATTTTTGTCTCACAGTTGAAGTGTACCTATGATAAAAATKACAGACCTCTACATGCTTTGTAAGTAGGAAAACCTGCAAAATCGGCAGTGTATCCAATACTTGTTCTCCCCACCGTACCTATGCAGTCAGGGTTCTCAATTCTGACATACTTAAAAAACAAGTACAGAAACAGTTTCAAGGCTGAGTATGACTTGTGTTGCACTGTCAAAAACGGAACCCAGAATAGACATGCTCTCATTAGGACTGTGTGTGTGTTTTCTGGTCTACATCTGTGTGGTGACCAATCAGTATTCTAGTTCATAATAAAAAATATGCATTGTATTTTAACAGAAACAGTTCCAACCTAGACTTTCTTTCTACAATAATTTCTACAGTAAGATGTACAGTAGGCCTGATCATTTTTCATCTGTACTGTTACTTAGGGTTGCACTATCAAAAAGCCGGTGTGTGTGTGTTCTGTTATTCATCTGTGTGATGTGATCAATCGGTTGATTCCAGTTCAGAATGAAAATAATGTATTGTACAGCAACAGTTCCAACCTAGACAGATATGTAATAGTGTTTTTAATGGGGGGAAATAAACATGAATAGATGAATAGATATTTATATGGATAATTAATTTAATTGTTATTTGTTTTTGTCTGTATTGCATTTGTTTTAGGCATAAGGGCAATGAAATGTACTGATATGTATGTATAGTTGCCTATTTTCCTAAGCTTGGGTCCCAGGAAAACACAGAATTTCTAATTTGGGTCCCAAGCTGAAAAGGTTTAAGAACCCCTGTTTTAGGTGCCTTTTGTCAAACTCCAAGCAAGCGCTCATGTGCCTTTTACTGAGGAGTGGCTTCCGTCTGGCTACTCTACCGTCTGGAAGGTTCTCCCATCTCCACAGAGGAACACTGGAGCTCTGTCAGAGTGACCATCACCTCCCTGACCAAGGCCCTTCTCCCCGATTGCTCAGTTTGGCCGGGCAACCAGCTCTAGGAAGAGTCTTGGTGGTTCCAAACTTCTTCCATTTTAGAGTGATAGAGGCCACTGTTCTTGGGGACCTTCAATGCTGCAGAAATGTGTTGGTACCCTTCGCCAGATCTGTGCCTCGACACAATTCTGTCTCGAGCTCTACAAACTATTCCTTCAACCTCACGGCTTGTTTTTTTTCTCTGACATGCACTGTCAACTGTGGCACCTTATATAGACAGGTGTGTGTGCCTTTCCAAATCATGCCCAATCAATTGAATTTACCACAGKTGGACTCCAATCAAGTTGTAGAAACATCAAGTATGATCAATGGAAACAGGATGCACCTGAGTTCAATTTCGAATCTCATAGCAAAGGGTCTGAATACTTATGTAACTAAGGTATCTGTTTTTTATTAGTAGTAACTTGTTTTCGCTTTGTCATTATAGGGTATTGATGAGGAAAAACATGTATTTAATCCATATTAGAATAAGGCTGTAACGTAACAACATTTGGAAAAAGTCAAGGGGTCTGAATACTTTCCGAATGCACCGTATCTATACTCAAGTATCCCTGCATATTGTAAATTTGCTATTGGTACTAACCCTGTATATAGCTTCCAATCTTATTTCTTGTTTTCTTTATTATAAATATTTATAATTTGTATTAGTTATACTATTTTGATAGGTTAATGCACTGTTGGTTAGAGCATACAAGTTAAGCATTTCACTGTACTTCTGCATGTGACACAACTTGCATTTATTCTTGGCCTACTGTATGTTTGGCGTTGATTTATTTAGCCTATTTAATTATCATTGCCTAGCATTCCTATTAATAGGCCTACGTAGGCTGTTAGGCCCATATGTACCCTAAAGTGCTTTTGTTCATTTGAACCTTTTCTATTTTTGCCTAGGTGTTTCAAAACCTGACATAAATAAACATTTTCAAACAAGACCTTGAGAGATGATCATTGACTTTACTGGTTTAGAATTATGCTACCATTGATTGTTAGGCTAAAAAGTGATACATGTAATCAGAACATTTTAGATTTGGCTTATAATTAAAAACTAAAAACTGTTTTAAGTGAGAAGTAGACATTGGTCTGAAGCCAAAAAAGAAAGKAAATTCACGAGCGCCACAATGCAAACTTCATCCATGCTCTACCAAGATTTTCCAGCAACAGGCAGGTTGCTTAGGATTCAAACCTCAAACAGCCTAATTCATACTCATTACAAAGGTAATGCATGGCATTCTTCTCACCCGACAAAGACATTAACCCATTCCACTACATTTAAATACTTTTTTCATCCATGAAAACATGCTTTGCTTTTATACTTACAACACCAGATTTGATTGAGTGAGTTGTTTTTTTGGTACGGTGGTGGCTGTCTGTATTTCCTTAAACCTTTATTTTAACAATGCATATCATTGAAAAATTAATATTTTTCATAAAGATCTTTTTTGGTAAGTAGGTACCCAACATAAAAAGCATGATTTGTTATGTTTGACACAGTCACTCATATACACTGAGTGTACAAAACATTATGCTTTTTCCATGACACTGACTATGTGAATCCAGATGAAAGCTATGATCCCTTATTGATGTCACTTGTTAAATCTACTTCAAATCAGTGAAGAAGGGGAGGAGATAGGTTCAAGAAGGATTTTTAAGCCTTGGGACAACGGAGACATGGATTGTGTATGTGTGCCATTTAGAGGGTGAATGGGCAAGATAAAAGATTTAAGTGCCTTTGCACGGGGTATGGTAGTAGGTACAAGGCGCACCGCTTTGTGTTAAGAACTGCAACGCTGCTGGGTTTTTCATGCTCAACAGTTTGCCGTGTGTATCAATAATGGTCCACTACCCAAAGGACATCCAGCCAACTTGACACAACTGTTTTTCTAAATGGTCGTTTTATCAATTGCTGTGCTGAACAATGGAGAGTTCATTACCTCTGCCAAATGACTATGTAGCTTAAAGTTTACTTTTGCAATAAAGATGACGATACAATAATACACATTTACAATAGGCCTATATCTAAAAAAGAATGATTACTTTCCATGGTTTTTACACCGGAAGGTGATTATACAACATTATTATACAACATTATAACACAGAAAAAATTATGCAATTAAAAGTAAAGTAAAAGTACACAATAATGACAAATGACAACAGAAATAATGTAGTTATTCGTATTTATTTAATATAATAACAGCAAATTTTCCAGTATACAATTTACAATCAAACGTATGTTTATCAGATATAGTCAACTTTGTACATATAATTCAGGAATGGCCACAATTGCTCTTGAAGAGCTACAGGGTTATGCAAGCTTTCTTGTTCACGCCCAGTTATACCACACCTGATTCTACTATTCAAGGTCTTGATGAACAGCTGAGGTCTTGATGAACAGCTGAGGTCTTGATGAACAGCTGAGGTCTTGATGAACAGCTGAGGTCTTGATGAACAGCTGAGGTCTTGTTGACCAGCTGAGGTCTTGATGAACAGCTGAGGTCTTGTTGAACAGCTGAGGTCTTGATGAACAGCTGAGTAGTAGAATCAGGTGTGGTAACACTGGGCTTGAACAAAAAGCCTGCATAGGCTTGTCAATAGTAATTTTGGTAACTCCTGATATAAACACTGACAAATGATAAACTTCTGAGAAACACATGTAAAATACAAAGTCATTCGACAAGTACAAAACACTTAAGAATACATATTTACAAATCTGACATTAGATAGGTGCTCCAGCTACAAATGTTCTTAATAATGCTGCACACAGCTGTTCAACTATAGTAAAAGAGCACACATTCCCACATTTATAAATGACAATATACATATGAAAACAGATGGGAGTACTCACAGCATTTGTAACAGAACATACATAAGGGCTACTGATAGTGTGCGATGTACTGTGTGCATATGAATAAGCTTAAGTCGTTTGTCAGCTCCACGTGGGCCAGCTTGACAAATTTCTTAACCTCTCAAATGACAGAAAGTGGCGCCTGAGAAGGAGAAACGTTCACAACCTGTGCAACTTATCGTGTGCATTTGTACCATAGGGATGGCGTGCATCTGGCAGATGAGGGCAACAATATCTTCCTTGAGAGTTTGAGAGCTGGTCTCTCCACGTTCTCACCTCCGTAGTAGCAAGACGGAAGCACTAGTACACAACACTGCCTGTCCCTTGCCAATCAACAATGCCCAACGAATCCAAAAGGCTATTTTACGAGACACCTAATAAATGAAAATAAGCACACACCGTGCGTCTGTTTCGGGAAAAGTACGGGGCCATCAAAAACAGCAAATTTTCAAATTTGTTATACAAAAGAGAACTGTCACAATATCCCGTTAGTCAAACCCAGGACCTTCAAGTCCCAGGGCGATGACACCAACCATTACGCTACGAACCCTGTAATAGATATGTCAACTTGACACTATTTAAATGGACAGTCTGGTGATAACAGCACGGGTTTATACCAAAATGTTTTTGTTTATTCACTCAGTACTGAGTGAATGTTTATTTATCTTGCTTGGTTAAAAAAATGGTCTAAAACAGTTGTGTTAAAAACAGTTTTATTTGATCACATAGGTAACCAAGTTAGCAAACATGGGTTTTTCTTTTGACTGAGTACAGGTCGAGCAAGCAAGCAATAATCATTATGATTGTATCAAATAAAAAAATAAAAATCTAATTTATTGGTCATATACACGTGTTTAGCAGATGTTATTGCGGGTGTAGCGAAATGTTTGTGCTTCTAGCTCCGACAGTGCAGTAATATCTAACAAGTAATATCTAACAGTTTCACAACATATACCCAAAATACACGCAAATCTAAGGAATGGATTAAGAATATATACATATATGACAGAGCAGCATTTGACTAAGATATTTACACACAATTAAAGTGACTAAGATAGCGTAGAATAGTATGGAGTACAGTATGGCCAGTGATTCCTAATCTATGTTTATAGGCAACCTCCTCTGATGTGCTAGTGATGGCTATTTAGCAGTCTGATGGCCTTGAGATAGAAGCTGTTTTCAGCCTCTCGTTCCCAGTTTGATGCACCTGTACTGACCTCGCCTTCTGGATGATAGCGAGGTGAACAGGCAGTGGCTCGGGTGGTTGATGTCCTTGATCTTTTTGGCCTTCCTATGGCATCGGGTGCTGTAGGTGTCCAGGAGGATGGGAAGTTTGCCCCCGGTAATGCGTTGGGCAGACCGCACCACCCTCTGGAGAGCTTTGCAGTTGTGGGCAGTGCAGTTACCGTACCAGGCGGCGATACAGCCCGACAGGATGCTCTCAATTATGCATCTGTTAAAGTTTGTGAGGATTTTAGGTGTTAAGCCAAATTTCTTTAGCCTCCTGAGGTTGATGAGGTGCTGTTGCGCCTTCTTCACCACACTGTCTGTGTGGGTGAACCATTTCAGTTTGTCAGTGATGTGTACAGCGAGGAACTTGAAGCTGCAGTCCCATCGATGTGGATGGGGAGTGCTCCCTCTGCTGTTTCCTGAAGTCCACGATCATCTCCTTAGTTTTTTTGACAATGAGTGAGAGGTTATTTTCCAGGCACCCCACTCCCAGAGCCCTCACCTTCTCCCTGTAGGCTGTCTCATCGTTGTTGGTAACTTCAGGTTTTCGGGAACAGATTGAAAAATAACCTGACACTGTGTTGATCAGGTCAGCGCAAATTTGGATTATAATGACAAGAATGGCATTGACAGTGGAGGGAGCGTACTGATTACACCCAAGTGTCCAGGTCAGCAGTTTACACAGATGACTTCACCCATATGAAAAACCTTCCATAGCAAAATATACATAGCTAGCTAGCTAGCTACCTTCCTTTTGCTTCTCATCTAATTGGTGTTATCTAGCTAGCTACAGTACAACTGCTAGCCTTCTACGAGCTAACTGCTACTGTTGTGCATCAACCGAGTTGAACCCGGTTTAAGAATTCAGATTCGGCTGAAAAGATGTTAGCATTGTCAGAAATGCTACAAAAAGGTAGGTACATCGTTGGTTTATATTGGGCAGAAATGAGCATGTGAGAGTGGTAAATTGTGAATTAAATTTTTAAAAGACAGTTGTCCCCTCAAACAAATTCAGTCTAATGGTCACCTCAGTCATGTGAAATCCATAGCTTAAGGCCTAATTTATTTATTTCAATTGACGGATTTCCTAAAATGAACTCTTTGAAAATTGTAAAATCTTTGAAATTGTTGCATGTTGCGTTTATATTTTTGGTCAGTGTAAGTGTTGGCAAAGCAAAGCGCAGAGACCTCACTAGTGTCAGAGAGACAAGAGCAGGCCCCCAGTGTCCAGTCTGGAGCGTGAAGTCACAAGCTCTGCTGGTCGGCTACAGTATAGCAGCCTAGCAGTGCCAAAAGCCCTGGTCTGGCCTAGAAACCCCAAAACATGGAATGCTTTAAAAAGTAAAAAGTGTAAAAAGTGTTTATTATGATCAAGTTTGATCCCCACAGTGAATTATTTTAAAGTTTGCTACACATTGTCACACATGACCACGTTCTGACAGAGACCAACGAGGAGGCTCGCGCCCTCATACCATAGACATTAAAACAAAAGTTGGGTTGACTCTCTCAGGCAGGATGAAAACAACTACGTTTCCCATGATATTTTGCTAGTTACGGCCACTTTCACCATGATCCTTATACATTTCTGGTGCCATTCAGCAATATGGAATGCTTCAAATTCAAATACTTCCCGTTTTCATGCGCCATCAGGAGTTTTCCATAGCGCTGACGTCATCCACGTATTCCTATCACCATCTACTTGTTTTAATGTCTATGGCAGAGAAAGGCACAGAGTCAGAGACCTCCAGTGGTCTGAAAAAGAGAACACAGCTCCCTTTAGGCAGAGGGACACTGTTCTCTAGGAGCTACAACACAGCAGACAAAAACGTCTCCCCCCCAGACTCATTGATAACCCCAATCCTGCATGAAGACAGAAGGTATGAAGTCCTAATTAATATCGGCCTCGGAGGAACACGATCATTAATGGCAGTATATATACAGTAAGCAGAGGACGCCTTCACTGATTTGTAAGTAATGACTTGTGAATCCTTACGGAGCCTTTTTCTCTGGCTCTCTCTAGCCCTTGTTTAGCCTAGTGGGGAATTCTAAATTGAGCAGCATCAATTGCAAGTGCAAAAAAACAGTTAATTCTGCCTTTGGCTACAAAGGAAAGGCATTGAGGAGACGTGTTCACTTCTACCACCTGTTTCCTGGGCAAGTCATGACTAGGATTCAACAGGCCTGAACTGCTGTGCCTGTGCACAGTATCTCTCTTTTTTTTTAAAGGATATAGAAAAACGGTGTTACAGCATACTAAGAACACATTACATAAGATCTTGTTGATTGCGCAACATTGCTGAACTCGTGCTATGGGTCAAGGTATGACATAGCCTAGCATGACCACTAATGCTTCGTTGCTTTGATTTATCACTCCCATTAAGCAATGCATCTGCCTTAATTAGAAAAGAGTGTAGTGGAGATTAACCCTGGTTGGAAATCACAGGTACTAATGACCTCTCTCTGCTGAGGTAATGTGTCATGATCTCACTCTATTGATTTGTGGTTTGTTGAGGTCAAATGTTTTGGTCGCTTTTATCCACCAATTCTCACTGGGATCAACTTCTCTAGCGCCCCAGTCTGTAAGTTGGTAGGCCTATAAGTCTATCAGTAAAACTTGAGGGTAATTTAGGGGTTTAAATAAATTCAATAACTCGAACCATACAAACATTACATTTATGTTCAGTAAATTCATAATGTTTATTCTTATATCATTAACACTTAGCTTTAAGTAAAAAGCAAGTGCAAGCAAACGAGCTGCGATGAGGTAGGCCTATTCCTTCAGCACTTTAAAAATGGACACTGACAGAAATTCAGATAGATGTTAGTTCAGATAAATTCAGCAAGATGTTGAGGCCTTAACTTTACTCTTCTTTAAGTCACCACACACACTCACACAGACAAACAGAGACACTCGGTAAGCCTACCATTTTAAGTATTTTATTAGGCCTATGTGGTCTAAAAAGGAAGGAAATACAATCATGAGGATCCACTTTTATATACAATATACCGCTGCACAGACAGCGCATTCCGCAAACAAAACAACCCTAGCAATATCAACTGGAATTACATGGGTCTATTACTGAACTTTTTGTTGAAAACAAATATTTGAATGGGATGAGAATGTCACTGGCAAACATGGTTACAGACCCAACAACATTATATAGTATCTCCCCCTCTTCAAGAAAAGCACATGAGCTAATTATAATACACAAAGTAAGCAAAACAATTAAATTATTGCAACATTGCCTAAAATGATGAATAAGATACTAATGAGATAGACCTACATAAGCAATATGCCTATAACAATTGAGATGTACAAACTATGGCATAAGGGAACGATGAGCGGATAAGAGGCAATCTGTAACTTCGATTAAGACATTAATAAGCGAGCTAAGATGTACGTAGTCAATACAACCATTTGTTCAGCACTTTTGAAATGTACAACTACAGAATTCAGAACATGGGCCGTTCTTACAGTATTCTTCCTGTACACCAAGTCAGAACCRTAGGATAAATAAAGGGGGCATATAAGCAGACAAAGAAAGCTCTTACAATATTCAATGATGACATTTCTCTAAAACAGGCTCTAGGCTACGTACATGTGCACCACCAAGTCAGAACAGTAGACTAAGTTCTTAAGGGGAAAGGGACCAAATTATTAGGGTGAGCTTACTACACAACATACACTTAGTATTACTTTCTTAGCTACAGTATACATATCTCCCTGGCATATTACATTATTTATGCAGATCATACAAGACATTTTTGGACTCACCGTTGTGCTGTGCTCACTTGAACAGGAAGGCGGCACGGTGGTCGTCCTTCTGGGCAAATTTTGCCATCAAACCTTTACATCAAAGTCTGGCATTCACTGGATTTATGGTGCTTTCAAGACAACTGGGAACTCGGAAAAAAACAAGGTTGAATCATGACGTCAGTGATCTTCAGAAAGAGGCCAGAGTTCCCGAGTTGGATGACCATTCAAATTGTATGTAATACCCTTGTTAAAACCAATTATGGAGTTTATTTGTTATAATTAATTGGTATTAGATTAAAAAGGTGATCGAATTGCTCCTGAATTGTAATGTCATTTTTGCATTTATTTTTAAGAAATATTTATTTAAATGTACAAGTGAATAGGTTGGTTTACTTTTAAGTTTAAGTTTTGACCAATAAGGTAGCTTGTTAAGCTGTGGCCAATGGGAGAGTTGACCTGGTTAACCTGAGGACTTTGAGAAAGAGACTTTGAAAAAAGAGGGCGATATGTTGAGAGATGGAGAGACATTATCAGTGTTGGTGAAGAAAAACTATGAAAGAAGACAATAAAAATAGAACAAAACCCATATCTACTGAGTTTTGAAGGGAAATACTGATTTGATTTTATAAGAGTTATTTTTATGTTGTTAAGAAAGACTTAGTAGAGACTGAAGCTACCGTCTCATCATGGAGGTATTTGACAGCTCGAGGTTAACCTAGCATCGTGCGAGACCTGGAGAGAATTGCTTGTGGAAGATTAACGAGTTCATGTTTCCATGGGATATCTGTTGCTGCTAAGGAGTACTGTCTGCATTGATAGATGTGCTTGCTGTGGATCTTGCGAGGACACCTGCACGGAACTGCTATACAGTGATCCCTCGCCACTTCGCGGTTCACTTATCGCGGATTCGCTATTTCGCGGATTTTCATAATGCATTTTTTTTTTTTTTTGGTGCATTGTGCTCTGCATTCTGATTCGCTAAAAACTCACTCCCGCTTCTTGTATCAAAACATGCTACGAATTGTGCTATCATTTTTGTCGTCTCGTGCAGTTATGTGTACGTACATAAAACAGCTTGGCAAATTTACATTAAGTTGGCCAGGAAGGAAGGAAGGACTAACGCTTGGTCGCTTAGCAACCATGGTGCGAATGGCCACTGAACTTAAGCGAGTAGCTGAGGAATGGGACCCTTTGATGAGCCGTTCATTACAGTTCTCCAACGTAATCGATGGTGGCATGTCGGTGTACAAGGATCTTTTTGCAAAGAAGAAAAAAGAGCGACAACAGCTGCCTATCACTATGTTCTTCTCCCGAACAAACACACCTGCACCTGTCTCTTATACACATCTAGATGTGTATAAGAGACAGCTTTGGGACTTCATGAATGTTGTCAATCTTTTTAAGCTCCAACGCGTGCCATCGGGTTTAACCAAGCTTGCAAGTCATTTGGATATGGGTTGTGAAAAATTGGGGGTTATTATTTTCATTTCTTTTGATGTGGTACATWAAAAATGTGGAAATATACATCTTGAACCTTATGTCTGTTGCATTGGTGGTCATTTAATGCATGGAAAAGCATATCCTTATATAATAACAAAAATCTCGAATCATTCTATCTGAAGTTAATACCCTAGTTGTCATCACCCTAGCGAGTTTACAATAGGGATTTTTATTGGAGATGTCCTTCTCACCTAATATCCCATGCTGTTGAGATATTCTAAGTAAAGTAATATCGTGAGAGTCAAATTCAAGCCTGGTGAGGAGGTTACATGTATTTTCCCAGTCGGAGCTCGTTTTTTCCCGAGTTCCCAGTTGTCTTGTCTGAAATTTCTCTGTATAACTTTAATCAGTTATAACTACATGAAGGTCTATGAAACAATACCCGAAGGAACTTTTGTAGAAGTACTTGGAATTTTATATTGGTCTCATGTACTAAACTGTGATGTTGATCAAGCTTGGTATTTCACTCGACCCTCTATCTCCGATGAAACAAATTCAAATCAAACAGCGGTCAGTGAAATTGATCACTTCCGAGATCTTAGACCTCATAAGGAAAAGGGATTGCTACCTGGCCAGATTCAGAAGAACAGATCTTCAACAAGATTATGAAGGTTATATTAACTGTAGAAACCAGGCAAAATACAAAATGGATAAGGCCAAATCCCAACATTACAAAGACGCTGTTAATGACAACTTACATCAGCCTTGTAAACTGTGGAACATTTAAAGGACATTGGCTCAAAAACAGAAAGTTAAAATCCTGTAGTATTGGCCTGGATATTGATGTTTTATGCAATGACCAGGAAAAGGTTGCAAATTATTTTAACAAGTTTTTACCACTATAGCCTTGTCTCTGGTTAAGAAGTTACCGACCTGCTCTGGACACTATGGCCAGTCTTTCATGAACAACTTTTACCATAGCAAAGGTATCACAAATTATTTGTTTGAGCTGTGCATGGTAACAGAGGACAAAGTTTCCAATCTACTATGCTTAATGAGCACAAACAAAGCAACTGGGCTGGATAACCTTCCTGCAAGATTCATAAAGGATAGTGCATGTGTTACAGCTAAAATGATAACGCATATTGTAAACCTTTCTATTAGTAGTGGAACATTTCCCAATGATCTCAAAACAGCCCGTGTGGTTCCGCTCCACACGAGCAGAAAAACATATGAAGGAAACTATAGGCCTGTGTCGATCCTCAGCACCTTATCCAAAGTTGTTGAGAGATTAGTTTTTAATCAACTTGAGGGATACCTTCGAGCACAAACTACTTTATGAATTCCAATCTGGCTTTAGAATAGCTCATTCCACTAATACTTGCCGTAACCACCTTTTTGACCACATCAAGCAGGAAAGTGGGAAGAGGAACTATACAGGTAGGGTCATGTTAGACTTGCAGAAAGCTTTTGACACTGTGGACCATGATATTCTCCTGATGAAACTGAAATGCATGGGTCTAAATGTTGTAGCAGTTAATTGGTTTAGGTCTTATCTGACCAACAGAACACAAGTATGTAATGTTGGTGATGTTCTGTCAGAGGCCAAAGAAACATCCTGTGGAATACCGCAGGGATCAATTTTAGGGCCTCTCTTATTTCTTATATAYGTTAATGATATGCCAGATACAGTAAAGTGCAAACTCCTGCTTTATGCTGATGACTCAGCCATACTGGTATCAGGGAAGGATACAGTTTACATAGATGAGACCCTGAGTAAGGAATTACATTTTGTTAGAGATTGGTTAACTGGCAAAAAATGGTCACTACATTTGGGAAAAACTGAATCGATTTTGTTTGGAACAAAACGTAGATTGTTTAGGGCTGACAAGATAAAGGCAAACTGTGCAGGCAAGGATATTGAATCTAACTTATCTTGGTGTGTCCATAGATCAGTGCCTTTCTGGAGACCTGATTGCTGCCAAATTCCTTCTAAAATGGTGAATAAATTGAAATGTTTATATCCTAATGCTAGATATTTTAACATCAAAGTTAAGAAACTGCTAGTCTCAACCTTGATTCAGTGTCATTTTGATCATGCATGCTCTGCTTGGTATTGAGGGCTATCAAAAAAGCTGGAAAAGATGATGCAATGAAAATAATGTTTTCAGGTATATGCTGAATGTCCCATAGGATCCACATAGGGGTACTGGAGTTCCGGTAGGTGGGCTTGTTTCCTTTGGAGTCCAGAGTGGACCAACTTAAACTTAATCATATGTTTGACATCTTAAATGATCGTGCCCCTGGTTATATGAAAAACCACATTGATATGGTCTATAACCAACACAGTTACAATACCAACCCTTTGATAACATGGCTGTAATTGAACACATTTGTCGGTAGAAATTGTGTTCAACGTCCACTGAAGAAGCTAGCAAGTTGACTAGATAGCTACAGTAGTTGCCGTGTCTTGTAAAATACCAACAGTYAAAAGTACTGCGAGGAGCACGTTTTTCTATACAGGCATTTGTCTATGGAATAGCCTCCCCCTGGAGATCAAGCAAAGAAAAAGTAGAAATAGCTTTAAAAAGCAGGAAAAGGTTTTAATTTGGACAATGTTATCTAAGTAAKAGAAACCACACCACTGCCCCTTGTGCCCCCTACTGCTGGTCAGGTGTATTTATTTGAATCAAATCAAATCAAATCAAATTTTATTAGTCACATACACATGGTTAGCAGATGTTAATGCGAGTGTAGCGAAATGCTTGTGCTTCTAGTTCCGACAATGCAGTAATAACCAACAAGTAATCTAACCTAACAATTCCACAACTACTACCTTATACACACACAAGTGTAAAGGGATAAAGAATATGTACATAAAGATATATGTAATGATGGGTATGATGTGCAATGAATAGATTGTTTTAGTGTGAAATGAAAATGGTTGATTTTTAAGGTTAGGGAGAAGTGCAGTGAATAGTGCCACTTTTTAGGATGTCAATATAAATGAATGTATTTATGGTGGTTTATAATTTTGTCTTGTCTTTTAATCATTATATGTGTTGTTGTTTTTACCATCGAGTTCCACTTTGGAAACAAGCGTTTTAATTAATACTTTCAAGTGATATCCTCTGGGTCCACATTGTACATTTTGTTGTAGATGTATTTTACCCAAAATAAATTAAATTCAATGATGCTGACATAATCAGTCCAATCAAAGCTACGGTAGATATAATGTGATTTTACGTCATTTTATCTGTGGCCAATGACCTTGAGCCTTCTTGGATGAGCACTTCTAATGTAAATCTATTGCAGCACCCAAGGGGGCTTGAACTTTCTAGCTCTCCCTGTAGATTCTGCGGTGACGTAGTGTCCCCATGAGTGACAGTACACTGAGCCAATCACGGCGCAACTAGAGAAGATTACCAACGCCTACAGAAAGCAGAGCTAGGCTGAAACACCTGTATTTTGGAGCTGCCTTACTCAAGAAAGCAAGAAAGAGACCATGTTTGTATGAGGCTTTATTCACTCAAAAAATGTGTTTTTATATTGTTAACCAACTGATATGTGGACACTAATTATTACCAAAATAACATGCAAAAAACAGGCAAAAAAAACAACAGGTGAGGCTCTCACCTGCCCTGAATGACAGATCGCCACTGCTCGTCTCGAGATTTATGACACATGAGGGAGGCTGACGGATTCCTTCTTTCTCTCTCTCTAAACCAGATGCCTGCAATGTGTCTTCTGTAAAATCTCCATCTAATTATTTTGTGCGTGTGTGTTTTGGGAGCAGCTGCTGTCAATGTTGCTGAAGAACAATCACGCTCTAATTCGATGCCAAAAAGCTCTTAGCCAGACTTTGGCTTGACACAAAAAATGAACAGGACAATTTCATCAGGGTGCTCTAGTGCATAAATACATTATTCGTTTTCATGTAAAGCACTATTTGATGTGAGAGCTGAAAAATGAGTGGAATTGATCATTCGGAAACAGAGCATCTCATCAGTCTTTTGTGAGATGGACAAATTGTAGGCCTGATTACAGTTGTCTCATTAATCCTGAACAACTGCAAGATTGCACTAACATTGTAATTACATTGTAGTTATTAAGATGTGAATGGAAAACCACGCTTGATCCAGTACAACTCTGCGACGCTGTGGTAGTCCATTAGGACTGAGGCACTTTGGGTGAGGGAACAGATGAGCCCCCCTCTTCCTGTTGCGTTATGAATGAGGAGATGTAGTCAAGTGTGAAACATGCAAATGTCTCCCCTGCTCTTCTGATGTCCAATCCGGTCGCACAGCAGTGCTCATTAACGCAGCTGTCAGTTGCAGCGCTTCCAACACCACACACTGTTACTCCAGCACTGAACAGAAGCAAACTGTGTGTGTGTGTGCGCGCRCTCGCGAATGCATTTCTTGGAGGAATCCGGATGTGCGCATGGTTGTTTACAGCTGTGTGAGACGTGCCTGTTTAATTAAGATTAGGAGAGCTCTCCTCTCAATTACTGTCCATCAGCCCTCCCAGTGGGGGTACCGGGGGCAGCAGGAGACAAGAGAGTGGAGGGAATGGGGAAGGAGGAGGCTTAGGCTCAATCCCAATACACAAACCCCCACCCCACTCCTAGCCCTCCCCCTCTGTTTTGCGCGATCCCGCAAGCCCCATCAAGTCGGAGTGGTATGAGGAGTGGTGAGGGGAACGGCACCTCCGTACCTTCAGGCTCTGATCAGGCCCTACACCCAAACAAGGGCACTGCGTTCATCCACCTCTGGCCTGCTCGCCTCCCTACCTCTGAGGAAGTACAGTTCCCGCTCAGCCCAGTCAAAACTGTTCGCTGCTCTGGCACCCCAATGGTGGAACAAACTCCCTCACGACGCCAGGTCAGCGGAGTCAATCACCACCTTCCGGAGACACCTGAAACCCCACCTCTTTAAGGAATACCTAGGATAGGATAATAAAATAATCCTTCTAACCCCCCCCCCCCTTAAAAGAGTTAGATGCACTATTGTAAAGTGGTTGTTCCACTGGATATCATAAGGTGAATGCACCAATTTGTAAGTCGCTCTGGATAAGAGCGTCTGCTAAATGACTTAAATGTAAATGTAAATGGTATCCCAATTCAACTTTGAGCGAGGTGTAGTGCCTTTTCAGCCTTCTAGTCTGCCCTCCAAATGAAGCGAATTGAGACGCAGACTTTCTATCAAGTGTTTCCCAAAACTCCCATGAAGCTCTATGAACCAACTCTGGCGAGTTTCTAGAATAATGGCTGACAAAAGTACTAGGATGGAAGCAAATGTAAGTAAAACTTAATATGAATCATGCGACAACAAAAAAATACAGTTAAGAGGCATGTTTGTAGTCAAACAATTATGCATATTTTTGTCATAAGTTAATTTACAAAAATAGCTATTTACAAGCTGACATTAGCCAGATAGCTATACATTTAGTAATACGTGTTGTTTAATGTTTTAGGGACTCTAGCAAACCAGGCTGTCATCTTGTGAAACCCAGTGGATGTAAATAATCTAGCTAAAGCATCTGCAAATTGTATAAAATATTTTGTATGCATGCCTTATAGTTCATAAAGAAATCGAAGTCAATCACTTGTCATTGTTCTTTATTGTAGTAATTTTAATGTTAGAGATTGCAGATATTTGTCAGGCAATAAAGCTGAAGTAATGTAGCTAACTCTTTTCTTGCTTAGTGGAGGATAAAAATACCAGTATGCTTATGGATGCGTAGCTATGCAGCCGATCTGTTTATTGACCCTAAAACGTTTGGTGTATATACACACACACACACACATCTCAGAACAAGAGTTTTAATTGCTTCCACTGGTTAATCATGTATCCTCAAGAAATTGCAGAAAATTACTGCGTGAAGGAAATGCAACTTTTACATGTCAAACCGCTATTATGGAATGAAAGTCCTGCTTCAGTACTAATCCACATTGAACTACAGCCAGAGGATGGGCACATTACGAGCACATTGTTGTTTTGCAGTTCTCATTTGTTGCTCATATGGTAAGTACGTATTTGTTGCATGAGAAATACAAGGAAAGTTATTACTGCCGCCAGTACAGGGCATTGTGAAAACACAAGGGTCGTCGTCAATGAATTGCGTGGTATAGGCAATGCCTTGGTGGCTTCTACTGATCGCGAGTGATGCAGCGATGTCCAATTTCATAGGGTTATTTATTATTTCTCCCTACCATTAGTTGATCCGTTTGGAGGAACATTACCCCACGAGAGACACTCAGGGCTAAGGGGGGTATTGGACGGGGAGGCCTAAGGGGGGCATTGGGATTGAAACCAAGTCATGGCCCTCCTCTATCCATCCATCCCTCTATTGTTACCAGTGGCATGTATTCATTGATGCCAAGGGAAGAAAATAATTTATATTTAGGCTCTCTGCGTTTCATAATTTTACTTCTATTCGCAAGAGGGTGAATGTACACTACCGTTCAAAAGTTTGGGGTCACTTAGAAATGTCCTAGTTTTTGAAAGAAAAGCTAATTTTTTGTCCATTAAAAGAAAAAATGTATCAGAAATACAGTGTAGACATTGTTAATGTTGCAAATTACTATTGTAGCTGGAAACGGCTGATTTAAAAAAAATGGAATATCTACATATGCGTACAGAGGCCCATTATCAGCAACCATCACTCCTGTGTTCCTTAGACTAGTTGAGTATCTGGAGCATCAGCATTTGTGGGTTTCATTACAGGCTCAAAATGGCCAGAAACAAAGGATTTTCTTCTGAAACTCATCAGTCTATTCTTGTTATGAGAAATTAAGGCTATTTCATGCGAGAAATTGCCAAGAAACTGAAGATCTCGTACAACGCTGTGTACTACTCCCTTCACAGAACAGCGCAAACTGGCTCTAACCAGAATAGAAAGAGGCCCCGGTGCACAACTGAGCAAGAGGACAAGTACATTAGAGTGTCTAGTTGGAGAAACAGACGCCTCACAAGTCCTCAACTGGCAGCTTCATTAAATAGTACCCGCAAAACACCAGTCTCAACGTCAACAGTGAAGAGGCAACACCAGGATGCTGGCCTTCACTCCTATCAAATCCCATTGAGAGCATAGATCAGACAGAAAAACCTGAATTATTGCATCTCATTGTGTTGTTGTCCTCCAGTGGCCAGCTAGCTAAAATTGGCCCTTTCCTAAATTCTCCAGGAATGGAGATAGGGATTTGGACTTCTGTTTTTCCTGGTTTTACTTAATTCTCCGRACTGGCCAAAGATTATAACAGCGATTCTGATCCAACCATTAATTCAGAACTTGTTGTGCCTCTGGCCTGATAGGATGGAAGTTCAATATGTAGCTAGATGTACAGTCGTGGCCAAAAGTTTTGAGAATGACACAAATATAAATTTTCAAGGGCCTCCCGGGTGGCGCAGTGGTCTAAGGCACTGCATCGCAGTGCTAGCTGTGCCAACAGAGACTCTGGGTTCGAGCCCAGGCTCTGTCGCAGCCGGCCGCGACCGGGAGGTCCATGGGGCGACGCACAATTGGCCTAGCCTCGTCCGGGTTATGGAGGGTTTGGCCGGTAGGGATATCCTTGTCTCATCGCACACTAGCGACTCCTGTGGCGGACCGGCGCGCTGTGTTAAGAAGCAGTGCGGCTTGGTTGGGTTGTGTTTCGGAGGACGTATGGCTCTCGACCTTTGTCTCTCCCGAGCCCGTACGGGAGTTGTAGCGATGAGACAAGACAGTAACTACTAACAATTGGATACCACCAAATTGGGGATAAATTGTATTTTCACAAAGTCTGCTGCCTCAGTTTGTATGCTGGCAATTTGCATATACTCCAGAATGTTATGAAGAGTGATCAGATGAATTGCAATTAATTGCAAAGTCCCTCTTTGCCATGCAAATGAACTGAATCCCCCAAAAACATTTCCACTGCATTTCAGCCCTGCCACAAAAGGACCAGCTGACATCATGTCAGTGATTATCTCGTTAACACAGGTGTGAGTGTTGACGAGGACAAGGCTGGAGATCACTCTGTCATGCTGATTGAGTTTCAATAACAGACTGGAAGCTTCAAAAGGAGGGTAGTCCTTGGAATCATTGTTCTTCCTCTGTCAACCCAGGTTACCTGCAAGGAAACACGTGCCGTCATCATTGCTTTGCACAAAAAGGGCTTCACAGGCAAGGATATTGCTGCCAGTAAGATTGCACCTCAATCAAAAGCTTGTCCGGAGAAGACGAGGTGAGCGCCCCACCATCAGTCCTGTGTCATGCCAACAGTAAAGCATCCTGAGACCATTCATGTGTGAGGTTGCTTCTCAGCCAAGGGAGTGGGCTCACTCACAATTTTGCCTAAGAACACAGCCATGAATAAAGAATGGTACCAACACATCCTCCGAGAGCAACTTCTCCCAACCATCCAGGAACAGTTTGGTGACGAACAATGCCTTTTCTAGCATGATGGAGCACCTTGCCATAAGGCAAAAGTGATAACTAAGTGTCTCGGGGAACAAAACATTGATATTTGGGTCCATGGCCAGGAAACTCCAGACCTTAATCCCATTGAGAACGTGTGGTCAATCCTCAAGAGGCGGTGGGACAAACAAAACCCACAAACTCCAAGCATTGATTATGCAGAATGGGCTGCCATCAGTCAGGATGTGGCCCAGAAGATAATTGACAGCATGCCAGGGGATTGCAGAGGTC
Source organism: Salvelinus sp. IW2-2015 (assembly GCF_002910315.2). Lineage (NCBI taxonomy): Eukaryota > Metazoa > Chordata > Actinopteri > Salmoniformes > Salmonidae > Salvelinus > Salvelinus sp. IW2-2015. Next base: position 19,485,547 of record NC_036863.1, on the reverse strand, counting down.
TTGAAAAAGAAGGGTCAACACTGCAAATATTGACTCTTGCATCAACTTCATGTAACTGTCAATAAAAGCCTTTGACACTTATGAAATGCTTTGAATTATACTTCAGTATTCCATAGTAACATCTGACAAAAATATCTAAAGACACTGAAGTAGCAAACTTGTGGAAATTAATATTTGTGTCATTCTCAAAACTTTTGGCCACGACTGTAGAAGGCTAATGTTAACTAGCTAACGTTGCCCATGAATGCAAGTTAGGCTACCGAGCAAGCATTAGCCAGTTAGCCCAGAGACAACAAAAAATAAAAGCATGTAATGTATGACAGAGTGATAGACCGTTTCGTCAACACGAAAGAGAGGAGGATGGCATTGGTGTTAGGGTGAGTCAACATGCATGCACACATGCAAACAGAAATCCACATTATATTTAGCTTATGTTGATTGGACTAAATTGTGAAGTTGAAATGGTGTTTGAATAGTGGAGGCAGCTTCTGTTTTCTTAAGTCTCTGTGGTTCTAAACCAATAGATGTTTAGTGGTCCGAAATGTCGGAAACATTAACTTGCTTTGACCATGCTGTAGGTCATGTAACTATCTGTTACTGTACATGCAATATGCTTTGTGGACTTCACTGGACAGAGGTTGCTATCCGGTTTTGTGATAAAACAAAAAAGTGTGGTTGAATTTATATCTGCTACTAGGACTTCTGATTGTCTCTGCCTTTATGCCTATATTTCACAGTCGCAAGGCATATGAATTAACAGGTTGTAGAGCAAACAATGCATTATCACAAGACATAGGTTGTAATATTGGATTGGGGGGGGGGGGGGTTGACTTCCCCAGTGATTTTATCCATGCACCCCTAATGATTGTTACCCATCCTCAAGACAGCCTCTACAGCCGTTCCAACATAACTAGTTGTCAGGCAGTAAGTAATGTCTATCTTTAGCCACCACAGCATATGTGTTGAATTATGCATTGCATATATTGCATAGGCTCCTCCTGTGGTTATTTTTTCTTTATAATGACATGGTGGAATTGTGAGGACAAATGAGCCTGCTGACATGTATGCCTGCATCCATTTTGTTCCTCTCTCTCCCACTCCCTTGTCAACAGCCATCATTAAGGGGTGTAAGGAACACCTGACAAGCTGCTCAGTTCACCCAGCTTCAAAGTGCCTTGTCAGATGAGGAGATGGTGACGGCTTCAAACACAAGCCGACTGGGTTTGCAACGCCGAGCTGCTTTCATCATTAGCATTGTTAATAAAAGGTTATTAGTCAGCTGCTCTGACACACACACACACACACACACTTCCCAGGAAGTGCACTGCTGTAGCGGGACAGAGGTGGCCACTCGTTAACAATAACTGAGTGAGGTCTGCGTCCTACTTTGCTTCCGACAGTGCTGCTTCCAGCATATTCTGTCAATCACAGAGTAGGTACAAATTCAAATGAAGGTCAATGGTCTTACTAGTGTTTGATGGTTGGATAATGATCAACTGTTATATTTGATGGCTCCATAAGTACATGATCTTTGTGTACATTGTTTCAGAAATCCAGACAGACAATAAGCACAGGCTTCCTGTGCGCAAAGCCAAAGCATTCCTGTCACTTGAATGTTTTTGAATCGTGACAATCATACCCTACTTTTTTGGGTTAAATTCAAAAGTGAGTTCTCATTAAATGTGAMATATACGATAGCGAGCGCAGTCCCATTTCGGTGTCGTGATTCCTTTATCCTCCAGAAGTATCATTACGTGTCAGCCATGACAGTTTGAGAGGAGGGTTGCGTCTCACCCACACACTGAGCCGGCTGACGCTGGCCCGGGTGTACCTTGTCACAATGCCCCCCCCCCCACATAAGTGTGAAACCTAGCTGATTTCTCTACCTTTCAAATGTGTGCCTATAATCTCTCAGGCAGGGATGGGAATGTGACAAAATCGTATTCACACTGGCGTCATTGCAAACGTACACACACACACACACACACACACACACACACACACACACACACAAATCCACATCTGCGTTCATTTCCACCATTTCGAATACACACACAGGGAGAGCAGCAAAGGGGATCTCCACCTCTCTCCCAGGCCTATTATTAGATCTTCAACAGAGACAAAATAATCACACGTTCAGCTGAAACACAACAGGAGCTGATGCTTGCAGCACAGTGTGTAAGAATGTGTCTCACTTTGTGCCATATTAAGACATTGCTCTCCTTTAAAAATACTATCATTAGAGCTGCAGGAATGACACAGTGGAAAACAAATAATCAAACTATGATAACTTTAGAGAGAGGGAACCAGGAAACACTGCAAATATCCACAAATGGAAATTGTTTTTGTGTAATAAATGCATAATATGTGAGTTCTCATTAGATAAACGTAGGCTTATCCATGGGGTCAATTACATTTAATATCTGTCAATATATAAACACCAGGCCTACTGTCTGTTCTGGTAGTATAGGCTCTGGCAGCATCCAGAGCTGTGTGCAAATTTGAATAAAACAAACAGTCATAGACAATAAGCTCTTTGTGCAAAGCAGATCTAGCACACTGATACTGCTACAACAACTCATCTCAACGCTTCAGTCTCTTCCCAAACATTCGGAATGGGTGGCATTGGCACAACAAGATTAGGTCTTTGAAATGGGGCAGGGAGTGAACATCAAAATACTGTTGTATGATATGGAATAGCTTCAGTAAACTACTGACACGGAACCGAACACAGCACTTCCAATTCAGCATTGAGTTCCCTAGCTCTATGTAAAGTAAACACAGAGCAAACATAATACATTGAAAGCTCATATTTACAAGGTCAAGTATTCATTATTTCCAAACACTTGGGTGCCTTTAATAGTGGCAATTAAATGGCTCTATTTTAGACTGGGCTATGTTTGCTTCTTGTTGTGTCGTTTATTGTTGGTGTCAAAATTACAAGCATCAATTTGCAATCATCCTCGACATGCTTGAGAAATTCACAATTGTCTTTTCGGTCTCTTCGGTGGTTTGATGTACTATTTATGTATGCGAGTGTGACGTAATATATCTAAAACTGCTCACACACATTTTGCTTTGAATTGAATTTATTGTGGAGCCCGCGCCCACGAGCGCAGGTGAGCTAAAGATGGTTGCGAATACACAGAAATTGAGTTTAAAAAAAAAGGCAAATCAGGAAATAGTGAACAAAGTGTGTATAGTGTCACCTCCATACTGTTGTCATGCCTGTACGACTAAACTGTATGAATCGGAAAGTCTGCTATGGTTAATATGAGGAATCCAATAGTTCCTTCCTACGAATGAAATGACGTCGTGCGACGCAAAAAGAGAGGGTGAATTCACATTAACGGTACCTCGAATAACTTGGATGGACGAATGGAAGGAGAGGAACCGACGTACAGCTGAAATATATTTGAAGTTCGTCTTTCCTCTCTTACATATGTCACAACATAAACCATCCAATGACGTCAGCGGCAACATGGGAGATGACGATGTCAGGACATTGCAAGTGGCTTCACAGGCCACCCGGCAAAACTGACCGGAGAGCAATTATGTAGCAACCAAATTGCTCACAGAATGTAAAAGGCTGCTTTTTTTTTTGAACACTGTAGGCTATCGGTAGCTTATATTTTATATTAACTGTGTTTCCGTAAATCAGTCATAGCAAATTATTGTAAAATAGACTACAGCCAACACAATTATAGTGTACGTTCACTTAGGTTGACTCCAAATTCCTGACCTATTCTAGTTGAAACTGGTMATGCAAAAGGCAAACCACAAACCGTTCGTTTAAGCTTCATACAAAACAATTTATAAAATCAAATCGGTACTTACTATTTGCACAGGTGCTGAAGACACATATCGAGGCATTCCCCTTCCACTTCGTCCGCCGAGGTGAGGTCCGATAAAGGGCGCATTGGCACAGGGTCGTTCTCCTGGAGTGGTGGCCTCATCTCTCGGAGGAAGAGCTCCAAGAACCTTCGGAAGGTTTTCTCCTCTGTTGCAGAGCCGGCCATCACTTCTCATTCCTGGACAGACAAGAGACAGCAGTAGCCGGGCAAGAAGACTACTTCAAATCGCTGGCTGGACAGCTCCCCACTGGTGTCTGTTGGGAACGCGCGCGCGTAAACAAGGCTTTCGCTCAATCACAGAAGAGGGTGGGTGGATGATGATAACGTATAGGAAATGGGAGGGAATTTTTTGATAAAAGGGAGGACGCGTCGGGTTTGGGAACGCGCACGTACAAGAGTCACCGCGAAAATAAGATCAAAGTGAGGAATTTTTGTATGGAGGTCAATGAGTGTCGAATTTGTTAAACAAACAATTACTAATTTGCTACGTGAAGCTTATTTGATCGGATAGAAGTGTCGTAATGGTTCGGTTGTTACGAATGCACTGATATAAGTGGATGCACGTGTCATTTCGGCAACTTAGGAAAAAAACKAATTTATATCGGACTTGTGCCTTTTGTTCACACTCGTATATACCCTCTCATTGGCTAGAATTGTCCCACCTGATCTCGCCTCCCGCCTGACTTCCATCTTTGAGGACATGCAGTTCCATTGTAAGAGTGGTCACACGATTTACTTGTCAATATAATAGATACTCGTTGGATTAAATAAACCACATGCTTTAAAATAAGCTTTAAAGGTGGGCAAATTGCCTTCACTGTGCAGTAACTAACAACAAATATCATTAGCATACAGTGCGGTCGGAAAGTATTCAGACCCCTTGACTTTTTCCACATTTTGTTATGTTACAGCCTTATTCTAAAATGGATTACATTGTTCTCCCCCTAAATCTACACACAATACCCCATAATGACAAAGAAAAAACAGTTTAGAATATTTTTCTAATGTATTACAAATAAAAAACAGAAATATCACATTTACATAARTATTCAGACCGTTTACTCAGTACTTTGTTGAAGCACCTTTGGCAGCAATTACAGCCTCGAGTCTTGGCACACCTGTATTTGTGGAGTTTTTCCCATTCTTCTCTGCAGATCCTCTTAAGCTCTGTCAGGTTGGATAAGAAACGTCGCTGCACTGATATGTTCAGGTCTCCAGAGATGTTCGATCAGGTTCAAGTCTGGGCGGGACACTCAGACTTGGCCCGAAGCCACTCCTGCGTTGTCTTGGCTGTGTGCCTAGGGTCATTGTCCTGTTGAAAAGGTGAACCTTCACTCCAGTCTAAGGTCTTGAGCAGGTTTTCGTCAAGGATCTCTACTTTGCTCCGTTCATCTTTCCCTCGATCCTGACTAGTCTCCCAGTCCCTGCCGCTGAAAAACATACCCACAGCATGATACTGCCACCACCATTCTTCACCGTAGGGATGGTGCCAGGTTTCCTCCAGAAGTGACGCTTGGCATTCAGGTCAAAGAGTTCAATCTTGGTTTCATCAGACTAGAGAGTCTTGTTACTCATGGTCTGAGAGTCCTTTAGGTGCAAGAGGGCTGTCATGCGCCTTTTACTTTGGGCTCCTTAGTGGCACAGCGGTCTAAGGCACTGCATATCAGTGCTAGAGGCGTCACTACAGACCCTAGTTTGATCCCTGGTTCGAACCGGCTGTGATTGGGAGTTGTTGGGTGGTCCTTTGACACAGACACAGGAACCTTGGTATGAAACTCTTTAGTAATAAAATGCAATTGCAGACAGAGATTCACATACAGAATACCTCAGTAGTCTATAGTAAAGATATGTGTCGCGAAACAGGAGACAACGCTCTTTATACAACCTACCGTCAATCATATCTTAACATTGTTGCATTGGATTAGATACAAAGTATCGAAGATGAGAAAAACATGTCTAGACTGTGGTTTCTCACTCTACTATCTCGGCCTTGAGCCTGCGTAACTATCAGCAGTTGCAGACAATTCTCAGCCTGAGAACTAAAGCAGTACATCTCCATTTACCCAGTACTTTTCCATCATTGCGCATTGCAAGGTGAACCTGTCAATAAGGACTAAACAGTACTTTTTCCTTTCTTTTTGCAAGATCTATAAAATCCATGGCAAGATGGACAAAGAGTCCTCTTGGCGTAGGGAAATTACCTGGTTTCAGAGGTGTTCCTTTGGCAATGTTAATTTGCATGCACGTAGCACATTGAAACAGAAACTGTTTCACATGCTGAGTCAAATTTGGACAAAACCAATCCAAAGAAATGGCCTCTATCATATCCCCCCTTGACAAATGGGCCATACCATGGGCCACTTGGCATACAGAGGCGATAAGACAAGCAGGCAGACACGGTCTGCCAGACAGAGTCTGTCTCCAAATTTTAGAAACGGGGTCAAGTTTACAACCCTACTGTTGCCATACCAAATGAAAACCAACATCCAAAGCCTGTTTAGATGCCAAATCAGTGTCTTTCCCAACAGTAGCAGAGAAGAACATGGAGTGGCCATGACACTTTGAGGCAGCCAATTTAGCAGCCTCATCTGCCATGGCGTTACCCATTCTCACAAAATATTTCCCCCCCAGTGTGAGCAGCAACCTTCACAATAGCCAAAGCATAGTGCAACATCATAGCCTCCAAGAGATCTAAAACCATAGTTATATTATGAATAGGACTTCCACAAGCATTGTGAAAACCCCTACTCCTCCAGACACCACACCAGGAGAGACAAACCCCTATTGCATAAGCAGAATCAGAGAAGATTGTAACCCTTTTCCCTTCTCCCATTTTACAGGCAGTGGTTAGTGCCAAAAGTTCAGCCTGTTGAGCTGAGAAAATATCTGGTAATGGTTGTTGTATGTGAGTGGTTCTATCAATTGTCTCAATACCAAACCCTGCATGTTTCATCCCTGTAGTTTGATCTATATATGCACAACCGTCAGGGCAGTGTCAGAGGTCAGGCTGGTGCACCTAAGCAAGAACAGTGGGCTCCAATGTCAATTAAGAATGGGTTAGTTCTTCCATGTACCCGAAGTTTGATTATTTGGTCCTTTTCCCCTCCCCCATCTTCGAATATGTACTGGGGACACTGGAGGAAAGGGTCTGGGCCTCTTCATTGCTGATCGTCAGGAAAATAAGAACTGTTGGTGTTCTGATTTCCTTGTGGCCAGACACCACCTCTTCCCCCTCTCTGTGGTTGATTTCCTCCGCGTCCTTGGTGGCCAGGACCAGGCTTGTAACCTCCTTGTGCCTTCTGGGGAGGTCCTCCATAGGTTTGGGGTTGCTGCTGATATCCACCTTGTTGTTGGTATCCTCCTGTTTCCTCCTCTGAAATTTCCTCTCCCTCCAGGTGTTGTAGCCCATCCTTGATATTGAGGATTTTGTGGACATTGGTTCCTCATGTGTCCAAATTGTCCACACCCCCAGCATTGTATAGGTGGCATTCTGRGTGATGGTGGGCCCCATGGTTGTGGGTTCCCATAGGTCTGAGGGGGAAATTGTACAAAGGCACTATGGGCTGTGGTTGCGGCGCATGTCCACTTGGGGGCGCTGTAGGAGCAKGAGTGTTCATCACCATGTCAGGCTCACCTTTTTAGTTTGCCATATTGTCTCCTGTTTTCCTCAGAATCGTCATCCTGCAGTTCCCTCAGTTGTTTTCGGTGTTCGCGGACTTCACGCCTTAAGTCTTTCCATTGTTCTTTGAAAACACAGTATTATTTTACTCATTCCAAACTTTGTTCTTCCATCATGTCTGGCAGTTCTCACTGGTGTGTATGGGATCTTTTTCTTACTGCCTGTTTCCCAGTCCTTCTCCGGATCCCAGGGTCCACTACTGCCCTTATATGAACTGCTGGCCATTATGTCTTTGTCTGGGTTTCCGAGAGGGCTTGACGAGGACCAGGGGGACCATAATTCTGCCAATTACTGAAACTTTTTTTCTCCATTTGTACTCTCACCCTCTTCTACTTCATCTTCTTTCATTAGTTCCCCCTTAATAATTACCTTTCTACCAGTAGCTATCACTTCCACACCTCATTCTTTATCTTCATAAGGTGGGGGAGCTATAGGGTGAAGGGGCCCACACAGGAACATTTGATAAGACTAAGTGTGATGTGATAAGTGACAGTCAAGGGAAGGCAAGCCAGTAAGAAGGTTACCATACTGTCAGCCACTATATTGACACTAATCCAGGGTCTCTTTTTCCCTTGTTCCGCTTCCCTTTGACTCAACTGTTTCAACTGACTTTGAGCATAAAACGTCTGTCCTTCAGTCCGAATTGGTCCCAATATAGTGGCTGACAATATGGTAACCTTCTTATTACTCTTCTTCTTACTGGCTTGCCTTCCCTTGACTTTGTCACTTCACACTTATCAAATGTTCCTGTGACCGGATATCTGTACTTTTCTTCTTTGTTTGTCCATTTACAAAACACCCAGTACAGGTCGGTTTTCAAGTAGGGATATTTGTCCTGTAAATATTGTTTGGGACTAATATGTTTCATTGGTGTGGGACCCACTGTCTCTGCACTGCCTTTGATTGAATCTGTCATTTTGTTTTAATCAGGTTCTATGTAATGTGGACTGAGTGACTTATCTGTATGGTACTGTAGAAAAACCCAGTTCTCTCCCCATATACGGGTAGTAGAACCTAACATAGGATGATATACCCAACGCAGTTCTATTTTCTCTAACCCCTCTTCTTCTTTAGTTTCACTACATTCACTAACCACGCTACTGTAAATGGTTCCACATGTGTGGTAAATAACCACAATTGGTTTTTAACTTCAGTACGGGGGTCTCCCTGTCTCCTCTCTTGTGGATGTAATGGAAGAGAAAACTCTCAACATGTCTTTCCCAATACGCAATTCACAAATGTATCTCTTTCTTGTACTAGTCTTAAACACGTGTTGTCTATACCAGTCTAGATTTATTTCAGTACATATAAATTCTTGATATTGACTAGCATATATCCATTCACTGTTATCAAATGCACTCAACTCATACAATTGTCCCACACCAAATCTATAATCCCACCAATTATACATATATCAAAACAAAACCAATGCCTTCCCTCAGGTATGAACACCACACATACAGTTGAAGTCGGAAGTTGACTGTGCCTTTAAACAGCTTGAAAAGTCCTGAAAATTATGTCATGGCTTTAGAAGCTTCTGATAGGATAATTTACATAATTTGAGTCAATTGGAGGTGTACCTGTGGATGTATTTCAAGGCCTACCTTCAAACTCAGTGCCTCTTTGCTTGACATCATGGGAAAATCAAAAGAAATCAGCCAAGACCTCATTAAAGAAATTGTAGAAGACCACAAGTCTGGTTCACCCTTGGGAGCAATTTCCAAACGCCTGAAGGTACCACGTTCATCTGTACAAACAATAGTATGCAAGTATAHACACCATGGGACCACGCAGCCGTCATACCGCTCAGGAAGGAGACGTCTTCTGTCTCCTAGAGATGAATGTACTTCGGTGCGAAAAGTGCAAATCAATCCCAGAACAACAGCAAAGGACCATGTGAAGATGCTGGAGGAAACAGGTACAAAAGTATCTATATTCACAGTAAAATGAGTCCTATATCAACATGACCTGAAAGGCCACTCAGCAAGGAAGAAGCCACTGCTCCAAAACCGCCATAAAAAAGCCAGACTACGGTTTGCAACTGAACATGGGGAGATAGATCATACTTTTTGGAGAAATGTCCTCTGGACTGATGAAACAAATACAGAACTGTTTGGCCATAATGACCAAAAACACCAAAAGAAAGGTGCCCAGGGTCCCTGCTCATCTGCGTCAACGTGCCTTTGGCATGCTGCAAGGGGGCATGAGGACTGCAGATGTGGCCAGGGCAATAAATTGCAATGTCCATACTGTGAGATGCTTATGACAGCGCTACAGGGAGACAGGACGGACAGCTTATCGTCCTCACAGTGGCAGACTACGTATAACAACACCTGCACAGGATCGGTACATCCGAACATCACACCTGCGGGACAGGTACAGGATGGCAACAACAACTGGCCGAGTTACACCAGGAACGCACAATCCCCCCATCAGTGCTCAGACTGTCCGCAATAGCCTGAGAGAGGCTGGACTGAGGGCTTGTAGGCCTGTTGTAAGGCAGGTCCTCACCAGACATCACCGGCAACAACGTCGCCTATGGGCACAAACCCACCATCGCTGGACCAGACAGGACTGGCAAAAAGTGCTCTTCACTAACGAGTCGCGGGTTTTGTCTCACCAGGGGTGATGGCCGGATTCGCGTTTATCGTTGAAGGAATGAGCGTGACACGAGGCCTGTACTCTGATGTTTGTTTAAATTTACATTGTTTACCAACATTGGAGTAAAACAACCTTATATGTTTGGTTCTGATGGGATGACAGTTTAACTAAACTCACGAGCCATTAATAAATTATACTGAACAAAAATATAAAATGCAACATGCAACAATTTCAATTTACAGTTCATAAAGAAATCAGTCAATTGAAATAAATTAGGCACAATCTATGGATTTTACATGACTGGGAATAGAGATATGCATCAGATACCAGATACCACCATTTTCCTCATGCAGTGCAACATCTCCTTTGCATAGAGTTGATCAGGCTGTTGATTGTGGCCTATGGAATGTTGTCCGACTCCTCTTCAAATGGCTGTGCAAAGTTGCTGGATATTGGCGGGAACTGGAACACGCCGATGCAGAAGAAGTGGGACATTTTCAACTTTCAGGAATTGTGTACAGATCCTTGCAACATGGGGCCGTCCATTATCATGCTGAAACATGGCACGGGCCTCAGGATCTAGTCACGGTATCTCTGTGCATTCAAATTGCCATCAATAAAATGCAATCATGGTCATTGTCTGCAGCTTATRCCTGGCAATACCATAACTCCACCGCCACCACGGGGCACTCTGTTCACAACGTTGACATCAGCAAACCGCTCATCCACACAACGCCATACACGTGGTCTGCGGTTGTGAGGCCAGYTGGACGTACTATCAAATTCATTAAAATAGTAATGAGCAGAGTATACTAGATCCCAATTTTAGCTTCAATACACCAGCAATGATTAAAAAAAACACGTGCATTGATTTGATTTATTGGCACATTTAATCATATAGCGTGACGTAGTTTAAAAGTCAGTGGATAATGCTGAATTCTGACATCTTTATGTACGTTCGCCATTGAACACTTATGGGAGATTCTGGAGCGGCACCCGAGACAGCGTTTTCCACCACCGTCAACAAAACACCAAATTATGGAATTTCTTGTGGAAGAACGGCGTCACGTCCCTACACCAGACGTACTTACTGTATGTCCTTGAACAGATTATTTTAAAAATCACACACAGAAGTTAAGGGTCATTTAGTTGCTAATGGCAGCCTGCAGTACACCGGTCGGCCTTCAACTAGAGTTCAGGCGTCCGCATGCTTCCCAAACGAAACAGTTCRTCCATTTACACTAAATGACCAAATGTATGTGGACACGAACATCTCATTCAAACATTTTGGGCATTAAAATGGAGTTGGTCCCTCCTTTGCTGCTATAACAGCCTCCACTCTTCTGGGAAGGCTTTCCGCTAGATGATGGAACATTGCTGTGGGGACTTGCTTCCATTCAGCCACAAGTGCATTAGTGAGGTCGGGCACTGATGTTGGGCGATTAGGCCTGGCTCACAAAAGGTGTTCCATGGAGTTGAGGTCAGGGCTCTGCGCAGGCCAGTCAAGTTCTTCCACACTGATCTCAACATACCATTTCTGTATGGACCTCGCTTTGTGCACAGAGGGTATTGTCATGCTGAAACAGGAAAGGGCCTTACCCAAACTGTTGCCACAAAGTTGGAAGCACAGAATCGTCTAGAATGTCATTGTATGGTGTAGCGTTAAGATTTCCCTTCAYTGGAACTAAGGGTCCGAGCCCAAACCATAAAAATGTTAAAAAACAGCCCCAGACCATTATGCCTCTTCCAAACTTTACAGTTGCCACTATACATTGAGGCAGGTAGCGTTCACCTGGAATTCACCAAACCCAGATTAGTCAGTCGGACTGCTAGATTAGGGCTGGGCAATAAATCTAATTAATTAAGATTTATGTTTTTCCAAGATATTCCAAATGCCTGTATCGCAAGAATCAAGGTTTGGTTATTTTTCTTTGAGCATTGATCTCCGCTTATTCATGTTATTTTTCTGTCTCGTGTCTTTTGCTCCTTCTGTGCAACTTTACATTTACACCAGAGAACATTATATAAATGACGTGATGGGCATGTCTCCGCCCTAACAATGGGAGTCGTCTGAAAGGCGGGCAAGCAGGTGACAAGCTTAGGTCCAAAATAAGCCCATAGAAATGCATTGAGGTTATTTTGGCGAGAGTGAAACCTCTCGTTTCGCCTCTTCCTCTCTGCTCTCACACACAACAAAGATGAGAGATCACTTCTTTGTGACAAGCGGTTTCAACTCGCTATTTGCATTTGAGGTTTGATCCAACAGAATTGGTCAACTGGACACTGAAACACATTGTTATAGTAAAATAATGTCTCAGAGGAGAAGTTACGTTTTTATGTCTTAACTACTCAAATTGCGCTCAGAACACACAAACCTAAAAATCGGAGTATCAATGAACATTGGTTCTGGAAAATGAATGCTCAGTTTGTCCCGCTTGCATTGCAGTAGTTATAGCAGCATTTCAGCCAAAGACTGTTATACTAGCTGTCTAGTCTGTTTAAAAATGAGAAATATGCATTTGTATAAGGAATTGGCAACTCATTCTCATTCAGAGAAATAATGTAGGCCACTTGATTTCAACATCTGAACAAAGTGGACAGGCTAGCATGCTGTTTAAACAGTTGAGATGGACAGAAGGGTGTGTTCATAACAATTCAACTGTTCTACCTTGTTAGCTAGCAAATAAATCCAAGTTGGCTAAACTTGAAACATAAAGATTAACTGGCTACTTTTTAATTTTCTATAATGCCTGCTACAAGAAGTTAGTCATTATTTGTTAATGTGCATTATGCATGTTCTGGTTAAATTTGAAACAAAAAGTCATTTTCATAGACGGACTAGAAAGCCAGATCAGTGATTATTGCAAAAAAAAGCTGTGGTTTTAAATAATTCGTGGGTCTTATGGTTGTGGAAGGCTTATTTTTAGTTTAGGTATAATTTCACAATCCCTGAAATAATTCAAATCATTGCTGACTGTTTGAAATACAGTATATTTTACCAAGATGTACAGTAAAAAATCATCCATAAAGTAAAAAAGCACACACTACCGCTCAAAAGTTTTAGAATACCTTCTCATTTAAAGGTTTCTTTATTTTTACTATTTTCTACATTGCAGAATAATAGTAAAGACATCAACACTATGATATAATATACAGAATCATGTAGTATCCAAAAAGTGTAAAATAAAATAATAATAAAAATATTTGATTTTTTTTTATTTTTCCAAATGGCCACCCTTTGCCTTGATGACAGCTTTGCACACTCTTGGCATTCTTTAAGCAAGCTTCACCTGGAATGCTTTTCCAACAGTCTTGAAGGAGTTCCCACATATGCTTTTCCTTCACTCTGCGGTCCGACTCATCTCAAACCATCTCAATTGGGTTGAGGTCGGGGGATTGTGGAAGCCAGGTCATCTGATGCAGCACTCCATCACTCTTCATCTTGGTCAAATAGCCCTTACACAGCATGGAGGTGTGTTGRGTCATTGTCCTGTTGAAAACAAATGATAGTCCCACTAAGCCCAAACCAGATGGGATGGCGTATCGCTGCAGAATGCTGTGGTAGCCATGCTGGTTGTGTGCCTTGAATTATAAATAAAATCAGTGTCACCAGCAAAGCATCCCCACACCATCACACCTCCTCATCCATGCTTTACGGTGGGAAATACACATGCAGAGATCATCTGTTCACCCACACCGCGTCTCACAAAGACACGGCGGTTGGACTCCAGACCAAAGGACACATTTCCACCGGTCTAATGTCCATTGCTCGTGTTTCTTGGCCCAAGCAAGCCTCTTCTTCTTATTGGTGTACTTTAGTAGTGGTTTCTTTGCAGCAATTCGACCATGAAGGCCTGATTCACACAGTCTCTTCTGAACAGTTGATGTTGAGATGTGTCTGTTACTTGAACTCTGTGAAGAATTTATTTGGGCTGCAATTTCTGAGGCTGGTAACTCTAATGAACTTATCCTCTGCAGCAGAGGTAACTCTGGGTCTTCCTTTCCTRCGGCGGTCCTCATGAGAGACGGAAATGGAAATGGAAATGGAAATTGCGCTTGATGGAAATATTCCATATTGACTGACCTTCATGTTTTAAAGTAAAGTAATGATGGACAGTCGTTTCTCTTTGTTTATTTGAGCTGTTATTGCCATAATATGGACTTGGTATTTKACCAAATAGGGCTATCTTTTGTGTACCACCCCTACWTTGTCACAACACAACTGATTGGCTCAAACACTTTAAGATGGAAAGAAATTCCACAAATTAACTTTTAACAAGGCACACCTGTTAATTGAAATACATTCCAGGTGCCTACCTCATGAAGCTGGTTGAGAGAATGCCAACAGTGTGCAAAGCTGTCATAAAGGCAAAGAGTGGCTACTTTGATGAATCTCAAATTTAAAACATATTTAGATTTGTTTAACACTTTTTTTTGGATGACACATGGAATCATGTAGTATTTCATTAGTGTTGATGTCTTCACTATTATTCTACAATGTAGAAAATAGTAAAAATAAAAACCCTTGAATGAGTAGGTGTTCTAAAAACACACACACACACACGTATAAAATACATCAAGATGATTTTTAGGTCATATCGCCCAGCCCCATGCCAGATGGTGAAGCATTATTCATCACTCCAGAGAACACGTTTCCACTGCCCCAGAGTCCAATGGCGGTGAGCTTTACACCACTCCAGCCGACACTTGGCATTGCGCATGGTGATCTTAGGATTGTGTGTGGCTCCTCGGCCATGGAAACCCATTTCATGAAGCGCCCGACGAACAGTTATTGCGTTGACATGGCTTCCAGAGGCAGTTTGGAACTCTGTAGTGAGTGTTGCAACCGAGGACAGACGATTTTTACGCACCACACACTTCATGCTTCAGTCCCGTTCTGTGTGGCCTACCACGTCGCAGCTGTGCCATCCACTGCACGTTTCCACTGCACAATAACAGTACTTACAGTTGACCGGGGCAGCAAGTTACTGAGCTCTTCAGTAAGGCCATTATACTGCCAATGTTTGTCTATGGCGATTGCATGGCTGTGTGCTTGATTTGATATCCGTCAACAACGGGTGTGACTGAAAAAGCACAATCCACTGATGTCTACATACTTTTGCATATATAATGTATTATGACAATGACGTTTTTGTTCATTTTAGCCTTCGGCAAAGTTTATTTCGGCTGTTCATACACACAAAAATAATTTGAGGCAAGCCAAAGTTCAGAAGCCAAAGGCGACACCCCTTCGCCATTGATTGGTCAACAGTAGGGATTCTTCAATGAAGTGCTTATTGTCATTCAACAATTGACTCGTTTTCATGCAAATTTTTTCACTTGAGAAATACTGCACCAAACCTCCTCGTAAGATGTAAAATTGCACGACTAAGATCTTAATTCTGACTATTTCGAGGAAGTGTACACTGGCCATGGCGTTTCAATACGGAAAAACAGCACCATTGTCGCTTTCTCATTTTTCAAGCGAAGGTCTTTTCATGCGAAGGTCTGCGAGTACACTCGTTCAGTTCACCTAGCCAAGTTCGCCTCGGCGCCAGCCGAACCTTAGC
This sequence comes from Salvelinus sp. IW2-2015, assembly GCF_002910315.2. Lineage (NCBI taxonomy): Eukaryota > Metazoa > Chordata > Actinopteri > Salmoniformes > Salmonidae > Salvelinus > Salvelinus sp. IW2-2015. The sequence continues at coordinate 19,469,843 of NC_036863.1, read as the reverse complement.
ATACGGATAGGAAGCCTTTACTCAATGAGAGGGGGCAGCATTGAGCTAGCCTGCAACGGCACTTCCTGGAGCAGCTCAAACTGAGCATGTTATGCCTCCATGCAATGCCATCTTAACCGACTTCCTTTGTCCTCAATGCGCTTTTGTGTCTTCACATAGGAATTAATGGTGTCACGTGATTAATGGCTTTGTCCATTCCTACAATATATACAATCATTGGTAGAATTTATGCCAAGGCGTGTTGAAGCTGGTCTGGCGGCTTGTGGTGGCCCAACGCCCTATTAAGATACTATGTTGGTGTTTGTTTCCTTTATTTTTGCAGTGACCTGTACATGATAGTATAACATGCAGTAATTACAGGGCAGCTATTGACAGAGGCAAATATTGTATTTCAACTCAGTGTAAATACTGTACATTGTGTTGAGCAAAATATTCAGCAACAAACTGTGCAGACAAGAGTATATTGGGTTTTTGTTCTCCTAAGTATAATACCGTTCTAACAAAACAAAATTTCACATTCATGGTCTAAAACCACTAGTTTCCCTATGTTCTTGTAGATTGGTCCTCTTCCATCCGGGGACGCTTGCTCAAGCTTCCCGATTGTCTCACAGAGGGGTCATCTGACGCCTTTGGTTGGTCTGAGGGGGGCGCGTCTCGAAAGCCTTGACCCTGGGAGTGAGGAATTGGCCAAATATAAAGCATAACGATTTATTCCCTCAGCGGGGTTGTATAATCAGTTAACAGAACAAAAATTATAATATAAAATCATTTAAAGTAATAACATATTTCAAAGTGCAATATGACTGACATGTAGAAATTAGGTTTTTAAAAGTACATAACCATAAGAAAAGTCAGATATGTTATGAAACTTTAATATTGCTCTAAGTGGCTGGTACATGTTTCACTATGGGGTGCAATACCTTCCATTGCTCTGCAGGTCTGAGCTTTTTCTTCCACAGCTCAGTATTTTCTGTGTGTATTATGGCCATTTGTAGTGCTAGCCACAAAGTAGGTTTAGATTATGAAATTTTATTTGTCACATTTGCCAAATACAACAAGACTTCACCATGAAGTGCTTTCCCAATTCTAACTGCATTGCCCTTTCCCAACAATGCAGTTAGAATATTAGCAAATAGATAAGAAAAGATTAACACAAAACTATAATGAGGCTATATAAAAGCTACATACAAGGAGTTTCCTGTACAGAGTCAGTGTACTGGGGTACGAGGTAGTCGGAGTGACTGGTCCTAGATGGTCCTAGATGACAGGGAGCTTCGCCCCAGTGATGTACTGGGCTGTACGCACTACCCTCTGTAGCACCTTGCGGTCGGATTCCGAGCAGTTGCCATACCAAGCGGAGATGCAGCCAGTCAAGATGCTCTCAAATGGTGCAGCTGTAGAGCTTTGAGGATCTGGTGTGTTTGGACCATGATAGGTCCAAACACTACAGTGCCGTTGATGGGGGAATGCTCTTTTGTCTTGCTGACGTTGAGGGAGAGGTTGTTGTCCTGGCACCACACTGTCAGGCCTCTGACCTCCTCCCTGTTGTCGGTGATCAGGCCTACCACCGTCGCGTAGTCGGCAAACTTAATGATAGTGTTGGAGTCATGTGGGGCCACGTAGTCGTGGGTGAACAGGGAGTACAGGAGGGGGGTTAAGCACGCACCCCTGAGTGGCCCCCGTGTTGAGGGTTAGCATGGTAGATGGGTTTTTGCCTACCCCCACCTGGGAGAGACCCGTCAAAGCCCAGTATCCAATTGCAGAGGGAGGTGATTAATCCCAGGGTCCTTAGTTTAGTGATGAGCTTGGAGGGCACTATGGTGTTGAACGCTGAGCTTTAGTCAATGAACAGCATTCTCACGTAGGTGTTCCTTTTGTCCAGGTGGGAAAGGGCAGTGTGGAGTGCAATAGAGATTGCATCATTTGTGGATCTGTTGGGATGGTATGCTAATTGGAGTGGGTCCAGGGTATCTGGGATGACGGTGTTGATGTGAGCCATGGCCAGCCTTTCAAAGCATTTCATGGCTACAGATGCGAGTGCTACAGGGCGATAGTAATTTAAGACAGGTTTCCTTGGTGTTCTTAGGCACAGGGACTATGGAGGTCTGCTTGAAACATATGGGTATTACAGACTGGGTCAGGGAGAGGTTGAAAATGTCAGTGAAGACACGTGCCAGCTGGTCAGCGCATGCTCCGAGAATGCGTCCCGATAATCTGTCTGGCCCTGCGGCCTTGTGAATGTTAACCTGTTTAAAGGATTTACAGACTACAAAGAGCGTGATCACACAGTTGTCCGGAACAGCTGGTGCTCTCATGCATGGTTGTGTTTCTTGCCTAGAAGCAAGCATAGAAGACATTTAACTCGTCTGGTCGGCTTGCATCACTGGGCAGCCCGCAGCTGGGTTTCCCTTTGTAATTCGTGATGGTTTGTAAGCCCTGCCACATCCGACGAGTGTCAGAGCTGGTGTAGTAGGATTCGATCTTAGTCCTGTATTGACACTTTGCCTGTTTGATGGGTCATCGGAGGGCGTAGAGGGATTTCTTATAAGCGTCTGGATTTGTTTCCCGCTTCTTGAGAGCAGCAGCTCTAGCCTTTAGCTCAGTGCGGATGTTGCCTGTAACCCATCGCTTTTGGTTAGGGTATGTATGAGCACTACGGGGACAACGTTGTCCCCATAGTGCTCATACATACTTACTGAAGGGGTGACTTGTGGTAAACTCTTCAATGCCATCAGATGAATCCCGGAACAAATTCCAATCTGTGCTAGCGAAACAGTCCTGTAGCTTAGCATCCGCTTCATCAGACCACTTCCTTATTGAGCGCATAACTGGTATTCCTGTTTGAGTTATTGCTTGTATGCACGAATTAAGATGGAGTTATGGTCAGATTTCTTTGTGCAGAGTAGAAGTGATCTAGAGTTTCTCACCTCTAGTTGCACTGGAGACATGTTGGTAGAAATTAGGTGAAACAGATCTGTTTCCCTGCATTAAAATCCTTAGCCAGAAGGTGCAACTTTTCAACTGTCCTGCCGATACAGAATGTGAATATAATTTTAATTGACTCGAAGTAGGGCTGTGGCAGTGATTGTCAAGCAAATAACTGTCGGTCTCACGGTAATCGACCATTAATTAACAAACATATTTAGCATCCGTCTTCTTCTACATGCCATTTTAAAATCCATTATTTATTTATTTTACACAGGTCTAAAGAAGAATGATATGAAGAAAATGTAGTCTATTTCAGAAGGAAATAATTGCATACTCTGAGTTGTCCTTATGTTAGGTCCTGATGTGGCTATGCCAAATGGCTGTGGGCTACACTAGTACATTTAGCAGACAAGATTTTCTTATAATTCCGTGGAACTATTTTATATTATAGTATGAAGAATCCAATTGATCAAAGCTGAATAAAATACAAATATTTTCTCCAAAATGATGAGGGATTGCGCACACGCGGCTATTCTGTGTTGAGCGGTTAACAAATAAATAGGTAATCCTATATGCTTAATTTAGAGTAATTAATGTATGTCTACAAACGTTAGGCTGTATGTTTTGATTTTTAATACATTGTAAGGCTGCATGATGAGACTAATGATGATTTTAAAAACGTTGCTTGAAAGGCATGAGCTCTGCTTTGTATTTTGCACAGGCTGTACAGACATCAAGTCTCTCATTCACAATTTGACAAGCATTTGATAATGTTTCGAATTTCACAGCGGCATCCCCTTTGTGGCTGTAATGCACCATAAAAAGAGTGTGCTGCGCAATCCGAAGCGCCTTTCACTCACATGGCTCTCAGTCACGTGATCGCACAACTGCGAGCGTCCTTATCCAATTCCGAGGTGCATATTGAAGATATTGGAATAACTACCCACATTTACTTTGTCTGTCAACAAGATGAGTAGGCCTAACGAACAGAAAAAGCACTAACCTGTGTCAATCTACTATCCCCCATAGTACAAAAGTTGACCTATTCTATTCTGTGCAATAAATAAATAATCCAAAACATTCTGGGACAGTTGTGGGATACAATAGATCCCAAATTAATACAACCTCTAGCATAAAAAAAACGTTATGCATTGTGGCTGACGCAACAGATCAGAACATTTAGCTTAAAATATTGATAAACCATTAGGCTATTTCTTCATACTACAAGCGCAGCAATGCACACGTTAGTAGGCTATAAAACGCAAATGTTCCAATAGTGGAAAACACCATCATCAAAAGTGACCGCAAATGCAGTTATGCATGTAATGCTTTTATTATAAAGGTGCATTTTCATGGTGAAAATTATCTTCCCCAAACTTGAAACTCACTCACTGCTTATGTATGCCAGTTAAACTCTACACCCCTTGTAAAGCAGATTAAACGTGCTTAATTTGAATGAGTTATTTGGCCACTTTACTTGTGATACAAACATTAAAACATATAGGTCTATGGGCAAGGCTACATGAGGTGTGCAACTATGATTCGAACAAGTTGCAAAAAAAGAGGCATTGTTTATGCTTGGCATCATTCACAAATGATAATAATTCACAAGTGATAAATCCCCCATCAGATTATTCTTGATTTAATCTTGTCTTTACATATACGTATGACATTTGTTTTGATTTAGACTATTATCATGCACCAGTATTGAAACAGGGCCAGCGGGGATAAAAATGCATGTCATCTATGCAATTAAATAGTGAATGGAACTCTATCCTCCTGATTCCTGCTTATAAGCAAAAATTAAAGCAGGAAGCACCAGTGACTCGGTCTATAAAAAAGTGGTCAGATGAAGCAGATGCTAACCTACAGGACTGTTTTGCTATCACAGACTGGAACATGTTCCCGGGATTCTTCCGATGGCATTGAGGAGTACACCACATCGTCACTGGCTTTATCAATAAGTGCATCGAGGACGTCGTCCCCACAGTGACTGTACGTACATACCCCAACCAGAAGCCACGGATACAGGCAAAACATTCGCACTGAGCTAAAGGGTAGAGCTGACGCTTTCAAGGTGCGGGACTCTAACCCGGAAGCTTACAAGAAATCCTGCTATGCCCTGCGACGAACCATCAAACAGGCAAAGCGTCAATACAGGGCTAAGATTGAATCATACTACACTGGCTCCGACACTCGTCTTATGTGGCAGGGCTTGCAAACTATTACAGACTACAAAGGGAAGCACAGCCGCGAGCTGCCCAGTGACACGAGCCTACCAGACGAGCTAAATCACTTCTATGCTCGCTTCGAGGCAAGCAACACTGAGGCATGAATGAGAGCATCAGCTGTTCCGGACGACTGTGTGATCACGCTCTCCGTAGCCGACGTGAGTAAGACCTTTAAAGAGGTCAACATACACAAGGCTGCGGGGCCAGACGGATTACCAGGACGTGTGCTGACCAACTGGCAGGTGTCTTCACTGACATTTTCAACATGTTCCTGATTTAAGTCTGTAATACCAACATGTTTCAAGCAGACAACCATAGTCCCTGTGCCCAAGAACACAAAGGCAACCTGCCTAAATGACTACAGACCCGTAGCACTCACGTCCGTAGCCATGAAGTGCTTTGAAAGGTTGGTAATGGCTCACATCAACACCATTATCCCAGAAACCCTAGACCTACTCCAATTTGCATACCGCCCAAACAGATCCACAGATGATGCAATCTCTATTGCACTCCACACTGCCCTTTCCCACCTGGACAAAAGGAACACTTATGTGAGAATGCTATTCATTGACTGCASCTCAGYGTTCAACACCATAGTRCCCTCRARGCTCATCACTAAGCTAAGGATCCTGGGACTAAACACCTCCCTCTGCARCTGGATCCTGGACTTCCKGACGGKCCGCCCYCAGKTGGKGAGGGTAGRTAGCAACACATCTGCCACGCTGATCCTCAAYACTGGAGCTCCCCAGGGGTGYGTGCTCAGTCCCCTYCTGTACTCYCTGTTCACCYACGACTGCATGGCCAGGCATGACTCCAACACCATCATTAAGTTTGCAGACAACACAACAGTGGTAGGCCTGATCACCGACAACGACGAGACAGCCTATAGGGAGGAAGTCAGAGACCTGGCCGGGTGGTGCCAGAATAACAACCTATCCCTCAACGTAACCAAGACTAAGGAGAGGATTGTGGACTACAGGAAAACGAGGACCGAGCACGCCCCCATTCTCATTGACGGGGCTGTAGTGGAGCAGGTTGAGAGCTCCAAGTTCCTTGGTGTCCACATCAACAAACTAGAATGGTCCAAACACACCAAGACAGTCGTGAAGAAGGCACAACAAAGCCTATTCCCCATCAGGAAACTAAAAAGATTTGGCATGGGTCCTGAGATCCTCAAAAGGTTCTACAGCTGCAAAATCGAGAGCATCCTGACTGGTTGCATCACTGCCTGGTACGGCGATTGCTCGGTCTCCGATCGCAAGGCACTACAGAGGGTAGTACGTACGGCCCGGTACATCACTGGGGCTAAGCTGCCTGCCATCCAGGACCTCTACTTATGGTTACATTTGGTTGTTACCATTCCCCCCCCCTTTTTTCCCACCATAGTACTAGTTTTGACTAACCGGTGTCTGTATGTAGCCTCGCTACTTTTATAACCTTGCTACTGTATATAGCCTGTCTTTTTACTGTTGTTTTATTTATTTCTTTACCTACCTATTGTTCACCTAATACCTTTTTTGCACTATTGGTTAGAGCCTGTAAGTAAGCATTTCACTGTAAGGTCTACACCTGTTGTATTCAGCGCATGTGACAAATAAACTTTGATTTGATTAAGAGTCTTAAAGCTCAATTCAACCACAGCTGTTGGCATTGCAGTATTTATTATACACAGTCATACATCAACATAGTAGCTGTGTTCAAATACTCATACTAACTGTACTATTTGTGACGTAAATTGAGTATATAGTATGCTTATTGGTCATAGTATGAATATAGTTAGTAGTATCCCAAAAGTTCACGGATGTCGTACTAACATTCGCCAAAATACCAAGTATTCAAGCAGTGGACACTATTTCTGTGCTTTTAGGACCCATAATGCAATTCAGAAAATGGGCGTGGCTTCACAACATTTTCAAATTTGAAGAAAATGGCTGCCGAAGTCCGATGAAAGCGGATACAAATTTATTGCTTTAACCAATTATGACAAATGTTAAGAAAATGCAGAGCAATGTAATAAAGTAATGAGTGTGTTCTCTGAAAGCTCCGAGAGCGAAACGCTCTGAATTGACAAACTCCCAGAGCGCACTCTAGCACTCCAGATTGAATTTATGAACACACCCGAAATCGTAAAATGTCTAGCTAGTCATTTGTTATGTTAACAAGCTAGCAAGAGGTTTCATCGCAACAGCATCAACTTCTGGTAGACAGGCGAAGTGCTAGTACGCTCAACTGAAACGATACTGTTCGTTTACAGTATACTAAAATTAACTAATAGTATATACTCAATATGGCATTTCGAACACAGCTAGTGTATTTTCCCCCAGTAATCAAACTATATCCAAAATGGTTTTAGGGGCTGTAAACATTCCAAAAAGACCCCTCACAGAGGCGATGCCTCCAGTTTTCCAGGTGCAAAATAGTTTGTACACAAAGTTATTGCATAAACAACATACATTTGGCCCAACTCCTTTCCTTCATTACCACTGGTTTGGAAGGACAATATAGATAAAAGCAATATGGTTGGAAGTGGACTAACCAATTTTTTCACCAATCACTGATCATGATGGACAGGAGGTGGGGAAAGGAAGCCATTTGAGAGTGTTGGGAGAAAGCCAGTGTTGTGTACTCACAGTGATCTGGTAGGGTACTGTGGCCTCCCTTTGGCTGGGCGACTTGTACAGGGATGCAAGTCTAGGAGAAGGAAACAGAGGTGAGGACAGGGTACTAAACTAACTTTTGTTTAGAACAAAAATAATAATTTACAATGGTCTGTGTCTCATAATAATTTACAATGGCCTGTGTCTCATCACCTGCATTCCATACAGAACAAGGCTAATAATGAACAGCTATTTTTTTTTWATTAGCATGCCCTTGTGTTCTTACATTGATTTGGATATATTTACTGTAACAACAAAAGGGACTTAAAATAAAAAGTGCAAAATGTATTTATTGCAGATTTCAAAACACCACGTGTTATTTTCTGCGAAATCCTCTAGAGGGGGCAGAATAAAATAAAATATATCAAAACTATACCACGGACAAATAGAAAGCGGGGAGAAGGTCTAATTTCTCAATTTTTTGTAGTTTCTTTAATAGAACATCCCATTCTTGTTTTTAAGTCCACAACAATGCATAAACCACATTTTGGGACCATTTTTTAGGTCTGGGAAAAATGAAAATGGTGTAGTTATTACCCTTTAATTCAGGTGCGCACCAGCCAGACAGTGGTGTGGCTAGAGGTTTCTGTAGAGCACGTGGTGGCGTTTTCAAAACAAATGGGCACCGGATCCTAATCTGATGTATTCTGCCTAAAACAAAATCTCTTGCATAGTTCGTTTTGTTATGTTGCATTGAAAGTAGCTAACATTGCGTTGATTCGATCACAATTGCCACAGTAAAGGGAAACGTTGATAGGGTTAAGAGGGAAAACTCTAGAACAGTGGTCACCAATCATGTAGATCTTGGCTTGCATTTTGATTCAAAGTGATCTTGACTCAAAAAAGGTTGGTGACCACTGTTCTAGAGTTTTCCCTGTTAACACTATCAACCTTTCCCTTTACTGTGGCAATTGTGATCGAATCAACGCAATGTTAGCCACTTTCAAGGCAGCAAAACAAACTATGCAAGAGATTTTGTTGTAGGCAGAACGCATCAGAGTAGGATTCTACTGTATTGACACGCATTACTCAGCCCGTACTCTACATAGACCGGTGCAGCATAAACAATCAGATGCAGTAGGCCTATATGCAAACAGACCATTGCCATATATGGATCTGTGCCATTTACTTTGATCTGGACTGTGTTTACAGCATGAGCGGCCGTGAGTAGATGCGCTTGTTTTGAGATCAAAGCGAGAGCTACATGTAGCCATGTCTGCACAATTTGTTCATATTCTTTGCTAGTTAGTTATTAGCCCAGGTATAGATAATTTGTAGTCAGCAATGGAGGAGTGATTGCATCCTACAAGAGCACAACATTTATACATTTYTAGACATCTTTGAAAAGCGTGTCAGGTAAAGAGCTTTTTTTTGTCTTAAAGGGGCAGTGTTGTATTTTGAGACAGTTTATGCAAGCCTAAGTAGCCAATAGACAGAGGGTAACATAAGCAGTCTGATTCTCTGTAATAATGGTATGGGACTAATAATGCATTTTATTTTGTAAAGTGGTTCCTTGCCAACACCACAACATTCTCAGTCACCTCTTTGTCTGAAGGACAAGTGGATAAACAGGTTAAGGCCTGCATGTTTTTGTTTTTTTAAGTCTCATGTAATGTAGGGCTACATTGAACACATTGGTTGCTACTGTAGGCTGAATGAGAACAGCTATTTCCATGTTAAAGGATGCATTTTCCCCATCGTTTTTGATGGTAGGCCACTCTGGTAGGCCTACATGGCCACTGTTAAAACGGGTACAGCCTCAGTGTCTACAGTAAACGCACACTGGAAGTTGGACAGAATTTTCACAATGTTCATGTTTGCGCTCAGCAGACCTCAAATTTGCTCAGTGCTGACATTTTTTTAGGGAACATTGGTCCCAATAACCTGATGGAATTCAGTTAATTCTCACAATATGCTGTTCAGAGAATCAATCATAGGATCATATGAATTTGGAGCATTCACATAAAAAAAAAGAAGGTCATTTCTTTCCATTATGGATACATTTAAGAAAAGTGATTCTGCATTCTTGGTCTTCACCTTTACCAAAGATGGTGATTTGGAGTTTGTATCATTATGATTACACCTTTTAGTTTTGTTTGGGGCTGATGAAAAAGCAGCCCGTTTGTACAAATGGTTCTGCATTCCATGTTCGTTCTTATGGAGCCGGTGTTTCTTGGAGCGTTGGCCATGTCAATGTGGTTTCTTGCTAGGATATCAAGACAGCTGGAACGTTTGATAGGACAATTTAGAACTTTCAAATTCCAAGAGAGAATAGTTAGTTGTCAATGTTTCTCATGTAATTTATCATTTTTAATCTTGATAAGCCCATGGATGTGTAACAAAAAACAGGACCCACAGAGAAACTCATTGGCCGTTCACCCCCCTCCCTCCCCTACCCCCTACACTATAATTACAGGGTTGGAGCATAATGGAGTTTCTTAAGCAGCATTTWAAAAAATATATATATATAAAAGTATGATTTTTTTACAACGTAAAACAAGTAACCATTTGACATTTGTAGTTTAGCTAGCAGACTTGATGAATTAGGGTGGGTAATGAAGGAAAAAAGTTAACAGATATGCAAGCCTAAATAGTGAAATAGGATCATGTAGCTGTAAATCCATTTATTAGCAATATAGTGCACTTGATTTGCTCTCTGGGCCCGCCAGGAAGGCAGAGTTTGTACAGTTGAAGTCGGAAGTTTACATACACCTTAGCCAAATACATTTAAACTCAGTTTTTCACAATTCCTGACATTTAATCTTAGTAAAAATATTTAATTTAAGAATGTGAAATGTCAGAATAATAGTAGAGAATTATTAATTTCAGCTTTTATTTCTTTCATTACATTCCCAGTGGGTCAGAAGTTAACATACACTCAATTAGTATTTGGTAGCATTGCCTTTAAATTATTTAACTTGGGTCAAACATTTCGGGTAGCCTTCCACAATAAGTTGGGTGAAATTTGGGCCATTCCTCCTGACAGAGCTGGTGTAACTAAGTCAGGTTTGTAGGCCTCCTTGCTCGCACACGCTTTTTCAGTTATGCCCACAAATTTTCTATAGGATTGAGGTCAGGGCTTTGTGATGGCCACTCCAATACCTTGACTTTGTTGTCCTTAAGCCATTTTGCCACAACTTTGGAAGTATGCTTGTGGTCATTGCCCATTTGGAAGACCCATTTGCAACCAAGCTTTAACTTCCTGACTGATGTCTTGAGATGTTGCTGATATATCCACATAATTGTCCTTCCTCATGAAGCCATCTATTTTGTGAAATGGATATAATCCGATTACAACCTCATTGATGCTTGATGAGCAATGTCCAAAAGGCAAACAAGTACACTTTCTACTCAGAGCCCGACCGATTTATTGGTTCACCAATATAAAAAAATATATTTCAAAAATTGGCCGATATTAGCCTTTTACAGATGCATTTGTATCAGTGTTAAATCCAAACTAGCCAGTTATTTAGACCACGTAGAAGCTCACACGACAAAGATGCATGCTAGATTCCAAAAATATATATTTTTTATCACAGATTATTACAAAAAAATACATGGATCATAATCGTATCCAGAAAATTGCCCATATCCGTTATGATACTTGTTTTGTCCGACTACTCAGCACTCCCCTAATGACTAGGCACATTCTTTTCACTGGCACCCTTGCGACCAATTCAGAATGTGTCGCACTGCCAAATCAAACAGTTGCAAATGTGGCTGTTTTGGGCGTAGTATCAAACCCTGGGTGAGGAGCTGCAGTCTTTCACAAGGGCAAGACACATGTCAACACCTCATAAAAACAGCCATTCATATAGAACATGATGTTAGTCATCCTGTCCATTTCTCATTTAGTGGAGAGCGGGAGGGAGAGGGGTTAGCAAGTGTGTGCTGCCATTCAAACAGAGTGAGGATAAACTACAGTGCACAATGACACACTAAAGAAGAGCTGTGCCGCCGGCAACCAAAAGACCTTGGGCTTTATAGACACTGAGCTTTTCTCCACTGACTGATAGGCAGCAGCAGCCATTGTAGTGAGAAAGCCATTTGRCAAAAGGCAGGCTGGCTCCATCTGCAAAGTGATGCACTTTACCTCCAACTACTGTAAGTGTTTGAGCAGTAGCACACTCAAACACACACTTACGCCAGCCAGGCCTGAAAAGTGTCCATTGGAACCAAGGGACCACAGCACCCAAGACTGGCATTTCACTTTGGGAGGGGTGCGCAGGACTGTGTTTATGCTTGGATATGAATCTGTCAATATGTCAAAATGAAAACTACATTTACGATAATGCACTAGCTCTGGACCAAAACTTCAAACACGAAACAGTCATTTTTTCAGAGCAGGCTGAACTTCACTTATGAAAAACAAACAAATCTGAAGAATGTGACATTGCCTCCCATTGTTATTCTAGAGTATTTTGGGGGGCTTTTGAGCTTTCGAGCTTTCAGAGAAAAATAAGTAGAGCAGCCTCTCTTACGTAAGGCTTGAAAAAAAAGTTGGACATACAGATTCATGCAGTCTCCTCTGAACAGTTGATGTTGAGATGTTTCTGTTAGTGTGTGTGTTATATATAAAAAACTAGTCACGACCCCACAATAGTTCAAATGACAATAATCCAGTAAAACTGTAAAAAGTGTGATATCATTTGAGCTTTGGAAACAAGTACTTCCATCGTTTCACAGGAGCCTTGCAAAATAAGCTTTCCCTCAATGAACCAGCGTTAAAGAATTGTTAATTTACATATAGATTTTGATTGTCCAACATTAGTTTTATTTAATTTTTTCATTTTGTTGCCCCCTAGAGTGGCCTCTTTCCACTGCCGTGGTGCTGAATCGCAGCGGCAATGGGGCGGGCTGGCCCTGGTTTTCGTAGACAGCAGTGTTTTGTTCATGCCAAGGCTAAATTAAATTAGAGAGCCCTAGACTGTATTTGAAAACAGCTGTGTTTTTTTATTTATTAATTAAAATGTTCAAACAAATAGCCTATAGGACAGGTCGTTCGCAAATTATATTACACAAATATTATATTTTGAAGTTGTGTTTCATTACTGTGTAGGCAACTTGTTCTTCTAGGCTAAATATATATTTCCCCCAATGATATTCAGTTATGATTTAAAGCAGGGATGAATATGCATCGGGCAATGTTTTGTTTTTCAATAAAACTGGTCATGTGGATATAAGAACGTTGTTCTATATTATAACTTTACAGGCTAATTTATATTCTGTTAAGATGAATTACAATAATCTACATATGATTTTGAGCACCGTGGGTGGACGCCCTAATGCGTTACGCACCTAATGCAAATGGAAGTCCGGTAATTTCTCAAATGTTTGGTAAATGTAAATCTTGCTGGTCACGTTGTCCAGTGCCACATTTTCCTAACAGAAACCCTGGCAGGGACAAATAATTGTGGTAGCATGTAGGCTTCCTTCAAGAGACCATCCATGTAAAGGGGTGTTAGTACAGTACCTGTGTGTGCCCTCCCAGTGTAGGATGAGTCTCTGTGTAGCAGCGTGACCCCAGCTCTCACCTGCAGATTTACAAGTCCACAGACAACCACACAGAGCCATGTTAATCACGTCTACAATCAGTGACCTAACCCCGTGCATCATCAACACGCTCACATTTAACAACAGTTACTTAGCACAGCCACACATGACACTGAGAAATATTTATGAGCCATTGGCAGACAGGCGAAAGCTAATGGTACAGTATGGTAAATGAATTGGGTTTAAAAATTGGGAGAAGTATATGACTGGCTGAATTGCAAAATGTACTGTAATTCTTGGCCCTAACCATTTGTTACATAATTTTCATGTACAGTTTAAGGGGAGGTAGGTATTATTGTTTGTAGCATCTACAGTCAGTGCATCACAACAATCCTTCTCACCTAAGGCAGGAACAAGCTTCGATTGGCCACTCCAAACCTTTGTAGTCATCTGATTGGTAAGAATGACCTAAACACGAAGGAAATGGAAGTTTCAAGAGTTATATTATTCCAAGTCAGTATACCTATCACTTTTCACAAATTGCTTGAATGTATTGCCTCCACAATTTATTTATTATGATCCCATTAGCCAACGCCAATGACGACAGCTAGTCTTACTGGGGTCTGACATATATGAAAAAGACTACAGACGAGACTTTACAATTGATATAAATTTAAAAACATTAACATGTAGTGTGTGTGCATCTAACAGTTACTCCGTACTGGGGCGGCAGGTAGCCTAGTGGTTAGAGCGTTGGACTAGTAACCGAAAGGTTGCAAGATTGAATCCCCAAGCTGACAAAGAAATCAAATCTGTCGTTCTGCMCCTGAACAAGGCAGTTTACACACTGTTCCTAGGCCGTCATTGAAAATAAGAATTTGTCCTTAACTGACTTTCCTAGTTAAATAAAAGGTAAAAATATAAAATAAAAAAACAAGTAGGTTGCATTGGGGAGAGGCATTGCGCCTTGGTGTTGCTTTATTGGTTTTTTGAAACAAGGTTTGCTGTTCACTTGCGCTATATAAAAGATGGTAGTTTCATGCATTCATGGCTCTGTATCATACTGTACGTTTCCTTTAATTTGTTGTGGACCTGGGTATTGTTAAAAGACCTCTGGTGTCATAAGTGTGCGTATCAGTGCTGTGTGTGAGTCGACTATGAAAACAAATTTGGAATTTCAAACAAAATGTTTCTTAAAAAAACAAGTGACGCAGTCCGTCTTTCCTCAACTCTTAACCAAGAGAGACTGGCGTGCATAGTATTAATATTAGCCCTCTGATTACAATGAAGAGCAAGACGTTGTTCTGGGCCAGCTGCAGCTTAACAAGGTCTTTCTTTGCAGCACTTGACCATATGACTGGACAATAATCAAGATAAGATAAAACTAGGGCCTGCAGGATTTGCTTTGTGGAGTGCGGTGTCAAAAAAAGAGTCCTTTCTCCCCAAACAGACCTCTCATCCATCTTCATAACCATTGAATCTATATGTTGATGTAAGGTAACACCAGGTAAGTCAGTCTCCTCAACTTGTTCAACAGCCACACCATTCATTACCAGATTCAGCTGAGATCTAGAATGATTTGTACCAAATACAATGCTCTTAGTTTTAGAGATGTTCAGGACCAGTTTTTTACTGGCCACCCATTCCAAGACAGACAAACTCTTTGTTAAGGGTTTCAGTGACTTTATTAGCTGATGTGTACATTGTTGAATCATCAGCATACATAGACATGCATGCTTTGTTTAATGCCAAAGGCAGGTCATTGGTAAAAATATAAAATATTAGAGGGCCCAGAGAGCTGCCCTGCAGTATACCACACTTAACATGTTTGACATTAGAGAAGCTTCCATTAAAGAAAACTCTGAGTTGTATTTGATAGACAGCTCTGAATCCACTATATGGCAGAGGTTGAAAAGCTATAATACATTTTCTCAACAGGTTATGGTCAATCATATCAAAGGCTGCACTGAAATCTAACATTACAGCTCCCTCAATCTTCTTAGTATGAATTTATGTGCAATATTACAGTATTTAGACCCAGCTTTGGGAACTTTGGCTTTCCTGGATATAGCCACTATATTGTGATCACTGCATCCAAATGGGTACGGATACAGCTTTAGAACAAAGTTATACAGTATTTGTATAGATGTGATGAATACATGTGGATGATCTTCCTGTAGTGTTTGTAAACACCCTGGTAGGTTGATTAATAACCTGAACCAGATTACACACACTAGTTACAGTGAGAAGCTTCATCTTGAGCGGACAGCTTGATGAGAACCAGTCAATGTCCCCACTGCTAGGCTAGCTTGATAGGCGGCTAGGCTAGCTTGATAGGCGGCTAGGCTAGCTCCTCAGACCTGGCAGGATCAATGAACAGATCATAGCAGTCCAAGCAACTGATGCCAACCAGCGTCACGTGATCCAAACTCAAAAAGGTAGCTAGCTAGTAACCAAACTTTTTCAATAGACTTTCAAAACAAACTGAGCTTTCCCTCATTCAACAGGAAGATTATGTTGAATGCGGTTTGTCAACAACACTATTTTCAAATCAACACTTATCCCTTGTTTAAAGAATTAACTAATATCAAGTTGCCACTTTTGAAAAGGAACATTAAACAAGCCCCTGTAGGGATCCAAATTGGTACAGGTTGTTCCTGAGTGCAAATAAGCAACAAATTACTAGAACAAAGTGAATTTGCTCCATGTACCTTAAGAGAACTCTTTGCTGATTTAAAAAAATACTGTCCAGCGTCATTCTGGCACAGAGCGGATGTCCCATTTAGACCTCAATCTACCTGGCCGCTTAAATCAGCATTGCACTTATAAAATGTCTCTGTACTATACATTATAGTAGTTTGCAAGAGGGAGCGGGCMGATAGGCTCTATAAAGGGAGGATGTGGTTATCACTGGACTCTTTATAGTTGTTGTTTCCCTTCTCTATGAGCTTTTATTAAGTAATGAAAATAATTGTCATCAGATAAAAAGAAGGGTTAAGACAGGATAGATAAGAAATGAGTGCACGTTGGTAAGTAGGGTTGCAAAATTCCAGGAACCTTCAATACATTTCCTGGTTTTCTCAAAATCCCGGTTGGAGAAAAAACAGGGAATTTATTGAAAATTCACAGAATTTTGCAACCCTATTGGTGAGGCAACATCTGGGGTCTTTGACACTAGGCTAAGTGGACAAGGGTCACAGGTCATACCGCGACATTGTGATTGGTGGCCATCTGGATGAGCCGCTGGGCGAGGCCGTTCAAGAGGCGGGTCCTCTGGGAGAGGTCATCAAAGTCATGGCGAAACGAGAAGGCAATGCTGTCAATCACCACCAGCCGGACCTGGATTGGATTAACAAAGGTGCCCAAGTTACCATCCAAAAGCCACAAGCAAATGAGTTGCAGATTTACATTGGAACATGGTTTCTGCTAAGTATTTTATTAATGCTGTCTTTGAGGTTTCAATGTTCCTAATTTTTTGTTAGTTATGCTATTTTGCTCCAGCCAATCCGGAAATCTAGCCGTCAACATTTTCTATGAGCATTTCAGTTAAGAAATTCCTTTTCGACTCGGAACAGAGCCAAACCCAACATGGAGGTTGTAGAAATAACCCCTTTGGATTTGATTGGTTGGCTGTTTTGGGATCAGTGACGTATTGGTGGGGATTGGTACCCCAGGGTGCTGGGCCAGGAAGTCAGCCAGGAGGTATGTCTCTGCCAACAGCTCCACGTAGTCATGGCAACGGACAAGGAATAAGTTGGAGAGGATTGTTTCCACAGTGAACCCCTTCAAGGCTTCCTGCTGTTCTGGAAAAGGAAAAAAGATAGAACACAGCAGACAGTAAACTACAAAACGTTTCCAATAGGCTTGAATCTAAGACAGAACCCCTTTTTCTCTCTAGTGTTGTTCATTTTGTGAAGAATCGACCAACCAGCGATTGAATGCATGCACCAGTACTGTTGATCACAATATGTGAGCATTTACAAAATACTATCTCATTCTTCATAGACTAGTATACATTTTATATGTGTATGACAACATAGCGATACCGATGTAATAAATGCATTCAATGTTTTGAAGTCTTTATAAGCACTAAATAGATGCTTCACAAATCAGTTATAAGTAGTCCTACATGGGTGATTGCTTTTGTTCTGTCCTACTTAGTTACCTGAATCCTCTGCTAGAAGCCCACAGTGCTCCACAGCTGCCTGCGCTAGGTCCACAGCCCTCTGGACCAGGAAGCTGCCCTCTGTGTCTATGTACAGAGACTTGCCTCCCAACCCCCCAAAACACACAGGGATCTGCACATCTACTGACAACTGGATACTGAGGGACACAAAGTTATTGTGCTATTACTACAATATAACAAACAGATGAGTAAGTTGAGTAACTCTTCCACACAGAGGTACCAGTGCTTACCAGAGCTGGGTCTTTCCCACCCCAGGCGCCCCGCAGACCTCAGTGGTCTTTCCAACTGGCATGCCCCCTCCCAGGGCCATATCCAGTGCTGAGCAGAAAGTGACTATAGTGCCCAGCTCCTGCTCTCTCCCCAGAAGTTCCAGGGCTGTCAGCCTGCCTGCTGCTGCCCTCTCCTGGCCAAGCTCACACCTCATAGCCTGCAGCACCTCTACTGCCTCCTCCTGGGAGATGCAGGCCTCTACAATAACAGGGATGGAGAGGTTGATGAAGAGGACAAGCTTGAAGGGTAGAAATATAATGGACTATGAGACGCATTGTAAAATAAAGTTAGCAGGTACCACATATTGGCAATAATACATATGAGTTATTTAGGTGTAATGCATTTCACCCGGTATATGGCCTGTAACTGTATTATAACCTACTACTGTAATGACAACATCAATAACAGTGACTGGTTGGCTACCTTTGCTGAGTTGGAGAGGTCGCAAGTCACACAGGTCTGCAGCAGAAAGAAACCCAGCATTGAGGAGTTTCACTTTGACAGACGGCGCAATGGCGTAGCTCGACACATCCCTCTGCATATTTCGCTTATCGTTTCAGCGACCTGAATGAAATTGACACAGGCAGACAACTTCAAAAGCTAGCAAGCCACTTGGCGTTACTTTGTTTGATACATTAAACCCGTTTCTAACTCCTCCATGTAAATGCGTAGCCCCGAAAATAGTTTCATTTAACTATTTTTTCCTCTTACCTCCTCAGCAAGCCAAGTTTTACATCTGCTGGAGTTAGCTGCTAGTTAGCGATGAGGAAACCAATTTCCAAGTACATAGCTGGAGCCATTTTCATGAATCCCTCCAAAATGTGTTTACTAGCGCCACCCATCCACACACGTCATTACATTACACCGTGTTGTCAATTACTGTAAACCCACAACCAAGGAAAATAAATGTAAGAACTGTTTTATTTATTTTTTWACAGAAAAGTTTGATTTCGTTTACATATTTAAATTTGGGTATTTTGTTCCATTTGTGGGAATCCTGTTTCCATCACAGTAGGTGGAGGAACGCAGATTAAATTGTGCGATCGCCAATATACCATAGAAGGAGATGTAAGAATAAGCACAGTACATTTGACACATTGTAATTGGCTGCCTTCACTTCAAAAACATTAATTTACTTAACTGTAATGCTGCAAAGCAATCATGAAAATAGCAATCATTGACATATCTGTAAAATAGTTTCCACAAATCTGGTTGGTTGCCTTTAAACCAGCTTTCCAAACTCTGTCCTCGGGAACCCAAGCGGTGAACGTTTTGTTTTCTACCCAAACGCTACTATAAACGCTACTATGATCAAAACTAGATGATTACCGGTAGTTGATTATTTGAATCAGCTGTGTCGTAATAGGGCAAAAACCAAAACGTGCACTGAGTTTGGGAAACCCTGTAGTAACCCGTCTTCTTGGCACTAAGGACCACCATATGTAAACATTCAAGGCTCTTGTGGTAGCTAAACTAACAGATACGTGTCATATGCTTGTGATCTGCTTTTCTATTATGGCATTTCGACTTTTCCGTAAAGTTAACAATCTTTTTGTTCCCTAAATTATTTTTAGTTGGTCGGCTCGTGATGCTTAATTTACTGTGAGAGATTCGACGCTCGTGCTTAGTCTGATGATCAGCTAACTAGTTACTACGAATTCGGTAAAGTACTTTTCGCTAATTAAGTTTATATTAATTTCATACTAAACACCTTAAACTTAACAATTTCAACTACTAAATATATCGACGAACCCATAGTTGGTTAACTGGTTGTCATTGGTCGTTAATTAGCTAGTTAGACGGCTAATGTGTTAGCTAGCTTGCTAGCCAACTAACTGACATTCGGCAGTTTTTACTGCAGGGACCCCCCGTTGGTAGTTGGAACTCCGTGGCAGTGAATGGAGCAGGATGGCTGCTTTGCCTGTTCCCTGCCCAGTGCGATTGGGGATCGTGAAGAATGGAGGCCTACCTGCTCAGTTGCATATGTACACCCTGCAGAAGAATCTGCACAAGATGGAGAAGCTGCTCAAGAAAGGTAAAACTACAACACAACAGTAATGTTGCATGAGTAAGCATTTTTCATCCCTACCATAGACTAACGTTATATGGATGATCCCTGAACCAGAATCTGGCTTTAGTTAGGAGACGTTGACATGGTGAATATCCTTTAAGCACAAATTATCAAAGAACCTACCACGTACAACCCTAAATCTGTAAACACGGGCACCCTCATAGATATCATCCTGACCAACCTGCCCTCTAAATACATATCTGCTGTCTTCAACCAGGATCTCAGMGATCACTGCCGCATTGCCTGCGTCAAGTAATGGGTCCACGGTTAAACGACCACCCCTCATCACTGTCAACCGCTCCTTAAACAATTCAGCGAGCAGGCCTTTCTATTCGACCTGGCCCGGGTATCCTGGAAGGTTATTGACCTCCTTCCGTCAGAGGATGCCTGGTTGCTCTTTAAAAGTGCTTTCCTCACCATCTTAAATAAGAATGCCCCATTCAAAAAATGTAGAACTAAGAACAGTCTGGGGTGAACCCTTGGTTCAGTCAGACGTCTTTTGTCCTGTCGTGTCCCTTATATATTTTTTTTTTACATCCTTTTCTTCGGATATCTTTTAAAAATATGTTCCTACACTTCAACTTCTAAATACTCTCCTGCAACCCGCCTCACCCTATGTGGCGTGGATCTGCTTTTTTCTAAAGTATTTCTTTTTACTTCAGATCTGGAATCCCTCAACTGAAGCTAGCCAACTAATTACCTACCAGCTATCAGTTAGCAAACCATTGCTAGCGGTCATCAGCTAAGCTTTAGCTCGGAAAGCTCTCGCCAGTTTGAACAACGTGACTCAAACCAGAGCATAAAGGACCTATTTCTCCATATCCTCGGATTCCTACCGCAAACTCTGAACATTTTCATCTGGATCCTCACAACTAGCTAACTGCAATCCCGGGTGTCCACTCCTGGCTAGCGTTTCCATCTCGGAGCAAGCACCAATTAGCCTGAAGCTAGCCCGGCCAGGGCTCCTGTGCTAACACCGAAGCCCACTCCTTGGCTACAATATCCGGACCCCTTCTACTGCCGGTACGGGGCACGGAACCCCACCGATCCTCTACGACTGGAATACCGACATAATCTGCCTGAGGATTCCAACAGGCCCCTCAGGAGCGACGCCCGCTGAAAGCCCATTCTGCTGGCCTGCTAGCTACCTAGAGCTACTTGGAACCCTACTAACTCCGACTGGTCTATCAACGTCACCGCACAAAGAGGCAAAAACAGACTTACCCCCATCGCGACATCCCCCAAAGGCTAACTTGCCAGCCCCGGTCTACTAACTGCTAGCTTGCCTGCCACGGTCTGCTTGCTTGCTAACCCTGTCTGCTAACTGCTTGCTTGCTAACCCGGTCTGCTAACTGCTATCTTGTTTAGCCCCGGCCTACTAACTGTTAGCGTGTTAGCATCGGCCTGCTAACTGTCTGAATCGCCGTGTTCCCAATCAGCCCAGCCACTCACTGGACCCATATGTTCACTTGGCTACGCATGCCTCTCTCTAATATCAATATGCCTCGTTCATTACTGTCCTGGTTAGTGATTACTGGCTTATTTCACTGTAGAGCCTCTAGKCCTGCTCAATATGCCTTAACCAACCATGTTGTTCCACCTCCTACATATGCGATGACATCACCTGGTTTAAACGTCTCTAGAGACTATATCTCTCTCATCATTACTCAATGCCTAGATGTACTCACATCCTACCTTACCTTTGTCTGTACACTATGCCTTGAATCTATGCTATCGTGGCCAGAAACCTGCTCCTTTTACTCTCTGTTCCGAACGTGCTAGACGGCCAGTTCGTATAACATTTAGCCGTACCCTTATCCTACTTCTCCTCTGGTGATGTAGAGATTAATCCAGGTCCTGCAGTGCCTAGCTCTACTCCCCAGGTGCTCTCATTTGTTGACTTCTGTAACCGTAAAAGCATTGGTTTCATGCATGTTAACATTAGAAGCCTACTCCCTAAGTTTGTTTTACTCACTGCTTTAGCACACTCTGCCAACCCGGATGTCGTATCTGAATCCTGGCTCAGGAAAACCACCAAAAACCTTAATCTCCATCGCTAACTACAACATTTTCCGCAAAGATAGAACTGCCAAAGGGGGCGTTGTTGCAATCTACTGCAAAGATAGCCTGCAGAGTTCTGTATTACTATCCAAGTCTACCCAAACAATTCGATCTTCTACTTCTAAAAATTCACCTTTCCAGAAACAAGTCTCTCACTGTAGCCGCTTGCTATAGACCTACCTCTGCCCACAGCTGTGCCCTCGATACCATATGTGAATTGGTATCCCCCATCTATCTTCTGAGCTCGTGCTACTAGGTTACCTAAACTGGGACATGCTTAACACCCCGGCCATCCTACAATCCAAGCTTGATTCCCTCAATCTCACACAAATGATCAATGAACCTACCAGGTACAACTCCAAATCTGTAAACACAGGCAACCTCATAGATGTCATCCTAACTAACTCGCCCTCCAAATACACCTCTGCTGTTTTCAATCAAGATCTCAGCGATCACTGCCTCATTGCCTGCATCCGTAATGGGTCTGCGACCAAACGACCACCCCTCATCACTGTCAAACGCTCCCTGAAACACTTCTGCGAGCAGGCCTTTCTAATCGACCTGGCCGGGGTATCCTGGAATGACATTGACCTCATCCCGTCAGTAGATGATGCCTGGCTATTCTTTAAAAGTTCCTTCCTCACCATCTTAAATAAGCATGCCCCTCTCAAAAAATGTAGAACTAGGAATAGATATAGTCCTTGGTTCACTCCAGACCTGTCTGCCCTTGACCAGCACAAAAACATCCTGTGGCGTTCTGCATTAGCATCGAATAGCCCCCGTGATATGCAACTTTTCAGGAAAAACAGAAATTYGCATCCTGTAGTACTAACTCAAAAAGGTTCTGGGACATTATAAAGTCCAWGGAGAATAAGAGCACCTCCTCCCAGCTGCCCACTGCTCTGAGGCTAGGAAACACTGTCACCACTGATAAATCCACTATAATTGAGAATTTCAATAAGCATTTCTCTACGGCTGGCCATGCTTTCCACCTGGCTACCCCTACCCAGGTCAACTGCCCGGCACCCTCCACAGCAACCCACCAAAGCCCCCACCATTTCTCCTTTACCCAAATCCAGATACCTGATGTTCTGAAAGAGCTGCAAAATCTGGACCCCTACAAATCAGCCGGGCTAGACAATCGTCAATCACCGCATTCTTATCGGCAGACTCAATAGCCTTGGTTTCTCAAATGACTGCCTCGCCTGGTTCACCAACTACTTCTCTGATAGTTCAGTGTGTCAAATCGGAGGGCCTGTTGTCCGTACCTCTGGCAGTCTCTATGGGGGTGCCACAGGCTTCAATTCTCGGGCCGACTCTTTTCTCTGTATATATCAATGATGTCGCTCTTGCTGCTGGTGATTCTCTGATCCACCTCTACGCAGAGGACACCATTCTGTATACATCTGGCCCTTCTTTGTACACTATGTTAACAACCCTCCAGACGAGCTTCAATGCCATACAACTCTCCTTCCGTGGCCTCCAATTGCTCTTAAATACAAGTAAAACTAAATGCATGCTCTTCAACCGATCGCTGCCTGCACCTGCCCGCCCGTCCAACATCACTACTCTGGACGGTTCTGACTTAGACTATGTGGACAACTACAAATACCTAGGTGTCTGGTTAGACTGTAAACTCTCCTTCCAGACTCACATTAAGCATCTCCAATCCAAAGTTAAATCCAGAATCAGCTTTCTATCTCCCAACAAAGCCTCCTTCACTCATGCTGCTAAACATACCCTCGTAAAACTGACTATCCTACCGATCCTTGACTTCGGCGATGGCATTTATAAAATAAACTCCAACACTCTACTCAGACTACATCCAATTTGCTATCACAGTGCCATCCGTTTTGTCACCAAAGCCCCATATACCACCCACCACTGCAACCTGTATGCTCTCGTTGGCTGGACCTCGCTACATATTCGTCGCCAAACCCACTGGCTCCAGGTCATCTATAAGTCTCTGCTAGGTAAAGCCCCACCTTATCTCAACTCACTGGTCACCATAGCAACACCCACCCGTAGCACACGCTCCAGCAGGTATATTTCACTGGACGTCCCCAAAGATAACACCTCCTTTGGCTGCCTTCCAGTTCTCTGCTGCCAATGACTGGAACGAATTGCAAAAATCACTGAAGCTGGAGACCCATATCTCCCTCACTAACTTTAAGCATCAGCTGTCAGAGTAGCTTACTGATCACTGTACCTGTACACAGCACATCTGTAAATAGCACACCCAACTACCTCATCCCCATGTTGTTGCTCTTTTGCAGTATCTCTACTTGCACATCATCATCATCTGCACATCTATCACGCCAGTGTTAATGCTAAATTGTAATTATTTTGCCACTATGGCCTATTTATTGCCTTACCTCCCTACTCTTCTACATTTGCACACACTGTACATAGATTTTTCTATTGTGTTATTGACTGTACGTTTGTTTATCCCATGTGTAACTCTGTGTTTTTGTCGCACTACTTTGCTTTATCTTGGCCAGGCCGCAGTTGTAAATGAGAACTTGTTCTCAACTGGCCTACCTAGTTAAATAAATAAATAAGCCCAGGAAGCAGCCTTCAATTTGCCATTCAGCAGGTTTTAAAGCTTAATAATGTCCACATATGTTTGTTACTCACAAAATATGGACATTCAATTAGCAACTATTGTCATTTACTGCCGTCACGGCCGATGTGTACTTCCAAAAAAGGTTTAAATAAAGTTACATGAAACAGAAAAAAATGCCTCTATGGCACGTTCAATGTATTGATGTGTTGTATAGTTCCGAGCTGTGCATGGCAGTAAGGTTAGTGCTATCCGGGATCAATGATGTGAGCGATTTACATTGGAGGTGCACAATAGGCATTTTTTTTCAGTGGATTGTACATTCTTATTTAGAACTTTTTTGTAAGTACATACTGGCTGTGATGGCAGTAAATTATGATAGTTGCTACTCATGCATTCGTTACTCACAAATGATGAAATTATCTTGACATTATTAAGCTGGTAAATGACAAGTTCAATGGCTGCGGAAAGGGGATGCCTAGTCAGTTGTACAACTGAAATGTCTTCCGCATTTAACCCAACCCCTTTGACTTCTTCTGTAAAGCCAGATTCTGGTTCATATGAACACTACCTACTAGCACCTACCCAGTGAGCTTGACAGTTGTGACTAAATGGCTACCTTATGAAGTGAATCAATTGAAAGCTGTTCTGATGCTGTGCTATAGGTGTGGATGTGGACTGTGTCAATCACTTGGGCCAGACACCTCTGTTCTGTGCATCGCTCCTGGGCCTGGCAAGTGTCACTGAGCTGCTTCTGCAATTTGGAGCTGACCCCAACCAGTAAGATTGACAAGTCATTCACACACTCTCATGTCTCCTCTCTTTTTAGACATAAAATAAATACTTCGAAGATGTGTAAGCCTTTTAGTGCAGCATGTTTTGTGACACCATACTGTGAGTGACCTATTTTCCTGTGTAGTCGCTGTGAGGACAGGAGCACCCCCGTCCACGCTGCCGTGTTCGCCTGTAACCCCTGGCTGCTGAGTGGCCTGCTAGACGCAGGGGGGGACCTAAGGCTCCACGACCACAAAGGCAGGAGCCCCCAAGACTGGGCCGAGGCTGGGGCTCAGGAGCACAGCGCCAGGGTTGGTGCTCACAGATACAATGATCAGATACATACTGTATACACTACTAATCTCTCACTCCCTCTCTGTCATCAAGATGCTTAAGTTCCTGAAGAGCTGTGTGACCCACATGCACAGCCTGTCTCAGTTGCCCCAGCCCAGGGAGCTGCGCCGGACCCCCACCTCCACATCTTCCAAGACTCTGCTGCGCTCCCCATCTCTACTGGAGCTCCTCAAGTCCGGGTGAGTAGCCGGGGGATCCTACATTAATACTGCCCATTTTTGGGGGGTTTGTTTTCTTAAAATCTGTATGTTAACATTTCTCCCATGTTGTAGTGGCTCTGACCTGCACCTCAACAGAAAGATTACCAAGTCCTCTGCCTGTGACACAGTTCAATGTTTTGGCTTTGGAAAGGTATTTGCCTAAAACGGTGAAGTTGATGAAAACCAAAATAAGTTGCATCATGTGCCCACGTCATATTAGGATTTGTCCCTTTATCATTATACTATATGTATGTATGTAAGTATGAGTTTATTTGGATAAAAGCGTCTGCTAAATTGCATATAGTGTGGTATATTTTGGAATGGCAGTATTTTGTGTCTGGATGAGAGTGAGTGACTGTTTTCTTGCTGTGCTCAGTTGTGTATAGATAAGCCGGGATATGCGTTGGGCCTTCTGGCCTCCCTGCCTGTGATTGGGGACAGTGAGTTAGGGCAGGCGGACGACGAACCCCTCCTCTCCTTCTCCTGTGGCGCCTTCATTACCATGACCAAGTAAGACTACTGAGGACTGGAACCACGTCTTATATAACTCCTATGGGATTGCATCAAATAAGAAGCTACATACTTAGATGTTTTTTCCTTTAAGCTGGTTGTTCCATCTGTCAGTTACAGCTGGAAGGGCTGCAGGATCACTGTGAAGGAGCTGCAGTCCATCTCTCCACAAGGGGGCAGCCAAGAGGCCTACCTTGACCTGATGCTCATTGAGCTGGAGTACTGCAAGTGAGAAGACGATGACACTCTTTGAAGTCTTTAAACAACTTAAATGACTGCTGCGTTGAGTTCTCAAGTGTTTCTCCAAATAAGTCTTTAACATAAAGTACACCTGTCATTTCAGTGCTATTGATGCTGTCTATGGATATACAGCATAACCCAGTAACTGCTGTGACTGTCTGTTTGTAGCCAGCTGTTCCATCCCTACCTGCTGCAGCTGATGGCAGTGAGCATGTCCAGTGACCTGCTGAGGGTCCGTCTGGTGTTTGAGCGGGTCCACGTGGGCTCTCTGCACAACTTGCTGCACCAGAGGGTAATCCCCACCACACATACACACACTTTCAACATTTATCCGTGTTTTGTACTTACACATTCATTCAATTTAACAAATGTATTTGTGCACCTCACCAGCGTGCTGAGTTTCCAGTGCTGCGTGCTGAGACCATGCTGTTGGTGGTGCTGCAGGTGTGTGAGGCTCTGCTCTACCTGCACGGTCGGGCCCTTGTGTTGCGAGCGCTCTCCTCCCACAGCATCCTCCTCACACACCCTGGCGTGGCCAAACTCTCTGGCCTCGGCTTCATGGTGCCCAGGTAGGAAGAAAAGGAAGCTTGCACTACTAGGTCTTTCTTTTTCCTGTACAACTTTTGTTGTAGTCCATGCGCCTGCAATGAAATACTGAACATTATTCCATAAGGGTGGTAAGTAATAAATATTGGTCTGTATGTGCTGTTCTTCTCCCAGTGACAATAGTCACTGCAGACCCTCGGCTCACCTGCCCCTGCCCCCAGGCCTGTACAACTGGGCCGCCCCTGAGGTGATCAGACAGAGACCCTGCACAGGGAAGGCTGACCTCTACAGCCTGTGTGCCCTCATCCAGGAGCTCTATACAGGTAGCTACTCCGTCTGTTGTCCACTGCAGCAGTGTGAATATTTGCATGTGTGTGACTTTGGGGTGTGTGTGTTCTACTGTAGACTCAGTGCCGTGGGGCCCGGTGGACCCTCGTTGGATCAGGCAGACTGTTGAGTCGGGCCAGGCCCTGGCTACAGATTCCAGTGTGCCCCAGCCTTACTACGCCCTGGTCAGGGTGGGCCTGCAGCCCCGCCCTGAGGACCGTACACACAGCCTGCAGGACTTGCGCTACACACTGCGCCAAGACATGAAGGTATAGACTGCAGCCTAGGCACTCCGCCAACATAAGCAATGGTTGGTGTCGTAATAGTGGCAGCAGCCTCACATTATGGATTTGTTATTATGACCTCTCTGTGGTGATCCTGGTATGTGTGTGTGTGTGTGGTAGGAAATGTCCCAAGTAGGGGGAAGAAGGAGTGGGCTGTACACAGACGTAGGAGGAGGGCTTAGGCCTGCAGGCTGGAGTCCAGAGTCCGCCCCAGTCAAGGAGCCTGCAGGTGCTGGTGGTGAACACAGCACATACAAAACACCCTGAACAATATATATTTTTTAAAGGGTTTTATCCATGTCTTTTCCCCTCTTTCTCAGACCTCAGGCCTACCGCCTACACTGACCCACAGGAAGGTTCTTTAGGCAGTTCCATGGACACTACAGTGGACAGGGAGATCCAGGACCAGCTCAACGAACTGGACAAACTGCTGGACAGAGAGAACGAGACAGAGAGGGGAGAAGGAGAGATGACGACAGACTCTGAACAGCCCATATTCCACCGTGACATCTCTTTTAGGGACATCCTGCCCCTGGATGACTGGCGCCTGTGCTCTGTTGTGCCATCGGAACCCTACATCACCCAAGAAGAAGAGTCTGACTCCAGCACTGTAACAGAGGAGGAAGAAGAGGAGCGGACAATTATGAAGGAGAGGGCTGTTCAGCCAGAGTGCCCAGTGTCCGGAAAGCTCTCGGAGCACATCAGCTCCATCGTCCTCAACCTCAAGGTCTCCCAAGTACTGTTGCAGCAGTCCGAGTGCAACCTGGCCGCCGTGGAAACAGGCCGTTGTCGACGGCAACAGGCGCGGGGGGCGGTCGACGAGGTGGACGGAGGGGCAGAGGGAAAAGATGCTCAGACCCCCCACATCTCCTCCTCAGCCTCCACCTCCCTCTCCTCCACTCTCTCTGGGTCGGTGTGTAGTTACATGTCCCGCGCAGTGGGGCCTCCTTCACAGTACCGCCTCCTACCACATGGTGTCCACCCCTCGGCCAAGAGACTGGAGGCCCAGCTACTGAAGGGAGGAGAGGCCAGGCCGATCAGCGCTGAGGAGCTGGCCGCGTGGCAGAGGGAGTATCCTGCCGAGGAATACCCTAATCTGGAGTGCACTACTTCGGAGGGAACCGGCAGCGAGGGCGAAGAGATGAGCCACTATAGCTCAGCTCCGGAGGACAGCTTTGTCAACATATGCCCCAGAAGGCAGCAGCAGGTAGCACACCACCACAAATTGCAACCTCTGGTGTTACACACACACACACGCGTACACACAACTGCAACTCTGAGTCTCACAAAAGTGCCATGATTGGATGAAGAATATATTCCCATAGTACAGTTTGTCACAACTATGGCTCTTACCAGGTTGTGTTGTGACTGCTGTCTGTCTGGTAGGCAGGTAGAGATAGAGGCTCCAGAGGGACAGTGAGAGGAGGTCAGCAGGCAGAGACAAAGCAGCAGTCAGTGGACAGACAGGAACTCACTGACAGGTACAGAACACTGGCAAAGGCAGCACTGTTCTCTGCTCTAAATCCATATGCATACGGTAGAAAGTATAAGTGTGGGATATAAAACTCGCAGTGGCCTCATTTAGTCAAACTATATGGTGGGGACAATTGTGCAAATCTAACCCAAAATGTACAATAATTGCAACACCAATATCCTACAATTAGCTACAACAGTATACCTTTGAGCAACATTTTCCAATGGTGGAATTTATGTTTAAAAAATGGCTAGGATTTGGTGACACACCAATTTACATTTTGTTTGCGTGTTTTTGCCCCATCCCAGGCTCTGTCTGTCCTCTGAGGGGACAGAATCTCTTGAGGACAGTCCCAGACGGCCTGAGATCCCAGCCAAGGCCAAATGGACCAGTGAGATTTCACTATATTATACACTGAACAAAAATATAAACGCAACATGTAATGTGTTGGTTTCATGAGCTGAAATAAGATCCCATAAATTGTCCATGCGTACAAAAATCATATTTCTCTCAAATTTTGTGCACAAATTTGTTTACATCCCTGTTGGTGAGCATTTCTCCTTTGCCAAGATAATCCATCCACCTGACAGGTGTGGCATATAGAGAAGCTGATTAAACAGCATGCGCATTACACAGGTGCACCTTGTGCTGGCGACAAGAAAAGGCCACTACGCAGCCCAGGACCTTCATCTGGCTACTTCACCTATGGGATYGTCTGAGACCAGCCACCCGGACAGCTGATAAAACTGGGTTTGCTCAACCAAATAATTTCTGCACAAACTGTCAGAAACCGTCTCAGGGAAGCTCATCTGCCCGCTCATCGTCCTTGACCTGACTGCAGTTCGGCGTCGTAACCAACTAAGTGGGAAAATGCTCACCTTCGATGGCCACTGGCACGCTGGAGAAGTGTACGCGTCACAAATTAATCCTGGTTTCAACTGTACCGARTAGACCGCATGTATGGTGTCATGTGGGCGAGGGGTTTGCTGATGTCAATATTGTGAACAGTGCCCCCATGGTGGGGTTATGGTATGGGCAGGCATAAGCTACGGACAACTAACACAATTGCAATTTATCGATGGCAATTTGAATGCACAGAGCTACTGTGACGATCCTGAGGCCCATTGTTGTGCCGTTCATCCGCCACCATCACCTCATGTTTCAGCATGATAGTGCACAGCCCCCTGTCGCAAGGGCCTGTACACAATTCCTGGATGCTGAAAATGTCCCAGTTCTTTCATGGCCTGCATACTCACCAGACATGTCACCACGAACCAGCATGTTGGGATGCTCTGAATACACGTGTACGATAAATGGTGGTCACCCCAGATACTTTATGGTTTTCTGATCCACATCCATAACTTTAAAAGTTATCTATGACCAACAGATTCATATCTATATTCCCAGTCAGGTGAAATCCATAGATTAGGTYCTTTTTCAATTAACTGATTTCCTTATATGAACTAACTCTGTAAAATCTTTGAAATTGCTTTTTTATATTTGTGTTCAGTGTACATGCATTATACCCAAGTTACAGTTCACAGAACACCATCTTTACATTTATTACAGTTCTGACCCCAACTTCCTTCTAAATTCCTCGTCCTCTCATAGGCGAAGTGTCAGAGTTGGTGGCCAGGATGACCCGGGGGCGTCTGTGGGTGGCTGTGGGCCCCCCTGCCAGCAGTGACAGTGAGGAGATGGAAGACAGACAGGGGTTTGGGCGAGCGGTGGAACCACCCAGACAGGACCCCCTGGGGCGCAGTGACAACGGCTACAGGTCCTCTCCAGACCCTGCCTCACAGCCACAGAAAGCTGCAGCTGAGGCCCTCGAAAGCAGCTCTGAGCTGGAGCAGATCTTCAAAAGCTTTGCAGGTGATGCAGCTGATAAGCATGCTATACTGTCCTTATGCTCATAGATATGATCCTATCCTACTATGCTTCTATCTACTGTCTCAGTATCTCATCTTTCTATACAGGTGTCCAGAGTGAGAGTGAAGAGGATGCAGATTTCCACACAGTGAACCGCACCTTCAATATGACATGTGGGGTGTGGGAGGGCTCGGGACAAAGGGAGGTTAGATGAGAGAAGCAAAACCTCAACTCTGCACCCCATAGAGAACATAATCATCAGATTCTATTAGTTAAAATGTTACACACTCAGTCTTAAACCCTTGACCTTGTGTGTCCAGGAGGAGGGGACCTCTGAGTCGGACTACACCCAGTCTCCTGTGGAGCCTTCCAGCATGTTCTACACCCCCAACCCAGAGCAGAGGAACAACCCATCCAGAGACAGCCAGGTCTAGTAGTTCTTAGTTAACRTAATAGTTACAATGCCTTTAGAAAGCATTCATATCCCTTGACTTATTCYACATTTTGTTGTTACAGCCTGAATTCAAAATGGATTAAATAGATTTTTGTTCTACCCATAATGACAAAAGTGAAAACCTGTTTTTAGAAATGTTTGCAAATGTATTAAATGAAATCCAGAAATATTTCATTTACATAAGTATTCACACCCCTGAGTCAATACTTTGTAGAAGCACCTTTGGCATTACAGCTTTGAGTTGTCTTGGCTATGTCTGTATCAGTTTTGCACATCTGGATTTGGGGATTTTCTCAACCTCTTGCTGTTCAGTTAATCTTCAAGTTTTTCCACAGATTTTTTATGGGATTCAAGTCTGGGCTTTGGCTGGGCCACTCAAGGACTTTCACATTCCTGTTCTGAAGCCATTCCAACGTTGCTTTGGCTATATGCTTAGGGTCGTTGACCTGTTGGAATGTAAATCTTAGCCCCAGTCTTTCATTTACACTGAAGCAGGTTGTCATAAAATATTTGCTTGTATTTGTCTCCATTCATTGTTCCCTCTATCCTTACCAGTCTCCCAATCTCTGCTGCTGAAAAATATTCCCAAAGTATGGTGCTGCCACCACCATGGTTCACAGTATGGATGGTGTTAGACAGGTGATGAGCTGTGCCTGGTTCAGGCCAAATAGTACAATTTTTGTCTCATCAGACCAAAGAATCTTTCACGTGCCTTTTTGCAAACTTCAGGTGTGGTGTCGTGTGCCTTTTTATCAGGAGTGGCTTCCACCTAGCCCCTCTCCCATAAAACCCAGATTGGTGAAGTGCTATWGAGAGACTTGTTCTGTCAGAATGGTCATTGGATTCATTGCCACCTCCCTGACCAAGGTCCTTCTTGCCCGGTTGCTCAGTTTGGTTGGACGGCCAGCTCTAGGCAGTCTGGGTAGTTCCATATTTTTTCCAATGATGGAGACCACTGTACTYTTTGAAACTTTCAACACTGTAGACATTTTTTTTATACACTACATGTGTGTGTGGACACCCCTTCACATTGGTGGATTCAACTATTTCAGCCACACCTTTTGCTGACAGATGTGTATATAATCAAACACATAGCCATGCCATCTCCATAGACAAAAATTGGCAGAATGGCCAGTATTTAAGAGCTCAGTGACTTTCAATCAAATGTATTTATAAAGCTCTTCTTACATCAGCTGATGTCACAAAGTGCTGTACAGAAACCCAGCCTAAATCCCCAAACAGCAAGCAATGTAGGTGTAGAAGCACTTTCAATGTGGCACTGTCATAGGACGCCACCTTTCCAACTAGTCAGTTTGTCAAATGTCTGCCTTGCTGTTATTGTGAAGTTGCTCCTAGACGTTTCCACAACGGCTCAGCCGCGAAGTGGTAGGCCACACAAGCTCACAGACCGGGACCGCAGCGCGCTGAACCGTGTAAAAAATAGACTGTCCTCGGTCGCAACACTCACTACCGAGTTCCAAACTGCTTTTGGAAGCAACATCAGCGCAACAACTGTTCGACAGGAGCTTCATGAAATGGATTTCCATGGCTGAGCAGCCGCACACAAGCCTAAGATCACCATGCGCAATGCCAAGCGTTGGCTGATGTGGTGTAAAGCTCGCTGCCATTGGACTCTGGAGCAGTGGAAACGCATTCTCTGGAGTGATGAATCGAGCTTTACCACCAGCAGTCCGACGGACGAATCTGGGTTTGGTGGATGCCGGGAGAACACTACCTTCCCATATGCAGAGTGCCAACTGTAAAGTTTGGTGGAGGAGGAATAATGGTCTGGGGCTGTTTTTCATAGTTTGGGCTAGGCCCCTTAGTTCCAGTGAAGGGGAAATCTTAATGCTACAGCATGCAATGACATTCTAGATGATTCTGTGCGTCCAACTTTGTGGCAGCAGTTTGGGGAAGGCTCTTTCCTGCCAGGCCTAATCACCCAATATCAGTGCTCGACCTCATTAATGCTCGTGGCTGAATGGAAAAAGTGCCCCACAGCAATGTTCCAATATCTAGTGGAAAGCCTTCCCAGAAGAGTGCAGGCTGTTATAGCAGCAAAGGGGGGGACCAACTCTATATTAATGCCCATGATTTTGGAATGAGATTGTTTGAAAAGCAGGTGTCCACATACTTTTGGTGTGTATATGTCTCATCACAAGTCTCTCGGAGCTCTGCAGACAGTGCCTTGGACTTCATGTTATAGTTTCTGCTCTATATGTGAAATCAAAATATAGCTATTTCTCTGTCCGCTTTTGTATATAATCTATACTGAACAAAAATATAAACGCAACAATTTCAATGATTTTACTGAGTTACAGTTCATATAAGGAAATCATTCAATTGAAATAAATTAGGCCCTAATCTATGGATTTCACATGAGTGGGCAGGGGTGCAGCCATGGATGTGCCTTGGAGGGCATAGGCACACCCACTGGGGAGCCTGGCCCAAGCCAATCAGCATGAGTGTTCCCCCACAAAATGGCTTTATTACAGACAGAAATACCCCTCGACCATCCCGCATATGAAGCCGGATGTGGAGGTCCTGGGCTGCTGTGGTCTGCAGTTGTGAGGCCAGTTGGACGTACTATCAAATTATGAGTTTCTTCTCTGGCATGCACTGTCAACTGTGCGACCTTATATCAACAGTTGTTTCTTTCGATATCATGTCCAAACAATTTAATTGGCCACATGTGGACTCCAAGTTGTAGCTACGTCGAGGATGATCAATGTAAATTGGATGCACCTGAGCTCAATTTGGAGTGTCCTAGCAAAGGGGTGTGAATGCTTACGTAAATTAGATTTCTGTATTTCATTTTCAATAAATTTGCCAAAAAAATCTAAACATGTTTTCACATTGTCATTATGGGGTATTGTGTGTGTGATGGGTGAGAATCTATTTTGAATTCAGGCTATAACACTGTAATAAGTCAAGGGGTATGAATACTTTATGAAGGCACTGTATATGGTATAACATAACGTAGGAGTAGTTAGTTATTTAGCTAATTAGTTAGTCATGCATGTAGTTGCTGGTTTCCTCTAACTGGTTGGTTTACTCCCGTCAGAGCCCTGTCAGCTCAGAGGAGGACCTGGATGTGACAGTGGAGGTGTGTAGGGGTGCTGACAGTAGGACTGTACCAGAGGAGCAGACGCTGGAGACCAAACATGGGAGTAAGATAGCTGTGTGTGTTTTGACACTCAACCAGAGTTGGAGCAGTATTTCAGTTTGTAAGCCATCATATTCACTGCTGGGTCATTCAGGCAGTAGTAGATGAGGACAGATAATAAACTGATGTAGTGTTCATTTCCCTAGAGTATCAGCCTGTACAGGAGTCAGATGAGATTGATATAAACCCCACTGTCAGTCAGCACGCACCCTTTCCAATGGCCAGGTAGGAGCAGCACCAACACACTGACGCTCCATGGTAGAATCAACTGTACAATATGATTATGTAACGTATGTGTGTTAATAGAAGTTTCAGTGCAGATTAATGCTTAAGGTTTGTAAATCGCTCTTGAACCTGATGGGAATGTTGTATAGGAGCTCTGGAAAGGGTGAGGCTGTAGTCCTGTGTAGCTCAGTTGGTAGAACATGGCGCTTGTAGGTTTGATTCACATGGGGGACCAGTATGAAAAATGTATGCTCACTACTGTTGCTCTGGAGAAGAACGTCTGCTAATTGACAAATGTAGATTGAGGTGTGATATAGTCAAGAACCAACAGTTCTTCCTTTGGGAGTATGTCCACATATCATGCCCAGTGTGCCACACGGAGTATTTCTGCAGATCATGTATGTATGTATGTATGCATAGTGGTCTACCTGACCTGGCTGATGTCTCCAGCATCACGTGCTCACCCGCCCAGCACCATGAGTGGTTGGGCCAGGAGAGACTGCAACCCAGCCCCCTGAACAGACGGCCTCCGCCCTGCTACAGCACCCCACGCAGCCCAGGTACCAACCAACACCACCCAGCTACCAGTGTTACATTTAAGCTCCATTATATGCGTAGCTTTGCCATCAGCACTGTTTGCTACAAAGTGCGTTCTACCTGCTACACGCAGAGGGGAAGAGTGTCTTCATTCTATTTTCCCCTACTATACCATATTCATCGATTATGCCTAGGTACAATAGCTTTGGTCCAGTTTTTCGCAAGTACTCATTAAATTGTTGCTAGTGGTTGTACTGAATGTTMCTCTAATTACACAAGTTGCTATTGTTTACATAGTCAATGTAGCTAGCTAGAGTTTCGCTAGCGAGTAGCTTTTAATTCATAAATCGTAGTACAATATCCAGTGGTGTATAGTCGAGGCCCTATGCAACCAAAATCAACTTTATTTCAAACATACATTACCAGTCAGTTCACACTGTCATGAGAATTTTCAATCCCAATGATAATAACTATCAATCCCTGAGGTTTGTAAGACCATGGGTATACTAATTAGGGAAAGACTCAGCTTTATGCAAAAGGTTAGTACAGTTTATTCAGAGAACGTTCTAAAGTCAAGAATGCAAACAGTCTATATAACACACTCAAACAAGTTCAAATTTTAAACTACGCCTTTCTCAGGCAGTCGGTGTTTTTCCACTACACAGATACATTGTTTCTTTAATCTGCAACATGTTTCATAATTTTCTGCAAGCCTAACAGTTTCTCCCCTCCACGGGTGGAGACAGAATGTCCTGTAAGGAACACAGTAGTACAGCTTGTCTGTCGATAGCTCCTCTTATCATTTGTTTCACACTTGCACCCTACTTACATACTAAAAAGGAACAAAAAGTCCTTCTAATTCTGACTAAAACTACACACATCAGATTATAGTTTTATGATTCTAATAAATTTTATACAATTATATGGTTTCAGGGTGGAATATTTTTAGTCATTACCATTAAGCATATAATTCCCTTATCACACACGTTGCATTGGTTCCTTGAGTGTGCATGTTTAACACCAGGAGCACTACTTTTACAAGTTGAATTGCAGCAAGATGTCACTGGTATACTTGTTTTGGTGTGGTGCAGCGACTGCGCCCAACTACAGAGCCATGGGGGTCACTGGGGAGCCCATCCCYGCTCTGCCCAGCCTGCTGGACACCTCCACCTGGGGCAGCACCCGCTCCCTGCCCCCCCACACCGAGAGCTTCGCCACTGCCAGCCTGGGAGCCAGCACGGTCAGAATAGTCAGCACTCTCCCAGTCAGAACAATGTTTCAATTATTTATTCAGACCTGTCGAAATATATAGTACGCCGGTGGCCACCGACCCTTGTCCTGGAGATGTGCAGTTTTACCCATTAGTTATTTACCTTATATCAACGTAACTGAAATGTTGATGTATTTTGGYTGCTCTATCTGCAGACGGACCTCTCCAGACAGACCTCACCCCTGATGAGAGACTCCTCCCTCGAGGAGACTGGGACGCCCGTGGGCGTGTCAGAGTTCACCACAGCCAGCTCCGGAGAGAGACAGACCACAGGGACCAGCCAGGAGGGGGTGGGCCCTACCTACACCGTACCCACCACCAGCCAAGAAAGGTTGGAGGAGAGAGAGAGTTTAGAGGAGAAGAACATGGAGTATCTCGAAGGGGAGAGAGGGATGTCGCTGGCTGCTGACAGGAAAGAAGAGTTGGAAGGGTCCGATCAGGGTAGCTGTGCTGGTGTGGATGTCGACCTGATGGATGAAGATCCTCTGGATGCTAGCTCCTCTGTTTTAGAGGGTGAGGTGTTGTCTCCAAACATAGTTCTGGAGGAGCGGGTGCAGGCTTTTATAGAAGCTCTATCCATGTTAATCCAACCCCCCCAAAAAATTGTGATGACATTAAATCAATGTGGAAAACTGTCATGATATTTTTTGATTTCACGTTTAATTCCCGTTAGTTGACAACTCAACCAAATGTAAATCAGAACTGACGTCTGCGYCCAGTGGGAACTCGCCTGATTCAATTAAGCAAGGTGTTGCTGATCAGTTGAATGTTATTGTCAGTAACTGCATTTCAACTAACTGACGTGATATTACTATTAGATCAGTATCAGTATTAGACCAGTGTATTATGCATGTTTGGTGGTAGACTGTTCAGTTATAAACCTGTCTCTGCAGAAGATGAACTTGTGTCAGATGAGGAAGAGTTGCCTGGCGAAGAGGAGACAGACCATGAGGATGAAGAGGTGATTAATGATCAAGTGCTAACTGGCGAAGAGGGTTCTGTGGCCAGTACAGAGCAGGCAGAGACATCAGGAGCTCACCACGGCAGCACACACAGTGAAGGTACTACACTGCATTACATCAGCATTATAAGAAAATAAAAAACAGTATCTCTAAACAGTATACATATTTCTAGTAAGAAATGGACCCAAAAGTAATTTAGCTCCGTTCAGATTATCTTTCAGGCTGTGGTCCAGACACAGAGGGAGCTGCAGCACCAGTACAGCAGAGCCAGGCCAAAGGCCTGTCTGGAGGCCCAGATTCACTGGAGGAGACTGACAGGTAGGCCTCACTAAACACAGTGTGTTCAGAACCTTTGACACTTTCCACATTTTGTTACGTTACAGCCTTAATCTAAAATGGATTAAATGAAAAAAGTTTTCAATCTATGCAGAATACCCCGAAAGAAAAAGGTTTTAAGAAATGTTTGCAAATGTTTTAAAAATAAACATACCTCGAAGTTGCGCTCAGGTGAATCCTGTTTCCATTGATCATCCTTGATGTTTCTACAACTTGATTGGAATCCACCTGTRGTAAATTCAATTGATTGGACATGATTTGGGAAAGGCACACACCTGTCTATACAACTGTTCCCACAGTTGACAGTACATGTAAGAGCAAAAACCAAGCCAAAATGTATGCAGCATTGAAGGTCCTAGAACACAGTGGCCTCCATCATTCTTAAATGGAAGAAGTTTGGAACCACCAATACTGTTTCTAGAGCTGGCTGCTCGGCCAAACTGAGCAATCGGGGGAGAAGGTCCTTGGTCAAGGAGGTGACCAAGAACCCAATGGTCACTCTGACAGAGCTCCAGAGTTCCTCTGTGGAGATGTGAGAACCTTCCAGAAGGACAACCATCTCTGCAGCATTCTACCATAAAGGCCTGATTGGTAGAGTGGCCAGACAGAAGCCACTCCTCAGTAAAATGCACGACATCCCGCTTGGAGTTTGGCAAAAGGCACCTAAAGGACTCTCAGACCATGACAAACAAGATTCTCTGGTCTGGTGAAACCAAGATTGAACTATTTGGCAGAATGCCAAGCGTCACGCCTGGAGGAAATCTGGCACCATCCCTGCAGTGAAGCATGGTGGTGGCAGCATCATGCTGTGGGGATGAGTTTCAGCAGCAGGGACTGGGAGACTAGTCAGGATCGAGGGAAATAGGAACAGAGCAAAGTACAGAGAGAGAGCCTTGATGAAAGCCTGCTCCAGAGGGCTCAGGACCTCAGACTGGGGTGAAGGTCACCTTCCAACAGGATAATAACCCTAAGCACACAGCCAAGACAACGCAGGAGTGGCTTTGGGACAAGTCTCTGAATGTTCTTGTGGCCCAGCCAGAGCCTGGACTTGAACCCGATCGAACATCCCTGGAGAGACCTGAAAATAGCTGTGCAGTGACACTCCCCATCCAACCTGAGAGAGCTTGAGAGGATCTGCAGAGAATGGGAGAAACTCCCCAAATACAATTGTGCCAAGCTTGTAGCGTCATACCGAAGAAGACTTGAGGCTGTAATCGCTGCCAAAGGTGCTTCAACAAAGTACTGAGTAAAGGGACTGAATATTTGATAATTTTGCAAATGTATATAAAATAAACTTTTCTAAAAACCTGCTTTTGCCTTGTCATTATGGGGTATTGTGTGTAGTTTGAGGAAACAAAACAATTTAATACATTTTAGAATAAGGCTGTTATTACATAACAACATTTGAAAAAAGTCGGTCTGAATACTTTCCGAATGCACTGAAGCTCTGGCCAGGGGTCACCGCTGTGCCTGCTTTTGTTCCAGCCAACACTTAGTTTATTCACTCCCAACCTCCAGGACAAGGGTTGGTGACTACTGTATTGGACACTACTTCTGCCGTATTTATTA
Source organism: Salvelinus sp. IW2-2015 (assembly GCF_002910315.2). Classification (NCBI taxonomy): domain Eukaryota; kingdom Metazoa; phylum Chordata; class Actinopteri; order Salmoniformes; family Salmonidae; genus Salvelinus; species Salvelinus sp. IW2-2015. The sequence goes on along the minus strand of NC_036863.1, from coordinate 19,430,286 downwards.
ATTGGCTATATTACCAGACTGGTGATAATACTAAAAGAGTAGTACCCCTAAAGTGGTGAAGTTCACATGTGACTCAGGCTCGCTCTCTCTCCCTCCAGAGCTCACTCTACTCTGGATGAGGTGCTGCAGGGCATGTTGGTGGAAAGGGCCGCTGGTCACAGGGTTCTGAAAAGTCCAGGTCTGGTTGCACACCCCAAACAACAGTGAGTGCCCAGCCATTAGCATATAACCTTAAAACCTATTCCAATATCCACAGTTGAAGTCAGTCCAAAAGAGTTTACTAATTAGTAGTGATGCACCGATACCGATATTTTCCTTGCCCAAAAAAAACGATACCAACATTAATTGTTAGCGGCCTTTTTAAGCAATCTAAACTCAGCAAAAAAAAGAAACATTCTCTCACTGTCAACTGTTTATTTTCAGAAGACATAACGTGTAAATATTTGTATGAACATAACAAGATTCAACAACTGAGACATAACTGAACAAGTTCCACAGACATGTGACTAACAGAAATTGAATGTGTCCCTGAACAAAGGGGGAGGGGGGTGGTCAAAAGTAAGTCAGTATCTGGTGTGGCCACCAGCTGCATTAAGTACTGCAGTGCATCTCCTCATGGACTGCACCAGATTTGCCAGTTCTTGCCGTGAGATGTTACCCCACTCTTCCAACAAGGCACCTGCAAGTTCCCGGACATTTCTGGGGCGAATGGCCCTAGTTCTCACCCTCTAATCCAAAAGGTCCCAGACGTGCTCAATGGGATTGAGATCCGGGCTCTTCGCTGGCCATGGCAGAACACTGACATTCCTGTCTTGCAGGAAATCACGCACAGAACAAGCAGTATGGCTGGTGGCATTGTCATGCTGGAGGGTCATGTCAGGATGAGCCTGCAGGAAGGGTACCACATGAGGGAGGAGGATGTCTTCCCTGTAACGCACAGCGTTGAGATTGCCTGCAATGACAACAAGCTCAGTCTGATGATGCGGTGACACACCGCCCCAGACTATGACGGACCCTCCACCTCCAAATCGWTCCCGCTCCAGAGTACAGGCCTCGGCGTAACGCTCATTCCTTCAACGATAAACGCGAATCCGACCATCACCCCTGGTGAGACAAAACCGCAACTTGTCAGTGAAGAGCACTTTTTGCCAGTCCTGTCTGGTCCAGCGACGGTGGGTTTGTGCCCATAGGCGACGTTGTTGCCGGTGATGTCTGGTGAGGACCTGCCTTACAACAGGCCTACAAGCCCTCAGTCCAGCCTCTCTCAGCCTATTGCGGACAGTCTAATGGAGGGATTGTGCGTTCCTGGTGTAACTCGGGCAGCTGTTGCCATCCTGTACCTGTCCCGCAGGTGTGTCTAGATGTGTATAAGAGACAGCTGTAGCGCTGTCTTAGGCATCTCACAGCACGGACATTGCAATTTATTGCCCTGCAGTCTTCATGCCTTCTTGCAGCATGCCTATGCAGATGAGCAGGGACCCTAGACATCTTTCTTTTGGTGTTTTTCAGAGTCAGTAGAAAGACCTCTTTAGTGACTTAAGTTTTCATAACTGTGACCTTAATTGCCTACCGTCTGTAAACTGTTAGTGTCTTAACGACCGTTCCACATGTGCATGTTCATTAATTGTTTATGGGTCATTGAACAAGCATGGTACAGTGTTTAATGGTACAGTGTTTAAACCCTTTACAATGAAGATCTGTGAAGTTATTTGGATTTTTACAAATAATCTTTGAAAGACAGGGTTCTGAAAAGGGGACGTTTCTTTTTTCGCTGAGTTTAGAAGCGCAAGCATTTCGCAACACTCACATTAACATCTGCTAACCATGTGTATGTGGCAAATTTTACATTTTATTTGCCTAATCCTTATTGTGGCTATCTTCACAACACATAACCCGGTCCGGTCGAGCCTCACTAGCCAGATGCTGGCTGCTTATAACATTAGCTTTGGGCAACAGGGTTAAGTAGCTGGCTATTTATTTTCATTAACTGAATTTCAATAGGCGAACAAGTGGCTACCTAGCTAATTCCTAAATCATTGCTAAGAATACATTTTAAATGACTGTAGTTTCTACTGGTCATTGTTTTCAGGCTGGTTGTATTGGTGCTAGCTAGGTACCAAGCTAAAGCTAGCTACCCCAGAAGTTGCGGCCAAACAAATAATGCTTTATTACCAACGCGGTATTATAAACATTGTTCGTGGCCGGTGTTTGCTTGTTTGCACAGCTTTGACAGTGCTACTGATGGTAGTGGTGGCGCTTGGCTTGCACGTGTGAATTCAGAACACACAACATTCTATAATTGAACTGTTATTTGACCYATCTTTGACACGCAAAGACCCAAATGACGTAGGGCAACGTGTTCGACCAGTCGGCGAAAGCCAACATCAACCACGACAGAGAATGCCCTTGACAATCAACCAATGAATCCATTATCTTGGAGTTTTTTTTTTAACCTTTTTATTTAACTAGGCAAGTCAGTTAAGAAYATTATTTTCAATGATGGCCTAGAAACAGGGGGTTATCTGCCTTGTTCATGGGCAGAACGACAGATTTTTACCTTGTCAGCTCGGGGATTCGATCTTGCAACCTTCCAGTTACTAGTCCAACGCTCTAACCATTAGGCTACCTGCTGCCCCAAGTTAATGGATTTCACCTTTGAGCTGTCTCACTGAAAATGTCTTACTCGTTCAAATGACTGCTCGATCCACACAGCAGACATTATGGGCTAAGTTAGGAATGCTGTGTTGCACGTGTAGCGCAAAATGTTACGTGGCGTCATTACGGCATGTGCATACCTATAACGTAGGTACGTCAGCTTTAACATCGGCGTTAAACTAGACATCGGGCCAATGTTGTCATTTTTGGCTAATATCACCCGATTCTGATATGTTCACCGACATCGCATCCCTACTAATTAGTTAAGTCGCAACTTGGGCCCATACTTTTATAATAGTGACTAATGGAACCTTCTGAAAAAGTGATCATTACCAATATACCTGCTTCATTCATACAATGGCCTTGTGAACCTATGGCCTAGAAGCCCTGAAATGGTACCTGATGTGTCCACCCACAACTGACCCTTGTTACAGTAAAGTGTGAATTGTTGTCTTGAAGTGTTGTRTGGTATGTTTATGCCTTCACCTGTGGCCAGACTGGGTGTGTGTGAGCCCCAGGTCGAGGGAGAGTTGAATGAGGATGCAGGTTGTCCAGGAGGGGACCGTGCCGAAGTGGCAGAACGGAAGGGGGTCGACACCGACTGGACAGAACCAGCACCTGTCGCAGGTGAATAAAAGCACCCTCCCTTTCTGCCCAATTACTGACAAACTAAAGAGGTGTCAAATTCTAATCAACTTTGTTTTGATAGAAAAGCTAGAGATGGCTAGTCATGAGACCTGGAGTCAGCCTCACAGGTGTGTTTTTTATTTTATTTATTTATATATATATATACACAGTTGAAGTCGGAAGTTTACATACACCTTAGCCAAATACATTTAAACTCAGTTTCACAATTCCTGACATTTAATCCTAGTAAAAATTCCCTGTCTTAGGTCAGTTAGGATCACCACTTTATTTTAAGAATGTGAAATGTCAGAATAATAGTAAAGAATTATTCATTTCAGCTTTTATTTCTTTCATTACATTCCCAGTATGTCAGAAGTTTACATACACTCAATTAGTATTTGGTAGCATTGCCTTTAAATTGTTTAACTTGGGTCAAACGTTTCGGGTAGCCTTCCACAATAAGTTGGGTGAAATTTGGCCCATTCCTCCTGACAGAGCTGGTGTAACTTGTAGGCCTCCTTTGTAGGCCTCCTTTGTAGGCCTCCTTGATCACACACGTTTTTTCAGTTCTGCCCACATTTTCTATAGGATTGAGGTCAGGGCTTTGTGATGGCCACTCCAATACCTTGACTTTGTTGTCCTTAAGCCATTTTGCCACAACTTTGGAAGTGTGCTTGGGGTCATTGTCCATTTGGAAGACCCATTTGCAACCAAGCTTTAACTTCCTGACTGATGTCTTGAGATGTTGCTTCAATATATCCACATAATTTTCCTGTCATGATGCCATCTATTTTGTGAAGTGCACCAGTCCCTCCTGCAGCAAAGCACCCCCACAACATGATGCTGCCACCCCCGTGCTTCACGGTTGGGATGGTGTTCTACGGCTTGCAAGCATCCCCCTTTTTCCTCCAAACATAAATGGTCATTATGGCCAAACAGTTATATTTTTTTCATCAGACCAGAGGACATTTCTCCAAAAGGTATGATCTTTGCCCCCATGTGCAGTTAAACTGTAGTCTGGCTTTTTTTAATGGCGATTTTGGAGCAGTGGCTTTTTCCTTGCTCAGCACCTTTCAGGTTATGTCAATATAGGACTTGTTTTACTGTGGATGTATGTTTGTAGAAGCCAGTCATATTACACCAGAGTAAATCTTAATGAGCTTGCATGCTTAAAGACTGTAGTGTTAACTTGGTTCTTTATGCCTGCAGGGTTATTGTCCTGGAGCAGACTCCTATCAAAAGCCAAAGTGACCCCAACCAAGTGAGAAAGAACATGTAGGACAACAGTCTTATTTCTCTACACCATCTTATTCTACAATTTTACCCTTTTGGTGGTGAAAACCACCCTTTAAGCATGACAATGTTTTCTTTGGTGCTGGACTTTGGATAACTTATGCATTCTCTCCTTCTAAAAAAAATTCCTTTGGATCGTTGAGGTCATACATTTGTATGCAGTGCTCTACATGAAGCTTTAGTTAAATGAAATTGTTAATAGATCAGATTTGACCAATATTAAAGAAACTTAAATGGTTTCCATCTGCATTTTAAGCTTTCATTTAAGGTTCCTGTTCGTTTTGTAATTGTTTTTCATAGTTCGGGAAAGCAACTTCACTGTACTTAAGATGCTAATGTGTTTGTGCTCTTAAATAAATTCTTAATTGAGCAAATACCTTAGAGGGAATTTCATTTTAATGAAGCATCATAATACATTGACGTACAGTTGGAAAGTAATCAGCCGAATTCAAATCGTTAGCATATTTACAGGTGAAACGCATTCAACTGATGCATTAGCCAGTCAGAGAACCCTCCAATATGATCAAAAATAGTGCATCTAATTTACAATACGGCCCGTCACCTTCCACTTACAGCACCTCAAACATTGTGGTGAGTTGGTTCCATCTGGATTTCTTGCTTCTGGTCAATTGTGTCATTTTAAAATAACTAGCTAAAGACATCAAACCACAGCATAAGTGGGCATCAGAACCCTTCAAATAGGCTAACATGACTAGACAATGAGAGATGGGCAGAATCAGTCACTTTCGCTGTGGGGTCTATCTTAAACAGTCTCAGCTGTGCCAGTTCCCCACTCATTAGCAGGCAAACATGCCCTTTTCTTGTCCAGCTCAATGACAGAGATGCTGCAACGTCTTCAGCTTGGCGTCGATAACCTTCATGTTCATCTTCTGCAAACTCTGGGCACCACTGGAGAAAGATTGGCAAAGTTAGACCTTGCACAAAATGCGTACGCATTCGTCTGACTCTGGTCCACAAGTTAACCGACATTCCTGCTGCTAGTGTTGCCTTGACAACTGGGGGTTTCTGTGTAAAGGGTCATGCGTCTCAGGACAAACGTGACTCGCCGGACCGTTTTTTTGGGGGGGGGGGTGCTCATGCAGCTGCTTGTAGAAGGCGTTAAGGTCGGCCAGCTTGACTTGAGTGCACGCTGTGCGGTGTGGCTTCACTCAGCTCCTCAAACTCACCCTCAAGGCTGTGGACAGCAGTCACTTCGGCTTCAGTCGCCATCCTGTCTGTACAGAGTCCTGTGCCCTTATTTGGGTTTCCCCTGGATTCCTTAACCACGTTTCCATCCATAGTTATGCGAGTCATACCGTATTCAGAAACAAATATCACGACAGCTGTGATGAAATGGACAATTTCGGTACAATTTTATGAATGTTCGTTTGACAGGGTGGGATATTTGTGCCGATTTAAAATATATTATGCGAGAAGTGGTGAAAATACCTTACAGCGCAAATATTGCTATAATATCATCACCCTATATAGTGTGTGTGGTCCTCCCATTATGACTCGAAACCATGCAGTTTATTAGGCTACAGATAAATTATTTCATCCTTTCCAATAAATATCAAGGGTCTTATTCTAGTGAAATGATCAATGCTTTACTGCCGTTTGACGAATATAATATTATCATCTAGCCTACCCGCACTGCATCTGCGAGCTGTTGGCTAGAGCGTGTCAAGACCAGAGTAAGGACATTTGCTATTCAACGCAACAGTTGACAAATCTATTGGTAGAGTTGAATGCGATGGGAAACTTAAGCGAAAAGTACATTGTGTGCACGGTCAACAAATCAGTTGTGCGAAAATGCACATATTTTCTCTATGCTGATTTTGCATAAATCTGCCGCCAATTGGATGGAAACCTAGCTATTGTTGCCTGTTAATGGGTTTTCCAATTCAGCTATGTACATAACCTGATGGTTACAAAGGAATTCAATAGGGGTTTGTGTCTACTGTATAAAGACATGCAGAGTGTTAATTGGGGTTACCATTACTTACACTGAGGCTGCTCTTGGGCTGAAGGCTCCATAGACATCAGTAACTAAACAGACAAACATTGGCATATTAGTTATTACAATGTGTATATCCCACTAAATAAAAATGCAACATGTAAAGTGTTGGTCCCATGTTTCATGAGCTGAAATAAGATCCCAGGAATGTTTGCCAGAATTTCATGTTCATATCTCTACTATAAGCCACCTCCAACGTCGTTTTAGATAATTTGGCACTACATCCAACCGGCCTCAACAGACCACGTGTATGATAACCAGATGTAACCACGCCAGCCCAGGACCTCCACATCCGGCTTCTTCACCTGCGGGATCATCTGAGACCAGCCACCCGGACAGCTGATGAAACAGTTTGCACAAAATGTCAGAAATCGTCTCAGAGAAGCTCATCTACGTGCTCGTTGTCCTCACCAGGGTCTTGACCTGACTGCAGTTTGGCGTCATAACCGACTTCAGTGGGCAAACGCTCACCTTTGATGGCCGCTGGAGAAGTGTGCTCTTCATGGATGAATCCCGGTTTCAACTGTACTGGGCAGATGGCGTGTATGGCATTGTGCGGGAAAGTAGTTTATCAACATTGTGAACAGAGTGGTAGTGGTGGGGTTATGGCTTGGGCAGGCATAAGCTACGGACACAATTGCATTTTATCGATGGTCATTTGAATGCACAAAGATACCGTGATGAGATCCTGAGGCCCATTGTCGTGTCATTCATCCATTGCCATCACTACCTGTTTCAGTATGATAATGCACAGCCCCACAGCGCAAGGATCTATACACAATTCCTGGAAGCTGAAAATGTCCCAGTTCTTCCATGGCCTGCATATTCACCTGACATGTCATCCATTGAGCATGTTTGGAATAATCTAGATCGACGTGTACGACAGCGTGTTCCAATTCCTGCCAATATCCAGCAACTTCACACAGCCATCGAAGAGTGGGACAACATTCCACAGGCCACAATCAACAGCCTGATTTTAACTCTTTGCAAAGGAGATGTTGCAATGCAGGAGGCAAATGGTCATACCAGATACTGGTTTATTTGATCCACGACCCTACTTTTTTTACGGTATCTGTGACCAACAGATTCATATCTGTATTCCCAGTCATGTGAAATCCATAGATTAGGGCCTAATTTATTTCAATTAACCGATTTCCTTATATGAACTAACTCAGCAAAATCTTTGCATGTTGCGTTTGTATTTTTGTTCAGTTTACAAGATGACCATAACATTTCACTTAAGTTGAGAAATCCTGAGCAGTCAAGCTTTATATTTCTCTGAATGGCAAGAGATGTAAAATTGGACTATAAGAAGCAGTGCACATACAATGGCATAGATAGTGTTACACGGAATGACATCTGTCAAAAATAGTTTCTCTGTACACTCTGCTCCTATATGCAATGACACCTTAGAGTGAGCAAATGGCCTTACCTCTGCTGTGTTTTCATTGACTGATAAACCAAGAAAATCTGCAGGCTCCTGCTCCATCTCAGTCAGTGGTGGAATCTACAAAACAGTACAAATTCTCAATTGCACATGATTTTGCCACCCTTTAACTTTGAAAAGGGCCAATTGACAGATGTACGTGGAGGGAATGGGCTACCTCAACGTCAGCAGTCTGCTGTAACTGTTGCACCAGCTGCACAGTGGTGTCGAGGTGTGCTCGAATGGAGTCCATTGACTGCTTCTGCTCGGCTGCAATCTCCTGCACTTGTGTGCACAAGGCCGCATGCCTCACCTTGATGGCAGACAGGTTCTCCAGCAGCTTCACAGGGTTTTCCTGTGGTCAGACAACGAGTCAGTCATTGATTTGACAGACTGTTGGGTAAATAGACAAATGGAGACATCTGTCTGCATGGCAGAAGTTCAAAGATTTATAAGATGGCATTGCCTTCTGTGGATGGAGTGGAAAGGTGTTTGGTGACTGGTCTGAGGTAGAGGTCGACCGATTATGATTTTTCAACGCCGATACCGATTATTGGAGGACAAAAAAAGCCKCTACCRATTAAATCGGCCGATTTTATTAAAACAAATGTTTTATATATATATCATACACACACATTTTTGTAATGACAATTGCAACAATACTCAATGAACACTTATTTTAACTTAATATAATACATAAATACACACAGCTTTGAAGTGACAATGATACTGAAGAGTCTGCTTAGGAGACAAATAAGTTACCTGTGATGAATGTTGAAAACAACTTTAATTTCTATATGCAGGAAATCCTATTTTAATAATGGGCAGGGTAAGAATTGACGACCAAAGTGCGAGTCATAATTCCCATGACACCTTCTAGCAAAATCTGAAAAGCGGTCCCTTCATTTATTCCATAGGATATTTTTTTAGATTCACTTAAAATAAGGTCTGTGTTTCGTGTAGGCTTACACCACCGTGCCAATTTTATAACTGTGTAGATATCCATAGGACAAGGTAACTTGATAATATTGGCTAAATATAAGCGAAGATTTAAAAAAATTGTAGCGTGGATTTATGAAATATTGTTGACAAACGTTACCTTATCCTAGTGAAATTTACGCGGGTACAAAACGTCGAAGCGGTTTAAGCTGCACGAAACACAGACCTTATTTGAAGTAGATCAAGACATTCTCTATGGAAGACATGAACGGTAAAATAACGAAGGAACCCCTTTCAAGTTCAGCCGCAAGTTATTACAGGAATTATAACACGTCGACTATTTTCTCTCTAACCATTAACCTTTGACTAATCCGGAAACAAAACGTTTATTCCGTTCCGTATTTATCTAACGGGTGGCATCCATGAGTCTAAATATTCCTGTTACATTGCACAACCTTCAATGTTATGTCATAATTACGTAAATTCTGGCAAATTAGTTCGCAAAGAGCCAGGCGCCCCAAACTGTTGCATATACCCTGACTCTGCGTGCAATATACGCAAGAGAAATGACACAATTTCACCTGGTTAATATTCCTTGCTAACCTGAATTTCTTTTAGCTAAATATGCAGGTTTTTAAAATATATACTTGTGTATTGATTTTAAGAAAGGCATTGATGTTTATGGTTAAGTACCAATTGGAGCAATGACAGTCATTGATGATTGATTTTTTATAAGATAAGTTTAATGCTAGCTAGCAACTTACCTTAGCTTACTGCATTCGCTAACAGGCAGGCTCCTTGTGGAGTGCAATGTAATCAGGTGTTTAGAGCATTTGACTAGTTAACTGTAGTTGCAAGATTGGATCCCCCGAGCTGACAGGTTAAAACCTGTCGAGGCAGAACGTTCCTAGGCCGTCATTGAAAATAAAATGTGTTCTTAACTGACTTGCCTAGTTAAATTTTTTAAATATATATATACACTGCTCAAAAAAATAAAGGGAACACTTAAACAACACAATGTAACTCAAGTCAATCACACTTCTGTGAAATCAAACTGTCCACTTAGGAAGCAACACTGATTGACAATAAATTTCACATGCTGTTGTGCAAATGGAATAGACAAAAGGTGGAATTATAGGCAATTAGCAAGCACCCCATAAAGGAGTGGTCCTGCTGCTGGTTGTTGCCCTCCTACGGCCTCCTCCACGTCTCCTGATGTACTGGCCTGTCTCCTGGTAGCGCCTCCATGCTCTGGACACTACGCTGACAGACACAGCAAACCTTTTGCCACAGCTCGCATTGATTGCCATCCTGGATGAACTGCACTACCTGAGCCACTTGTGTGGGTTGTAGACTCCGTCTCATGCTACCACTAGATGTGATAGCACCGCCAGCATTCAAAAGTGACCAAAACATCAGCCAGGAAGCATAGGAACTGAGAAGTGGTCTGTGGTCACCACCTGCAGAACCACTCCTTTATTGGGTGTGTCTTGCTAACTGCCTCTAATTTCCACCTGTTGTCTATTCCATTTGCACAACAGCATGTGAAATGTATTGTCAATCAGTGTAGCTTCCTAAGTGGACAGTTTGATTTCACAGAAGTGTGATTGACTTGGAGTTACATTGTGTTTAAGTGTTCCCTTTATTTTTTTGAGCAGTGTATATATATATATATATATATATATGGCAAATCGGCGCCCAAAAATACCGATTTCCGATTGTTTTGAAATCGGCCCCGATTTTAATCGGTCGACCTCTAGTCTGAGGACATGTTTTGTAACTAAGTACTGTGGCATCCATGTATGTATTCACCTCTGTTGTACCGTTCTCTGGAGCATTTGTCAGGAATTCCAGCCTCAGCCGTTTCTCCATGTACTCCATGTCAGCCTCTGCCTTCTGGAACTGAAAGGACAGTTGGTTTAGTGTACTGCAAGCCTGACAGAGTGGAGTAGAGTCTCTACGCCTTACAACAGATCATTATAACACACACAAAATCATTGCATGTACAGATCTTCACAACTATGAAAATGAACAAAATGTGCAAAAAAGTTCAGTCACATCTTTTCAAGACTTTAGCCACAAAATTGTTGCCTCACAAGAGTGTATTAAATGGTCKTGAGATGCATATTGCCTTCAGTGAGGCTTTAACCCAAAAACTGAAGCCCTATAAGAAATATTGCACTACTCTGAACAAAGTGGACAGCAGAGAGAATACTGATAGGGTTCCAGGACTTGTGATTTAAAAATACATTTAAAAAATTTTTTTAAAGGGTTGAGGTCAGTAGGCACAACATTCAGAAAAAAAAACTTTTGGGACAAGCAAAAGTATTTTATTTTTGGACAAGTTTAGTAGATCCTCCTAAAATGAAATGGAAGCTGACTGATGGGACATTAAAGGTCCAGACTTGCTTTGATAGATTGCAAGTGAAGGAATGACTTGGAAGAGTAAGATTATTGCATAGTTGACCTGCATTTAAATCATGCTCAGGAACTCTGGCGAATAGTAATTATTTTTCAAACCTCCCGCTCTGGGCTGGATGTGTCAATGTGTAGTTCATACATGCAGAATTGCCATTTTACCTGAATTAGCCACAAAATCCCTAGTTTGAAAGCAACTGTTTACTGGAAGCTATCCAGCGCTATTTTGCTTACATTTCCCCCCCCCACGTGGGCCAGCACCCTAGCAATTTGAGATTCAGCCACTCGCCATTTGAGTGACAGCTAACAAAGAGCAATGACGTGGTGCACATATCGGCATATAGATAAAGTATATGGACACCCCCTCAAATTAGTGGATTTGGCTATTTCCGCCACACCCGTTGACAGGTGTATAAAATTGAGCAGACAACCACGCAATCTCCATAGACAAACATTGGCAGAGGAATGGCTTTAGTGAAGAGCTCAGTGACTTTAAACGTGGCACCGTCGTAGGATGCCACCTTTCCAATAAGTCAGTTTGTGAAGTGGCAACTTCTAGGAGCAACAACGGCTCAGCCGCAAAGTGGTAGGCCTCACAAGCTCACAGAACGGGACTGCAGTGTGCTGAACCGTGTAAAAATAGTCTGTCCTTGGTTGCAACACTCACTAMCGAGTTCCAAACTGCCTCTGGAAGCAAAGTCATCACAATTGTGGCAACAGTTTGGGGAAGGCCCTTTCCTGTTTCAGCATGACAATGCCCCTGTGCACAAAGCAAAGTCCATACAGAAATTGTTTGTCGAGATCGGTGTGGAAGAACTTGACTGGTCTGCACAAAGCCCTGACCTAAACCCCATCAAACACCTTTGGGATGAATTGGAACGCTGACTGCTAGCCAGGCTTAATCGCCCAGTATTAGTGCTCGACCTCATTAATGCTCGTGGCTGAATGGAAACAAGTCCCCACAGAAATGTTCCAACATCTAGTGGAAAGCCTTCCCAGAAGAGTGGAGGCTGTTATAGCAGCAAAGGGGAACCAACTCCATATTAATGCCCATGATTTTGGAATCAACTCCATACTCCAACTCCATGTAGTGTATGTGACGTAGTACACAATTTTCAGGGACTACTTTTGGCCTGTGAGTGCTACTTCCATTAACTACAGCTAAAAAGTATACAACAGTACTAAGATAATACTAAGTACAAATAAGACCAAGGATCTTCATTGTAGATTTTAAACTAAAACATGTTTTAAACAACCCACCCTGCTCAGCCCTTCCTTGGGGTGCACTGTTATTCAGCACACTGTTGTTTCAGTAAACCCCAGAAGAGTTCCCAGAACTTTGCACTTGAGGGTGCCAGCTTTCAACACAGTGTACATTTGTTGCTGATTCCTGTGTCAGTGGTCTCTGCTGTTTTCAGACGCTTTGACAATACTATTGCACTGCTAGCTGTCCAATACAGTAGTGCAATGAAGTCAGAGCACCTGCAAACAGCTTTGTTGTTAGCAAAGGTTCACAGCTACACCTTGCAAAACCTATCATTGGGAATAATCCCTGGCCAATGCCCTTTTAACATTGCACTGCTTTCATTGAAGGGTCACCAGTAGTACAATACAAAAGGGGCACTGGACAGACAGAAAACATAATGGATTCCTCTTTATCCTGTTCCTTGTCAGTCCTGAAGGAAAAATAGAGAGGGCCAACCTCCTGTCAAACTAAAGAAAGAATTAGCTACATGACGAACTAGAATTTGATTGGCTGGGCCAGATCAAGTTATGATTAAATAATCTAAAACTACATTAACTGTTTAGCAATCCAGTGTTCTGCAGTGACAAACAAACAAGTGCAGCTAAGTGACTTAGGGGAGCCGAATAATAATACACTTACTAGTAACGTTATTCAATTATGTTATGTATCTGGCTAATGTTTTAAGTTTCATACTGTAACTAGCTACGTTTACTAGACGCCGTGATTGTGAGCTGCAACTCAATTAATGGTCAACAACCAATTTTTACAACTTTGATACCGTSAACTCGCTTTTAAACATCAACGGTCACCTACAGCGCGCACTCGGGGACAAGGAATACGGCCTCTTCGCAGGCGCAGTCTAGTACTCGCAGTCCTCGTGAAACGTGTGGCAAACAAGCTAACTAAATAAACACTGAAATGGACAGAGCGCCATGGTAAAGCGATTATTTTTGTTTGCCTTGTGGTGTTCTTAGCAGGAACACTCGCATATTATGTTCGTGTTTTTCTTTTCCTGGAAAATAATCAATTCCGATTAGAATGGCAGAACATTTTGAATTTAGATCCTCGCTACAGTAACCCACTAGCTACATTGCCGTTTTTCACGCACAGGTCATTTGCTCAAACAGCTCATTGGAGACCACATAATACAATTTATCTAAAGACTAGGAACGTAGGTTTACTTTAGCTGCTTTAGAAATAAATCTGGTTGATAAAACACAGCTTACCATCGCCTCCAGTTTATCAACTGCTATCTCCATGTTAAATAGTTTACATTCCCCAGGCAGCCCCGTGAATATAAAGCCACTGGTTTGGTTCATGTAAAGCCTGCTGTGATTGGTTACCTGTTAGGAATAGTGGTCGCAGATTGGTCAATTGAGCGGCACAATTGAGGGGGAGTTCATAAAATGGCGTTCTGGACACTGGATGGGTTTACTGTGGTATAATAAGAACTGGAGACTGCGTTCAAGATGTCCGACCGTTGTTTTCAAATTAATCTACTCATGTTCCATCACTAGAAAAACAACTGGTTCGCATTCGCCGATTCATGGACTGTCTATACTTCTTCTTCGATGTTTAACGGCGGTTGGCATCCAATATGTTGATTTACCGCCACCTACTAGACTGGAGTAAAACACCCTTTTTKGGGGTAAACACCCTTATAYTTTGCTTGAAAAAATAACCAAATACCCTACCATCAGGGTTGGGGAGTAACATACAAAAACCGGTAACTGTAATCCGTTACTATAAAAAATATTGTAATCAGATTACAGATACTTTGAAAAAAGGTTCAAGTTTTTACATTTGTTCCGTCTGGGCGAGTCTGACCCTAAATCAGATACCACTATGATGACACAACAGTCCAAAAATTAACCAATTTGAATAAACGCTTGGAGGTAAGGATGACAGCAGTGGTGTAGTCTACCGCGATACGGATATCTCTTATTATGGATATCTACATAGCGCATTGATGTGAATCACACTGCTGCGCTCTCGTTTAGCTATTTGCGCCTTACGGATTGTGGTTGTTGTGGATGGCTGTTTGTAAATCTAAATGTGTATTTGAACCCAATAATGGTTGAATTCAATAACTTTTAAGCTGCCTGTCAATCATTTGTTTTTGAAACCAGTGGACAGCCAGTGAAAAATTTGCTCTTGCAGCTGCTGCATAGTGCGGATCCCAGCCTATGGAATAAAAATGGGGCTTTTATTGTTCAATCTAATTCATGCTGATTTAAAAAAATATATATATCCATAGGCCTAATGGACACGTGCCCAAACTCACACACTTTTGATAGACTTAAAAGGGCAATCTGTAGTTGCTACATCCATTTTTGGATTTATAAATTATATATATATATATACACACACTACCGTTCAAATGTTTGGGGTCACTTAGACATTTCCTTGTTTTTTAAAGAAAAGCACATTTATTTTGTCCCTTAAAATAACATGAAATTGATCAGAAATACAGTGTAGACATTGTTAATGTTGTAAMTGACTATTGTAGCTGGAAACGGCAGATATTTTTATTTATTGATTATCTACATAGGCCCATTATCAGCAACCATCACTCTTGTGTTCCAATGACACGTTGTGTTAGCTAATCCAAGTTTATCATTTAAAAAGGCTAATTGATCATTAGAAAACCCTTTTGCAATTATGTTAGCACAACTGAAAACTGTTGTTCTGATTTTAAAGAAGCAATAAAACTGGCCTTCTGTAGACTAGTTGAGGCTCAAGAACAATTTCTTTCCAGCTACTGTAACCCTGCTGAACTCTGTGACACGGCACTAGCCATATCCACTCGCCCACCGCTTAGTACTGCGTCTCAGGGACCTTGTTGCACTCTCTCTTTGCACTCTTCACGGTACTACTGGACTCTGACRTTGCTTTGCAAAGTCTGATTAAGGACATTATTCAGTTGTACATGTCTACCTTGGTAACCTCATTGCTGCTATCCCTGCATTTCAGTTGCATGCTTCCTTGCACTTTCAATTAGCTTTCATTGCACATTTATATATCCCACTTAATTACATACATTGTACTTAATTGTTTTACTTGTAAATTTTTTGCACTTCTGGTCAGATGCCAACTGCATTTCGTTGTACTGCACTTGTTCAATGACAAAGTTGAATCTAATCTAATCTGGAGCATCAGCATTTGTGGGTTCGATTACAGGCTCAAAATGGCCAGAAACAAATAACTGTCTCCTGAAACTCGTCAGTCTATTCTTGTTCTGAGAAATTAAGGCTATTCCATGTGAGAAATTGCCAAGAAACTGAAAATCTTGTACAACGCTATGTACTACTCTCTTCACAGAAGAGCGCAAACTGGCGCTAACCAGAATAGAAAGAGAAGTGGGAGGCCCCGGTGCACAACTGAGCAAGAGGACAAGTCCTCAACTGGCAGCTTCATTAAATAGTACCCGCAAAACACCAGTCTCAACGTCAACAGTGAAGAGGCGACTCCGGGATGCTGGCCCGTCGAAGTCCAGGACCCAGTTGCACAGGGCGGGGTCGAGACCCATGGTCTTGAGCTTAATGACAAGTTTGGAGGGTACTATGGTGTTAAATGCTGAGCTGTAATCGATGAACAGCATTCTTACATAGGTATTCCTCTTGTCCAGATGGGTTAGGGCAGTGTGATTGCGATTGCGTCGTCTGTGGACCTATTGGGGCGGTTAAGCAAATTGGAGTGGGTCTAGGGTGTCAGGTAGGGTGGAGGTGATATGGTCCTTGACTAGTCTCTCAAAGCACTTCATGATGACGGAAGTGAGTGCTACGGGGCGGTAGTCATTTAGCTCAGTTACCTTAGCTTTCTTGGGAACAGGAACAATGGTGGCCCTCTTGAAGCATGTGGGAACAGCAGACGGGGATAAGGTTTGATTGAATATGTCCGTAAACACACCAGCCAGCTGGTCTGCGCATGCTCTGAGGAAGCGGCCGGGGATGCCGTCTGGGCCTGCAACCTTGCGAGGGTTAACACGTTTAAATGTTTTACTCACGTTGGCTGCAGTGAAGGAGAGCCCGCAGATTTTGGTAGCGGGCCGTGTCAGTGGCACTGTATTGTCCTCAAAGCGAGCAAAGAAGTTGTTTAGTCTGTCTGGGAGGAAGACATCGTGGTCCGTGACGGGGCTGGTTTTTATTTTGTAGTCCGTGATTGACTGTAAACCCTGCCACATACCTCTCGTGTCTGAGCCGTTGAATTGCGACTCCACTTTGTCTCTATACTGATGCTTAGCTTGTTTGATTGCCTTGCGGAGGGAATAGCTACATTGTTTGTATTCAGTCATGTTTCCGGTCACCTTGCCCTGATTAAAAGCAGTGGTTCGCGCTTTCAGTTTTGCGCGAATGCTGCCATCAATCCACGGTTTCTGGTTGGGGAATGTTTTAATAGACTCTGTGGGTACAACATTTGCTAATAAACTCGCTCACCGAATCAGCGTATTCATCAATGTTGTTGTCCGCCGCTATGCAGAACATATCCCAGTCCACGTGATCGAAGCAATCTTGAAGCGTGGAATCCGATTGGTCGGACCAGCGTTGAACAGACCTGTGCGCGGGTGCTTCCTGTTTTAGTTTCTGTCTATAGGCTGGGAGCAGCATATATCTTAATATAAAGATATAATTGAATCATATTATTGTATGTAGTAAAAAGCGATGGGTTAGAAGCCTGCATAACCAACCCATAAAGTAACATTTAACATCCATATATGGCCATCTATGTAAACTAACATTGATTTATCCTGCAATAGATGTCGTTCAATTGGTAACATCCATTTTTGTCTTCTTCTAATGCCTCTTAAGGGGAAAGTAATCTAAAAGTAACTGAATGTAATCAGATTACGTTACTGAGTTTGGGTAATCTAAAAGTTACGTAACGGATTACATTTAGAAAGTAATGTACCTAACCCTGCCTACCATCTAACACTACACTCACAAAAAAAAAATGATCAGAAGTAACACCACCCTACTCCACTATTTAAATCTATTTAGTCCTACCTCAGGCCAACAACCTGAAAGGACGGGACACCACCACTTAACACACCCTGTAACTCTTCGGATGTCAAGTCTTGCACACCCAAATACCTCTCTGCAGCTGCCACCACAACCTCAATTTTCTGCAACTTACATTCCTTCCCTGCAGTACAGTTGATAACCATTGCTATAAATGCAAAAAATCCAATCTTACTGAAACAAAGTATGGTTTTTCTTTATTTTTACTATTTTTTACATTGTAGAATAATAGTGAAGACATCAAAACTATGAAATAACACATATGTAATCATGTAGTAACCAAAAAAGTGTTAAACAAATAAATAAAATAATTATCATATTTTTTGATTCTTCAAAGTAGCCACCCTTTGCCTTGATGACAGCTTTGCACACTCTTGGCATTCTTTCAATCAGCTTCATGAGGTAGTCACCTGGAATGCATTTCAATTAGGTGTGCCTTCTTAAAAGTTAATTTGTGGAATTTCTTTCCTTACTGCGTTTGAGTCAATCAGTTGTGTTGTGACAAGGTAGGGGTGGTATACAGAAGATAGCCCTATTTGGTAAAAGACCAAGTCCATATTATGGCAAGAACAGCTCAAATAAGCAAAGAGAAACGACAGTCCATCATTACTTTAAGACATAAAGGTCAGTCAATACGGAACATTTCAAGAACTTTTAACGTTTTTTTTCAAGTGCAGTCGCAAAAACTATCAAGCGCTATGATGAAACTGGCTCTCTTGAGGACCGCCACAGGAATGGAATACCCTGAGTTACCTCTGCTGCAGAGGATAAGTTCATTAGAGTTACCAGCCTCAGAAATTGCAGACCAAATAAATGCTTCAGAGTTCAAGTAGCAGACACATCTCAACATCAACTGTTCAGAGGAGACTGTGTGAAGCAGGCCATCCAGGTCGAGTTGCTGCAAAGAAACCACTACTAAAGGACACCAATAATAAGAAGAGACTTGCATGGGCCAAGAAACACGAGCAATGGACATTAGACCGGTAGAAATCTGTCCTTTGGTCAGAGTCCAAATTKGAGATTTTTGCTTCCAACCGCCGTGTCTTTGAGAGACGCAGTGTGGGTGAACGGATGATCTCCGCATGTGTATTTCCTACCGTAAAGCATGGATGAGGAGGTGTTATGGTGTGGGGATGCTTTGCTGGGGAAACTGTCTGTGATCTATTTAGAATTCAAGGCACACTTAACCAGCATGGCTACCACAGCATTCTGCAGCGATACGCCATCCTATCTGGTTTGGGCTTGGGACTATCATTTATTTTTCAACAGGACAATGACCCAACACACCTCCAGGCTGTGTAAGGGCTATTTTACCAAGAAGAAGAGTGATGGAGTGGTGTATCAGATGACCTGGCCTCCACAATCCCCCGACCTCAACCCATTTGAGATGGTTTGGGATGAGTCGGACTGTAGAGTGAAGGAAAAGCAGCCAACAAGCGCTTAGCATATGTGGGAATTCCTTCCCACATATGSTAAGAGTGTGCGATGCTGTCATCAAGGCAAAGGGTGGCTATTTGAAGAATCACAAATATAGAATATATTTAGATTTGTTTCACACTTTTTTGGTTACTACGTGATTCCATATGTTTTATTTCATAGTTTTGATGTCTTCACTTTTATTCTACATTGTAGAAAATAGTACAAATAAAGAAAAACCCTTGAATGAGTAGGTGTTCTAAAACTTTTGACTGGTAGTGTATATACTAGGCGGTGTCAGAGGAAGGCCCAAAAAATGATCAAAGACTCCAGTCACCCAAGTCATAGACTATTCTCTCTTCTACCGCATGGCAAGCGGTACCGGAGTGCCAAGTCTTGGTCCAAAAGGCTCCTTAACAGCTTCTACCCCCAAGCCATAAGACTGCTGAACAATTAATCAAATGGCCACCCGGACTTTTATATGCATAGTCACTTTACCCATACCTACATGTGCAAATTACCTTAACTAACCTGTACCCCTGCACATTGACTTGGTACCGGTACACCCTGTACAGTGCATTCGGAAAGTATTCAGACCCCTTGACCTTTTCCACATTTTGTTACGATTTAAAAATAAAATAAAAATCCTCAATCTACACACAGTACCCCTTAATGACAAAGTGAAATACGTTTTGTAGAAATTTTTGCAAATGTATTAAAAGTGAAAAACAGATCCTTATTTACATAAGTATTCAGACCCTTTGCTATGAGACTCGAAATTGAGCTCAGGTACATCCTGTTTCCATTGATCATCCAAGAGATGTTTCTACAACTTGATTGGAGTCCACCTGTGGTTAATTCAATTGATTGGACATGATTTGGAAAGGCACACACCTATCTATAAGGTCCTACAGTTGGCAGTGCATGTCAGAGCAAAAACCAAGCCATGAGGTTGAAGGAATTGTCCGTAGATCTCCGAGACAGGATTGTGTCGAGGCACAGATCTGGAGAAGGGTACCAAAAAATGTATGCAGCATTGATGATCCCCAAGTACACAGTGGCCTCCATCATTCTTAAATGGAATAAGTTTGGAACCACCAAGACTCTTCCTAGAGCTGGCCGCCCGGCCAAACTGAGCAATCAGGGGAGAAGGGCCTTGGTCGGGGAGGGGACCAAGAAACCAATGGTCACTCTGACAGAGCTCCAGAGTCACTCTGTGGAGATGTGAGAACCTTCCAGAAGGACAACCATCTCTGCAGCACTCCACCAATCAGGTCTTTATGGTAGAGTGGCCAGATGTCAGTAAAAGGCACATGACAGCCCGCTTGGAATTTGCCAAAACGCACCCAAAGGACTCTGACCATGAGAAACACGATTCTCTGACTTGTCAGGATTGAGGGAAAGATGAACGGAGCAAAGTACAGAGAGGTCCCTGATGAAAACCTGCTCCAGAGTGCTCAGGACCTCAGACTGGGGCAATGGTTCACCTTCCAAGGACAATGACCCTAAGCACGCAGCCAAGACAACGCTGGAGTGGCTTTGGGAATAGTCTCTGAATGTCCTTGTGTGGCCCAGCCAGAGCCCGGACTTGAACCCGATCGAACATCTCTGGAGAGACCTGAAAATAGCTGTGCAGCGACGCTCCCCATCCAACCTGACAGAGCTTGAGAAGATCTGCAG
This sequence comes from Salvelinus sp. IW2-2015, assembly GCF_002910315.2. Classification (NCBI taxonomy): domain Eukaryota; kingdom Metazoa; phylum Chordata; class Actinopteri; order Salmoniformes; family Salmonidae; genus Salvelinus; species Salvelinus sp. IW2-2015. The sequence continues at coordinate 19,409,551 of NC_036863.1, read as the reverse complement.
AGAAGAATGGGAGAAATTCCCCAAATGCAGGTGTGCAAAACTTGTAGTGTCATATCCAAGAAGACTTGAGGCTGTRATCGCTGTCAATGGTGCTTCAACAAAGTACTGAGTAAAGGGTTTGAATACTTAAATGAGCAAAAATATATAAAAACCTGTTTTTGCTTTGTCATTATGGAGTATTGTGTGTAGATTGATGAGGAAACAAAACAATTTATTCAATTTTAGAATAAGACTAACAAAATGTGGAAAAATCAAGGGGTCTGAATACTGTCTGAATGCAGTAGCCTCATTATTGTTATTTTATTGTGTTACTTTATTTATTTTCTTTTTGTATTTGGCGCATGTGACAATTTTTATTTTTAATTTGTATTTTATTTTATTTGTTAGGAGTGTACTGATATGTAGGACATGAGACATCCCGGCCACTTAGAGAAAAAACACTTYATAACGGAGTTGTATCGAGATGGCTATTAATATTTAGGACATGAGGCTAGCATAGCATCTCTCCATTGAAAATAGGCAGTTGATGTTAACAACCCTCATTGAATATTCAAACAAGGATTACAGTAATAAAGATGTATCCACCAATCCAAAGAAAGTATAGGCGGGAGCTACACAGCCCGCCATGCTGCTTTGTGGACAACGAATCCCATTGTTAGCGTTGAGAGACCTGTATCTTGTCAGTATATTCATAATATTTGCCTAGCCTCGGCCGAGTCCCCAACAACTGGATGTTTCGGTTTTTAGAGGAAATGGAAAAAGATCCCGTGACACGACTTCCACCACTTATTTTTTTCTTAGTAAAAATTAAAAAAATATTTGGTACTTTTACCCATTTTTCTCCCCAATTGGTAGTTCCAGTCTTGTCCCATTGCTTCAACTCCCCTGAGAGCCATGCGTCCTCCCAAACACAACTCTGCCAAGCCACCCTGCTTCTTGACACACTGCTCGCTTAACCCATAAGCACCAATATGTTGGCGCAAACACCGTCCTGCTGGTGACAGAAGTCAGCTTGCAGGCACCCGGCCCGCCATAAGGAGTTGCTAGAGCTTGATGGGACAAGGAAATCCCAGCCAACCAAACCCTCTCCTAACCCGGACGACGCTGGGCCAATTGTGCGCCGCCTCATGGGTCTCCCGGTCACGGCCGGCTGTGACACAGCCTGAGATTGAAATTGGGTCTGTAGGGACGCCTCAAGCACTGCGATGCAGTGCCTTAGACCGCTGCACCACTCCGGAGGCCCCCACGACTTCCACTTTCGGATGGTCACAGTGAGGGGATCCCATTAATCTGGCCCTGGCAAGCTTTTTGCACCTGGTGAAAGTTGATTGCATTCGTTTTGGAACCGGGCTGCCTCCCTGGCGTGAGCCGGTTGCCCGTTCAAAGCCCAAAGTTTGGCTCTAAGGCACTGCATCGCAGTGTTGCGGTGTAACTACAGCCTGGGGTTCGATCACAACCGGCCGTGACTGGGAGTCCCATAGGGCGGCGCACAATTGGCCCAGCGTTGTCCGGGTTAGGGCTTTCCCAAGCCCACCAGGGGGGCTTTACTTGGCTCAACGTGCTCTAGCGACTCCTTGTGGCGGGCTGGGCGCCTGCAGGCTGACAGCGGTCGTTAGTTGAATGGTGTTTCCTCCGACACATTGATGCAGCTGGCTTCTGGGTTAAGTGAGCGGGTGTTAAGAAGCTTGGCTTGGCGGGTCATGTTTCGGAGGATGCATGGCTCAGTTTTCACCTTTCCCAAGCCCGTTGGGGAGTTGCAGCAATGAGACAAGATCATAGTCATGAAATTGGGAAGAAAAAGGGTGAATTTGGTAGTTTGAAAATTCAAACATATTTAAAGATGCACTATACAGAAATCGCTCCGCCATTTCCTGGTTGCTAAAATTGTAATAGTTTGTCTAATTTCAGTTTGTGACAAAACAAGCAAGTATAATGTAGAGAATCATTGTACCATATAAACCGCTGTGAAATATATTTTCCATAACGGAAAATATTTTATTTTCAGCTGTTTGAACCTGGTGTACAAAACCAAAACGAGCAAAAGTGAAACTTAAAAACGGGAAGCATAGAAACAGGACAGATCTCCACTTCTTAGACTTGCTGAAAATGAGAATGACAGATCTATAACTCACTTTTCTTTGTCAGGTTGCCCAAAAAGTTATATAGTATTGCATCTTTAATGGAAAAGAGATGTTGTATGTTTCTGGATGATGCACCATAATGCCTCGTTGACAACATGACTGAGCAGCACAGATTACTGTTCGATTTCAGAAGGGTGGTCCTCCCTCACCACTTTTGCCCATTCACGTCACGGACCGGTCCCCCGCAGCGCAGTATAATCAAATCCACCCAAGGCTCCTCTCCATCTCCTGCCAAGGGTTCGACTGCACCTACAGTATTGCTTTGGTACTGCAGCTTAACTGAATCACGAGCGAGAAAGACAATTCCCATTTGATTGCTCCATAGAGAAGACTAATTAGAAAATTCCTAATAAGACACTTTAGTCATCTTTGTGCACAAAACAGCCATTGAATTATTCAGTGGACAGCTGAAGATAAACATTTTATATTTATGCCCTGAGGTCATGACCCCAGCTAGCCAGGGTGTGCCAGTTGGCTTGTTTAGCTGTCCACTGTACTCTGACAGAGTTCCCAGAGCATGTTCGTGCTATACTGGTGTGTGGCCTAGTGCGCAGGAAACGTAATCCCAGTAAGAAAGATGGAAGCAACCATGAAACCAAATGTATTGAGGTCAAATGTCAGCCCAGTTTCACCTAGTTCCATCTTCTCCCACTACCCGTGACTGGACTTCCTCTCACTACTATATTTGGTGGTGAGAAAACATTCTAAAGGGATGATTCAGCTTTATAGCCCCTGTGACGTGTCTGGGTTACTCCTTCTGTCTGTGACCAAACAGTGGATGTCTTGGTGGCAGTCTATAGTTCTTATTATACCCAAAGATTATGGATATACTGACAGGATACATCTCTCAGCCCTAACAATGGGAGTTGTTGTCCACAAAGCAGCACAGCAGGCTGTTTAGCTCCCACCTATCCTTTCTCTGGATTGGTGGAAACATGTTATTATTAAAATATTTTTGGGAATATTCGATGAGGGTTGTTGACATCAACCTTATGTATTTAATGGAGTTAATGGAGAGAGAAGCTGTGCTACTACCCTCATACCATAATTTTTTTTGCCATCGCGAGACAAATCCGATAGTGTTTTTACTCAAAGTTTCCGGGATGTCACGTGTCCTACTTATATCAGTACACTCGTAAAAACTTAAACATTTTCCGAAACTTCTATTAGATCAAATAAACCTCACTTAGCAAATAAGCCATTTGATTTTTGGTTGACCAAATTCGACACTCAATGACCTTCCATACGAAAACTCCTTGCTTGGTGGGCGAAACAACAAAAACGCCACCYKCTGGAGGGAGACAGATTTTCCGCAGAGTTGGGCCTCTTCCTTTTCCTCTGTTATACCTCAGTGTCTCAGTGTCTCCTGGATTGGATGAACAGTGCACAAGAGAAMCTCCCCTGACAGCTTTTTTTCTTCTCGTCAAGACCAGTGGTGGCGTTCATTTTGAATGGAAATTTCACTTAAGGACCAATGGAATAGTCTAAAATGCTAAGATCTGGCCTACTACCTTTACTTGAGGAAATATATATAAGTGCCTTGCTCAGGGGAACAACGGCAGGTTGCACATGGGATATTCATGCCAGAAACCCTCCCACTGCCAACTCACTTCCTTCAGGTTGTACTGGCCATCTTTCTATTGAATACTGTAACGTGGCGTATGTGGGTGTTCTACCTGCCTCCATCCAAGGCCCAGGCTTTTGTGGCGCATGAAGTATAGTACTCACCTCTGCACTGAAGGATCATAGGATCAAGACTGATAAAGTTATGCTACATAACATAAGTACTTGTTCATAATATTCCATGGCAGTTTGATTATCTCTGACAAAATGTAAGGGTTGGGTTTTTGTTTTGGTGTTAATTGCCATATTTTGACCCATGGGTCAAAATGTATACACAGTCCATGGTATAAAGTCTATTCTTTGACATGTATTTTATCCACATCATGGAAGTGCTGCATTCCTTCATTAAAAATAGAATGCATCCTAGAAGTCGTCAGACAACCCTCAGAAAGTGTTGTCATGTTGTTTCTTTCAAGACGACATTCAAGAAAAATTGGATGATGCTTGATTCCCAATATACTACATCGATATGATGGATCTGACAATGTAATGATAAACACAAATTAATAAGGTACTGTATACCAGGTGTCATTTAAGACTTATCCGCCCTGAAGAAACACATGCTCAAGGGTCTGTAGCCCTACAGTATGTGATTAAAGATACCAAACATTGTACATAAATTGCAACACCATTTTATAAGAGATTTCCATTCCATCCTCCCTGGTTGCAATCACTAGCTAATCATCTTTACACAAAAAATAAACTCCAATCAATGCATCACGAAAGTGAAAGCGAATGAGGACCACTTTGGACCCGACGTCATAAAGCATGATTGATATTCCATTAGCTCAATCATAACCGGAAATGTTCATATCTTAACCAATCAAACTGCATACGGTACAGGAAGTAGGCTGTCCCTGATAGTTAAGATAGGTTGCTTTTGCAAGCGGTCTGTTTCGACCGGCCACAGAGGTAGAGGACGTTGGAGTCACTGTGAAGAGGATCAGGTATAAAGAATAGCCAACCCCTCCCTATCCAACATGTTTTCCCGCATTGCAAGACCCACAATTTGCATTGCTACCAGGAGCTTATCCACCTCCTCACAGGTAAATAATATATTTTTTGTCAGCTAAGAGATAGCTAGTAATAGTGTAAGTTAACTAATTAGCTAACGTTACTAGCTAGCTAGCATGGCAGCCAGCTAGCTTGTCAGATTAGTTAGCCAGCTAACTAGCTACATTAGCTAGTTATAACTTGAAATGTCACATACTTTGCATGAGTTGAGCCACATCAGAATGGTCTAGAGTGTTTATGAGTTTGTTATCAACTTTAGCTATACTTATAACGTTAGTTTAATTAATTGGCTAGCAGTAGCTGACTAGCAAGGATTTGTACACGGTTGATAGCTGCTTGCACTGCACTGTATAAGGTCAATTTGTCATGCTTGCTTTACTTTTGGGATTGGCAAAGGCAAGGCATGCGAAATTATGAGTGACAAAATAATACTATGGTAAAGGTGCTTTGATTGACAGACCAGTGTTTTGTTCAGATATCTCGAGCTTGTCCTTCGTGACATGTTAGTGAACAACCTCCGATGGCCCATTCAATTGAAGGAATTATTAGGAGGATTATTGGCCCAGCTTCTTACAAATCAGGTTTCTGCTAATTAATCCATATTTAACACACATTATGATATACTAAAACTACTGATAGTGTGCAATACAATAACATCACAAATCTTTGCTACAAACTGTCTTAATTTAAACTCGTTTGAATTGAGTGTGTCAAGGATAAAATTAACACGATTGATGAAACATCTTGGACAGTTTTGATCAATGTTAGCTGTTCCTGAAGGTTGGCATTGGCAAGGATACAGTAGTATAATTCCACAACATTGACCAAGAAGTAACTTTTACCTTATTAATATAATCAGAGCTGTTGAAATATTCTGTGAACTTGAGTATAATGGTGGCTTACATTCTTTCTACAGTTTAATGAAGGTTAAATAAAAAATGATTCTTGAATCACTCTCTGAAATCCTGGCTTCTTGTGGCCAACCATGAATAGTCAAGAGGTTGAATCCATAAATAGTGTCCTGACCGTTGCCCTTTCTGTGAATGGTTTGTGGCCTACAAGAATACAGATGTCATTTTCAGGTGAAAGGTTTCTGTCCCTTTTTGATATTAGCAAATTACAAGGATTGATTGTGCAAAGATTAACTGAGTCCTACATGAAACTTGAATTATAAACCTTGGTCTAACAGACCCATCCTACAAAACCACCATTGAGTGTCTCATTCAAGCTTCTTGTTTGTAATAGATGCACATCTATTCTACAATAGTTTGTGTTGGAATTCTTCAGACACGCAGGAAATATGTTTGGTTGTGTGATTGTCAGCAATATGACGTCGATAGTAAGGCTGACCCCATTTAGTCGATTGTTTGGTCGATATGCTGTTGGTCAACAGATTTGTAGTCAAGCAGTGGTAAATGTATGAAATAAATGTTATGGCACACGAGACACCTGTGTGATTCATGCCTGTTTGAGTGTACTAATCTATTGAAAGCTGTGGGTATCACCAGTAGTACATTTACTGTTAATTACCATAATTTCTAATCTAGAATGTTTGTTTGGTTACGGTAATTTCTGTTTATGCATTCAATATTACATTCTTACCGTTCTCATTGTAGGAGTGGACACATTGTTTGCGGAGTGCACAACCTAGGCTACACTTGTAAGAAAAAAAGTTTTCGTTTATTTCATTTACGAGTTGTCAATTTATTCATTGTCTTTGGTTTGGAGCGCTCCTGTCAATCTTGAGTAAAAACACCCACCTGATTACACATAGGCCTAGGCTACCTGGCCTGCGGGCAAATGTAGGCTTATAAATGTGCACATTTGGAGATCTGATACAATTTCTGATTGTCTTAACTCACCATCACTGTGGCGCTTCTCGAAGTAATTTTTCTTTGCCTCAAACAGCACGTAAACAAAGTTGGTTTTTACATCCATTGAGAAAGACAGTAGTTCCTCAACATAGCTTTAAAAATATATATTTCCAGCACTCTTCCTTTCGATAACCACTCAGCATGAAAGCGAGAAAAAAAAGTAATGCCCTGATCTGGTGGAAAAGTCATAAAAAAGGCCTACCTGATTACTTATCACTTGCACAAATAGCCTACAGCTGTGTTTGTTTCTCAGGAGCTTACTGGTGCAGGAAACTGAGGGCCCAGAATATTTTATACATTGTTGCATGTTTGCTAGCATGAGCTTTGGGCCAGACCAAGTTAAGTTGATACAATGTTTCAAGTTCCTTGCAGACAGGCTATGCGTAGCAATGTGATTTATAGGATATTTCTTTTTATCAGGCTATTTTCTACCTGCAGGCTGCAATGTTTTTATTTGTTGGCTTTATGGAGGCTATTTTTACATATTGGCAATAGAAGTTAATTTTAGATTGATATCATTTAAATATAATTTGTATTAACCACGTCATTGATTTTGAGATATGAAGACTTTATTATAAATTAAATGAAACTGTTCCATGAAAATGTGCATGTGAAAATCCTAACTGGCACGCAGATCAGTAGAAATGGTATGATAACTTGGCACTCCAAATAAAAAAGGTTTCCGATAGCTGGTGTAGCCTATTACCGGCAACTTCAGGAGCATAACGGCTGCGAAGGCCAGCAGCGGGAGGAGGATGGGCATACATGTTTTTTTCTTCTGGTTAGGCTATATTGATCTCTGGCTCCCTCTTTAGTAATTTGAGTCTTCATTTTTAATCGCAGCGCTTAAAGCATCAGACAAGCTCAGTAGCCTACATATAGTTGATTTTATTCAAACATAGGGTGTGTCTATATATGGAAAAATACATGTTTTAAAATTTCGACCAATCGACAACAAACTCTCGGTGGACCAATATTTTTTTTGTAGGGGACAGCCATATTAGATAGTCAGTGAAATTGTCTCCTCTCCCCCTCAGAACAATGCCAAGGTGGCAGTGCTGGGTGCTTCCGGCGGTATTGGCCAGCCTCTCTCACTGCTCCTGAAGAACAGTCCTCTGGTGGGCGAACTGTCTCTCTTTGACATTGCACACACACCTGGAGTGGCAGCTGACCTCAGCCACATCGAGACCAGGGCCCACGTCACTGGTACCTTCCTGCTGTACATCAGCTTCACTACTAAAGTCTTAATACTGTATAGTGAAATGATTGTGAAAATGTCCCTTTGGTTTATCTAATTTAACTATGATGATTCCTTCACTAGGTTACATGGGTCCAGACCAGTTGGACGCTGCACTGAAAGGCTGCGATGTCGTTGTCATCCCCGCTGGTGTCCCAAGAAAACCTGGTAAGTTTACCCAAGTTGACAAAGGGATTCATAATGAAGAACATCATGCTTTCTTTCAATTGGAAGTGCATAAAATATATTTCTTCCAGGCATGACCCGTGATGATCTGTTCAACACTAATGCCACCATCGTGGCCACTCTGGCTGATGCTGTTGCCCGCAACTGCCCCGAAGCCATGATCTGCATCATCGCCAACCCTGTGAGTACATCACTACCTCTTCTCCAGAATTAACTCAAGCTCCTGGCGACTCGCATTACTCTAAAGCAGCTCAGACGTCTATACAGTCGGATACCTTGGTGTTGGAGAAAAGCCATTTTTTGTTGCCAAAGAGAAGGTAGCACTGACTTTCAGGAATGGGCTTAATTTGAAAGGCAATTTATTTTCCACGCCAGCRCTGTTTAGGTCACTGATTTGTTTTGGTGCTTCAGTCACCACAATCTTTAATGATACAAGATCTTGTTCAACAATAAATGCTTAAATATTCCATTGATTGTGTAATGGCTGTTTAGTGTACATCAGAAGCTAAATGCCAGTGATAGTAACATGTAGTTTGAAATAGCTGACAGTTTTGTTTCATCCATAGGTCAACTCTACTATTCCCATCACATCAGAGGTGATGAAAAAGTATGGTGTCTACAACCCCAACAGAGTGTTTGGCGTCACAACATTGGATATCGTCAGAGCCAACGCATTTGTCGCTGAGCTGAAAGTAAGCCATCTTTAAGCTACAGAGGATTGAGGACCTCAAACATTCCTAATGCGCCCTATACTCACCCTCTATACCTTTGACACACAGGAGTGATCTCAAAGTTCATGGGCGTATCACCCTGAACGGAACAAAGCTTATGTTTGTATCTTACAGATAGTGGTTATCTACTCTTCCACAATCATCTGAGTGACAAAGCAAAAACATTCACACCTAGAGTTGGAGTTGCCAACTTTGTAGTTTGCTCAGAGCAAGGCTCTACATGTGCTTGGGTGCATTCTATACAACGTTTGTATTGTAATAGGCTTATGTTGTAGGGAATGTCTCCACTTAAATATTTGGTTGTCACCATGATCCAACTGCATAACATTTTTAAAGTAGTTATTTTTCCCCCCTTAAGTTAATGCTAGCCAGCTAGTATCCACTCATTGATTATTGCATAATGAGTGGCAAGGCAAGATGGCTGACTGTTTGGTGTTTCATATTGCAGGGCCTTGACCCAGCACGTGTCAATGTACCAGTGATTGGAGGTCATGCAGGAAAGACCATTATTCCGCTCATCTCACAGGTAAGAATAAGGGACTTTTCACAGAAATAAAAAATCCAATACCTGAAAGATTTCCTTGCAATGCCACCAGTAGGACTAAATCTTAATCTAAAAACAAAAATGACACACATTTGCGATTGTTTAGGGGTTTGAGCTGATCTGATATGCCGCCCCTGTTTTTGGGAACACTTTATTATGGCTCCCTCTAGTGTTTGTAACATCAAAGTGAATGAGTTGTCATACAGTGATTCAGTATTTGTTAGTCTGTGGCTTTAAGAAATTCCTAATTCATGGTCATTTTAAAATTCAGTTGGAAAAGGAATAGTATAAGGTTCAACATGAACAAGGCWTTTCCTGTGAATAACTATACACCTTGCACACGCTGCTCTGTAGGCAACACCCAAAGTGGASTTCCCAGCCGACCAGCTGTCTGCTCTGACCGCTAGGATCCAGGATGCTGGCACTGAGGTTGTGAAGGCCAAGGCTGGAGCAGGTAGGCAGTGTTACCCGAAGGACTGGCTGATTCTCAATATAAACTGTCCTTTAAACGTAACTCATGTTTGAACCACTCTGATGAGCTCTAACTGGCTAACCTATGTGTGTTCAGGCTCTGCTACGCTGTCCATGGCCTACGCTGGGGCTAGGTTCACCTTCTCTGTCCTGGACGCCATGAACGGAAAGGATGGCGTTGTAGAGTGTGCGTACGTAAGGTCAGAAGAGACCGAATGCAAATACTTCTCCACACCTCTCCTCCTCGGGGTAAGTCCTACACCACCTTATAAACAGGTTTTTAAGTTGGAGACTGAAATTTCACTTTCTGCTTATTGTTGATATTAATGGTGTACTTGTACTTAATTCAGGTTCCTATTTGAATGACACTACTTTGACAATCTGAAGTGATAACCAGAAGGAATATTTTTGTACCCTTTTAGAAACACGGAATTGAGAAGAACCTTGGCCTGGGCAAGCTGTCAGCCTTTGAGGAGAATCTGGTGGCTGATGCCATTAGTGAGCTGAAGGGCTCCATCAAGAAGGGCGAGGATTTTGTTGCTAACATGAAGTGAGCAAAGTTTGAGTCTGTGGTTATTTATATTGTCCAGTCACTTAAATGGCACCAAGGTCTCTCAAATTCAAGTTTCATCATGCCTGATGACGAAATAGCTGTTATCAGAAATGTTAACTGATCAGAAATGTTAATAACGCTATCAATAAACAGTTGACCTTACATCTTGCACTGGATCAATGTATGTTTGAGGGATTTCTCAAACTTGTTGCTTTTACATAGATGTTCAAATGACTCCTGTTTGCAATCTAGATTGTCAAAGTAGGCTCCATGTAACTATGCATGGAATTATTTGTAAAGTAGTATTTTGTCTTTGCCCATCAACCCAGAACTATTCTTGTGGCTTTTTTTTTTAAAGGTATAAAGACAGCTATACACATTTACATTTACCGTTTGAATAGTGAAGGGGTGGGGGAGGGTGGAAATGTACACTAAGAATTCCAATGTGCAAACATATCACCTTGAGTGTCTGACAATGTAATTGAGTTACTACACCGCATTATTCAAATTAAAATGTATATGTGTAACTTTAATTCTGGGTTAACAAGATTATATAAAAGGTGAAACAAGTGGCGTCCAGCTACAAAATAATTAATCAAACGCTTAAGAACATTAAACAAAACGTTTTGGAAGGAATTTTGAACTTGTTGGGGGAGACTGGTCGTGAAATGGTTAATGGGAATGTTTGGAATGAGCTCGTTACCTTGTAACCAAGGAGAGTACCACAGAAGCCACAAAACAAACTGGCAGCCTGGGTAGCTAGAGAAACTTAAGTGTAGACAGATTTCAGTTTGATTTGGACTATTTCGAACATTTTATTAATTACCATCTTTTGAAATGAATAACTTTATAGTCGAGCGTTTTACACTGTAAATCACTATAACGTTAGCTAAACTAGCTAGCTACGCGTTCAAACCGCATGAAACAAGTGGAACCAGGTGCAGGCTGAGGCAATATTATATTTGCGATACGACTTTCACGATAGTTTTGCCTCATGTCGTGACTTCTCTGCTTGAAGTGTTCATTTCATATTTCTCACAATGTTCACTGGGATTCATCATGCCACAAATCAAAGCATCAAGCCCTTCAAGTCTAGCGAAGAGTACCTGTATGCGATGAAGGAGGATTTGGCAGAATGGTTGAGAGATTTGTACGATATTGATATTGACGTGAACAACATAGTGGAGGCGCTCGAGACTGGCGCTGTCCTSTGTTCCCACGCCAATAATGTCACACGAGTGGCGGGAGAGTTCATTCAAAAGTACGGGATGGTGCGACAGGTCCAGCTGCCAACGAACGGTGTAACGTTCGTAAATTCGGCCCAACCTGAAACTTTCCTGGCCCGGGACAACATCTCAAATTTCATCAGTTGGTGTCGAAAGCATATGAATATTAAAGGTATGACAATATTCCTGCATAATGGCAATTAATGTTTTGACTGACAACTTTTGCTGGCCACAATTTTTCATTTGCATATATCCTACGGAAGGCTTGAACGTAATTATAGTTTAACTAGGTGAAACCATTGCCGTTGTCACTCAGGAGTATCACAGCTGTGAATGTAATATTCTTTATATGCCGTAAATCCACACCCACTTGCCCCACAGGTCAAGTGGCAAACAGGTGTGACAAACTGACATGAATGGAGTCTCTTGAAATAATGGCTGGCTGACCAGCATCTCAATATTATTTCTATGCCTATTGTATTCAAAAAATAAAAAAATATTTCTGAACGCATGCACACATTCAGTAGCCTACAACGGACAGTGTGTGCTAGACAAGTGCTCAACAGTGTTTGATGGAATGCAATCAATATGGAAATGTACCACTAGGTGAGGCTCTAAATCCATACTTCATAGGGACATGGCCTCATGAACCTTTCCCTCAATTTTTTAGATCTGTACTTTTCTAATGATCACATCCCTGGATAGAACATTCATCTGGAAACAGAAAACTCAGCGCCCAGACCAGTTTTCCTGGTCGTGTTGGTCACATGATGCTGCTCCTTCATATTGCGTTAACATCTCGATCCTCAGACGTCTCACTCAATCCTTCTCACTCCTTCTCCAGATGTGCTCATGTTTGAGACAGACGACCTAGTGCTGCGGAAGAATGAGAAGAACTTTGTGCTGTGTCTGCTGGAAGTAGCCCGGCGGGCCTCTCGTTTCGGCATGGCCGCCCCCGTGCTGATACAGTTGGAGCAAGAGATCGAGGAGGAGATCAGAGAGGAGCTGGAGCTGCCCCTGGAAGAGACCCCGCCACTAGCCAAACCCCAGCGGCGCACCTCCAACACTCAAAACCTGGATGAGATGGTGAGACTGCACCGCTGGAACCAGTTCACAAATTGGAACCAATGAACAAATCTTCCACTATAATCAGTGATCAAATCCACTATTCCAACATGTTCACATATCTCCCACAGTCACTAATATTATCTGTAATTGTAATCAGCGATCAAATCTATTTTAAGTGACCAGTTATTACAAATCTACCACTATTACAAGTGAACTCTACAATGAGCAAGTCTACTGTAACTAATGCTCAAATCATCCAACGTAACCAGTGATCAGATCTGTCGGCAATGTGGCCAGTCTGGTTTAACTACTGATCTGGGTCCCTCTATGGGGAAAGGACTAGTACTCATGAGGTTTTATACACTGAATTATATTAGACTTGTTGGATAAACCTAATAATGGTAGTTTGGGCTATAGAGGTTATTTCCATTTTAATGAAGTTATCTGAGGAAATTAATTAGACCATATAATTTTTGTGGAAAAGATTAACAGACCATGGACATTGCTGTACATGTCAAAATAGGCTACAGGATTGACTTGAATCTTCTCTTTTCAATTTGACCTTAACTAAGCCAAAGGGAAAACTGTCTTGGCAATGGATGGACCACCACCTTCTGCTGTCGTAACTCACTTATAAAACCCTGTGTCGAGGGATAAAGGCTTGTTTTTGTTGCTACAAAGATGTGAGTTGTAGGACAAGCAGGGGAAATGTCTTGGCGGGTGCCTTGACTGCCGGGATGTGTCTGATTTGTATAAGTCTGGGGTTCAATACAGTCACTGATATATTGCATATTTAAGCAATAGCTGGATAGTGTAAGGAGACAAACAGTATTGCTGCCTTTGTATAACACAGTGTGTCTTTGTGTGAGACTGAATTGTACTTGATTTGAACTATTAGTCACCCTGGCTATAGAGTAAAGACAACATATAAAAACGTACAGTACATCATGTGCAGTACTTTTGATTACGTACAGTTGAAGTCGGAAATTTACATACACCTTAGCCAAATACATTTAAACTCAGTTTTTCACAATTCCTGACATTTAATCCTAGTAAAGATTCCCTGTCTTAGGTCAGTTAGGATCACCACTTTATTTTAAGAATGTGAAATGTCAGAATAATAGTACAGCGAATGATTTATTTCAGCTTTTATTTATTTCATTACATTCCCAGTGGGTCAGAAGTTTACATACACTCAATTAGTATTTGGTAGCATTGCCTTTAAATTGTTTAACTTGGGTCAAATGTTTCGCGTAGCCTTCCACAAGCTTCCCACAATAAGTTGGGTGAATTTTGGCCCATTCCTCCTAACAGAGCTGGTGTAACAGTCAGGTTTGTAGGCCTCCTTGCTCGCACACGCTTTTTCAGTCTACCCACAAATTTTCTATAGGATTGAGGTCAGGGCTTTGTGATGGCCACTCCAATACCTTGACTTTGTTCTTAAGCCATTTTGCCACAACTTTGGGAAGTGTGCTTGGGACATTGTCCATTTGGAAGACCCATTTGCGACCAAGCTTCAACTTCCTGACTGATGTCTTGAGATGTTGCTTCAATATATCCACCATAATTTTCCTGCCTCATGATACCATCTATTTTGTGAAGTGCACCAGTCCCTCCTGCAGCAAAGCACCCCCACAACATGATGCTGCCACCCCCGTGTTTCATGATTGGAATGGTGTTCTTCGGCTTGCAAGCCTCCCCCTTTTTCCTCCAAACATAACGATGGTCATTATGGCCAAACAGTTCTATTTTTGTTTCATCAGACCAGAGGACATTTCTCCAAAAAGTACAATCTTTGTCCCAATGTGCAGTTGCAAACCGTAGTCTGGCCTTCTTATGGAGGTTTTGGAGCAGTGGCATCTTCCTTGCTGAACGGCCTTTCAGGTTATGTCGAAATAGGACTCGTTTTACTGTGGATATAGATACTTTTGTACCTGTTTCCTCCAGCATCTTCACAAGGTCCTTTGCTGTTCTTTGATTGATTTGCACTTTTCGCACCAAAGTACGTTCATCTCTAGGAGACAGAACGCGTCTCCTTCCTGAGCGGTATAACGGCTGCGTGGTCCCATGGTGTTTATACTTGCGTACTATTGTTTGTACAGATGAACGTGGTACCTTCAGGCGTTTGGAAATTGCTCCCAAGGATGAACCAGCCTTGTGGAGGACTACACATCTTTTTTTGAGGTATTGGCTGATTTCTTTTGATTTTCCCATGATGTCAAGCAAAGAGGCATTGAGTTTGAAGGTAGGCCTTGAAATACATCCACAGGTACACCTCCAATTGACTCAAATTATGTCAATTAGCCTATCAGAAGCTTCTAAAGCCATGACATCATTTTCTGGAATTTTCCAAGCTGTTTAAAGGCACAGTCAACTTAGTGTATGTAAACTTCTGACCCACTGGAATTGTGATACAGTGAAATAATCGGTCTGTAAACAATTGTTGGAAAAATTACGTGTCATGCACAAAGTAGATGTCCTAACCAACTTGCCAAAACTATAGTTTGTTATCAAGAAATTTGTGGAGTGGTTGTAAAATGAGTTTTAATGACTCCAACCTAAGTGTATGTAAACTTCCGACTTCAACTGTACATGTTCAAGTGTTGGCTCTTGGATTTCACCTGTGTTTTTGTTTCTCAGGTCCAGTACCTCATAAGCCGCTGCACCTGCCCCACACAGTTTCCCATGTTCAAAGTGTCTGAGGGCAAATACAGGGTGGGGGACTCCAGCACACTCATATTTGTTCGGGTATGCCTCCCTTCGCCACCTGTTCTACTCCCTTCCCTCTCTCATCCTCCTCATCAATTGCTCACGCTTTACAGCTGAACTCATTCTGTGCCTGTCACGTCKCATCTCTGACAATCTATCACCAATATACCCGTATACTGCAGCACTCTATGGGATAAAAAAAAWAGAAAAACTTTCAATGGAAAATTTTAGTTATGTTTTTTTTTTTTTTTTACTGTGGCAGAAAGTGGGGTGTGGTATCTGTGGGGTGTGACATATGTAACCTTGAAGGTCTCTTGGAAGGCTTTGAAATGCTTAATGCTATGTAGTCATTATTGTGAGTAAATCATATGTCTTTTACTATCTTAACCCACCAATTATACAATGTTGCAGTTGTGCTCTTTTTCATAGGTATGGTTTGTGTGTGTGCGCCCGCATGCGTGTCCATGTTTTATCAGATCCTGCGTAATCATGTGATGGTGCGAGTAGGTGGAGGTTGGGACACCCTGGAGCACTATCTGGACAAGCATGACCCCTGTCGCTGCACCTCTATCAGTGAGTTCTCTCTCACACACACACACACACACACACACACACACACACACACACACACACACACACACACACACACACACACACACACACACACCCCCAATACTAATATCTATATATAATACCTCGCACCTCCCCACACACACACACACACACACACACACACACACACACACACACACACACACACACACACACACACACACACACACACACACACACACACACACACTAGCCCCCCTCCTCGACTGAACCTGCTTGCATCACCATCACTTACATAATGCAGGAGCATCCACCAGGCAAATTGACTGATATAAGAATGAGTCAATATTCATCACGACACACAGGGTGCCAGCCTCTATTCCTCTCCCACAGCTCCTGAGAACTCTAACCACAATACTATACAACAACGCAACTCAACTTTATTAATCGCCACAGGGAGCAATTTAGTTTAGAAGGAATCAGAGTATATGGATGTGTTATATAATTACAGTAGGATGGAGARGTGGAATACCTGGAATATTACTCAAAGCGATTCCCAATATTGCAATACAGTCTAGGGCATGCTGCACACTAGGTGGCAGTCCACACCTTAACCATTGCGCTTGTCATGATTGGACAAATGAGCTGCTCGTTGTGTATTATTGTGCATTGACAAGCACATGCATTTAAAGGGGCCAAGGAAAGGAAGCATAGATGGATGACTGCGGCCCCCGCTGCGCTACTGAGTCACACTCTGTGACATCAGAGCTTCTGTCAATTATATTACTGCTCCACACTAGATGCTGGTGTAATAAAGGACTTACACTATATATACAGAAGTATGTGGACACCCCTTCTAATTTGTGGATCTGGCTTTTTCAGCCACACCGTTGCTGACAGGTGTATAAAATTGAGCACACAGCCATGCAATCTCCATAGACGAGCATTGGCAGTAGAATGGCCTTACTGAAGAGCTCAGTGACTTTCAACGTGGCACCGTCATAGGATGCCACCTTTCCAACAAGTCAGTTACTAGAGCTGCCACGGTCAACTGTAAGTGCTGTTTTTGTGAAGTGGAAACATCTAGGCGCAACAACGCCTCAGCCGCGAAGTGATAGACCACACAAGCTCACAGAACAGGACCGCCGAGTGCTGAAGTACGTAGTGTGTAACAATTGTCTGTCCTCGGTTGCAACACACACTACCGAGTTCCGAACTGCCTTTGGTAGCAACGTCAGCACAAGAACTGTTCAGCAGGAGCTTAATGAAATGGGTTTCCATGGCTGAGCAGCCGCACACACACAAGACTAAGATCAACATGCACAATGCCAAGCGTCGGCTGGAGTGGTGTACAGTTTTCCACCATTGGACTCTGGAGCCGTGGTAACGCGTTCTCTGGAGTGATGAATCACGCTTCACCATCTGGCAGTCCGACAGATTAATCTGGGTTTGGCGGATGCCAGGAGAACGCTACCTGCCCAAATGCATAATGCCAACTGTAAAGTTTGGTGGATAGAGGAATAATGGTCTGGGGCTGTTTTTAATGCTTTGGGCTAGGCCCCTTAGTTCCCGTCAAGGGTAATCTTAATGCTACATCATACAATGACATTCTAGAAAATTATGTGCTTCTAATTTTGTGGAAACAGTTTGGGGAAGGCCCTTTACTGTTTCAGCATGACAATGCCCACATGCACAAAGCAAGGTCCATACAGAAATGGTTTGTTGAGATCGGTGTCGAAGAGCCTGCACAGAGACCTGACCTCAACCCCATCGAAGACCTTTGGGATGAATTGTATCGCCGACTGCGATCCAGGCCTAATCGCCCAACATCAGTGCCCAACCTCACTAATGCTCTTGTGGCTGAATGGAAACAAGTCCCCGCAGCAATGAGCCAACATCTAGTGGAAAGCCTTCCCAGAGGAGTGGAGGCTGTTATAGCAGCGAAGGGAGKACCAACTCTATTAATGCCCATGATTTTGGAATGAGTTGGTCATGTAGTGAATGTAACTGAAGCATTGCTGGCCTCCTCTCCAAGGACGGCTTTTAACCAAAGGCATGTAACATCATAGCTGCAGGAAATAGGGGTGCTGAGGGTGCTGAGCTTTTTTTTCTCTCACACAAAGTAGTTCACTGGGCCTTTACTAGTCCTGTATTAGCAAACCAATATAGCCATTGGCAAAAAAAATCACAGCACCCCCAATCCCAAACATCTTCCCAGGGCTGTGTAAAATCTCACTCCTCCCTCACCAGGCTTGTAAAATAAAGCCCAAAGAGGGCCAGAGTGGAAGGGATGGTGGACTGTGATTGTCATTTTGTCATATAAATAGAGACACATTTCTATTAGGAGCAGCCATTAGCCTAACCTCTATACTTTCAGCTGATGAGAGCTGATCTTTTATTCCCCAAATTTAGAGATTGGAAAAGTTGAAGCCAATGCAGAAATATGAATTGTGACAGGCACTGACATTGCAACCATTACCCTAATTGGTATTCATAAGATCTATCGGAGGTTAAATACTTCAGCTAAAAATGCAGTGGAGAAAAAAAACTAAAGTTATATAAATTGTGCTTCATTCCTAACAAGATCACCATGCCGCAAATAAGTGCTTTATATAACGATTACCATTCAAATTATGTGCTGCTGAATCCTGTATCTTACATTTTATTTTCACCTTGGTGATTTACTGGGATATTAACAGCTTCCCTGTAACACTGGTGACAGATGATGACTTTGTTTTCTTCTCTTATCTTGATTTCCATCCCTCTCCATCTCTTCAGCCCATAAGCTGGCACAGCGCCCTGGCACGCCGGTCCACGAGATCAAAGGCAGGTTGCCGGGGCGCCCAGACGGCCAGGGTCCAACCATGCCCACCATGCTGCTCATGAGTCGCCACGCCCAGACCCCCCTCCAGCCCGTCCTCTGGACCCCCTCCGAAGCCCCCTCCACCTACTCCCCCAGGGGCCTGAGGCCAGCCAGGACATCACCAGACCCAGGGCTCAGAGCCTCTTGCTCCCCCAACAGATCGTCCCTCTCTCCTGACCCAGGCCCCCGGTTCTCCAGGGAGATGAAGACTACTTTTTCCAACAGGTAAGTGAATAATGGTGATGGTATTGATGAAAATATTAGTAATATTGATGATAATGCTATTAAAAACAATGATGGACATTGAGGGTGTTGAAATTGATTGTAAGATCACATTCATGGGTGGTTTTCAGTACCAGGGTACATAATATATCAGTGAATGCCACACAGACCTTAAACACAGTTTGAACCTAACAGGATCATTAATAACACAGCTTGGTTCCCCTGGACCTTGTTATTAGTGCTGATCACTGCCATTTAACTACATTATTAGATTACCTGTTCATTGACGGATGCAAAAAGGTTACATAATATTTTGAAAAGCCCTCGCTTGTTGTCTGGCATCAGCAGCGAACGCCTTCCTAATATTGAGTTGCACCCACTTTTGTGCTCCGAACAGCCACCATTTGTTGGGGCATGAACTCTACAAGGTGTCTAAAGCATTCCACAGGGATGCTGGCCCATGCTGACTCCAATGCTTCCCACAGTTGTCAAGTTGGCTGGATGTCCTTTGGGTGGTGGACTGTTCTTGATACACACAGGAAACTGTTGAGAGTGAAAAATCAATCAGCGTTGCAGTTCTTGACACTCAAACTTGTGCGCCTGGCACCTACTACCATACCCCATTCAAAGGAACTTACATCTTTTGTCTTGCCCATTCACCCTCTGAATGACACACATACATAATCGGTGTCTCAATTGTCTCGAGGCTTAAAAATCCTTCTTCTCCCCTTCATCTTCACTGATTTGAAGTGGATTTAACAAGTGACATCAATAAGGGGTCATAGCTTTCACCTGTATTCACCTGGTCAGTCTGTCATGGAAAGAGCAAAATCACATCAAATTGATTTATATAGCCCTTCGTACATCAGCTGATATCTCAAAGTGCTGTACAGAAACCCAGCCTAAAACCCCAAACAGCAAGCAATGCAGGTGTAGAAGCACGGTGGCTAGGAAAAACTCCCTAGAAAGGCCAAAACCTAGGAAGAAACCTAGATAGGAACCAGGCTATGAGGGGTGGCCAGTCCTCTTCTGGGTGGAGATTATAACAGAACATGGCCAAGATGTTCAAATGTTCATAAATGACCAGCATGGTCGAATAATAATCAATCACAGTAGTTTGTCGAGGGTGCGCACCTCAGGAGTAAATGTCAGTTGGCTTTTCATAGCCGATCATTAAGAGTATCTCTACTCTCCTGCGGTCTCTAGAGAGTTGAAAACAGCAGGTCTGGACAGGTAGATGTCCGGTGAAAAGGTCAGGGTTCCATAGCCGCAGGCAGAACAGTTGAAACTGGAGCAGCAGCACGGCCAGGTGGACTGGGGACAGCAAGGAGTCATACATGTCAGGTCGTCCTGAGCCATGGTCCTAGGGTCAGGTCCTCCGAGAGAGAGGAAAAGAGAGAATTAGAGAGAGCATACTTAAATTCACACAGGACACCGGATAAGACAGGAGAAGTATCCAGATATAACAGACTGAGACCTAGCCCCTGACACATAAACTAATGCAGCATTAAATACTGGAGGCTGAGACAGGAGGGTCAGGAGACACTGTGGCCCCATCCGATGATACCCCGGACAGGGCCAAAACAGGAAGGATATAACCCACCCACTTTGGCAAGGCAACAGCCCACAACCACTAGGGGATATCTTCAACCACCAACTTACTGTCCTGAGACAGGCCGAGTATAGCCCACAAGATCTCGCCACGGCACAACCCAAGGGGGACGCCACCCAGACAGGAAGATCCACGTACGTGACTCACCCACTCAAGTGACGCACCCCTCCTAGGACGGCATGAAAGAGCACCAGTAAGCCAGTGTACTCAGCCTGTAATAGGTTAGGAGGCAGAGAAGTCCCAGTGGAGAGAGGGGAACCGGCCAGGCAGAACGACGCAAGGGCGGTTCGTTGCTCCAACGAGCCTTTCGTTCACGCTTCACACTCCTGGGCCAGACCTACACTCAATCATAGGACCTACTGAAAGAGATGAGTCTTCAATAAAGACTTTAAAGGTTGAGACCGAGTCTCGCGTCTCTCACATGGGGGTAAGGCAGACAATTCCATAAAAAGGAGATCTATAGAGAAAGCCCTGCCTCAGCTGTTTTGCCTTAGCAATTCTAGGCACAATTAGGAGGCATGCGTCTGTGACCCGTAGCGTACGTGTAGGTATTACGCTGCAGGACCAACTCGGAAAGATAGGTAGGAGCAAGCCCATGTAACGCGTTGTAGGCTTGAACAGTAAACCTTGAAATCAAGCCCTTGCCTTACAGGAGCCAGTGTAGGGAGGCTAGCATGGAGTAATATATTAAAAAATGGTTCTAGTCAGGATTCTAGCAGCCGTATTTAGCACTAACTGAAGTTTATTTAGTGCTTTATCCGGTTAGCCGGAAAGTAGAGCATTGCAGTAGTCTAACCTAGAAGTAACAAAAGCATGGATWAATTTTTCGGCATAATTTTTGAACAGAACATTTMTGATTTTTGCAATGTTACGTAGATGGAAAAAAGCTGTCCTTGAAACAGTCTTGATATGTTCGTCAAAAGAGAGATCGGGGTCCAGAGTGACGCCGAGGTCCTTCGCAGTTTTATTTGAGACGACTGTACAACTATCAAGATTAATTGTCAGATTCAACAGAAGATCTCTTTGTTTCTTGGGACCTAGAACAAGCATCTCTGTTTTGTCCGAGTTTAAAAGTAGAAAGTTTGCAGCCATCCACTTCCTTATGTCTGAAACACAGGCTTCTAGCGAGGTCATTTTTGGGGCTTCCCCATGTTTCATTGAAATGTACAGCTGTGTGTCATCCGCATAGCAGTGAAAGTTAACATTATGTTTTCGAATGACATCCCCAAGAGGTAAAATATATAGTGAAAACAATAGTAGTCCTAAAACGGAACCTTGAGGAACACCGAAATGTACAGTTGATTTGTCAGAGGACAAACCATTCACAGAGACAAACTGATATCTTTCCGACAGATAAGATCTAAACCAGGCCAGAACTTGTCCGTGTAGACCAATTTGGGTTTCCAATCTCTCCAAAAGAATGTGGTGATCGATGGTATCAAAGGCAGCACTAAGGTCTAGTAGCACGAGGACAGATGCAGACTCGGTCTGTCGCCATTAAAAGGTAATTTACCACCTTCACAAGTGCCGTCTCAGTGCTATGATGGAGTCTAAAACCAGACTGAAGCATTTCGTATATAGTGTTTGTCTTCTGAATTTTAACTTTTAATGGAGTCCGTTGACACTTTACTGGTGTTGAACATAGTACTGTACAGGCTGTATTTTTGAGCATCAAGCAAAATGTGTTTTGTTACCGATATTGAAATTACTCTTTTTGCTTTTTCCAAAGAGTGAAATTACATCATCTTTAAAGGAATTATCTAAAACGTGCAAGCTCATGCATGACTGTTATATTGTGATAATGTGACTCAATACCTCCATGCTGCACATAGTTTTACATTATTCCCATTTTATTGTGTTGGATCATTTCACTGTTAACGTCCCCCACTGCATGTTAGATCGTTAAAATGAATCAACTTTGTCATGCCGCCACAATGTATTATTAACATTGTAGCTGGCCTACTTCAGCACAAACAGTCACTGGAGTTATAATTATGTGGATAATGATTGTAGGGATGCATATGTTAGCATACACTACACCAACAACAAAAAAGTTTTCAAGCATACACTACACCAGCAGGTATCTGTGGCAGCCTGCTTTTGGAAACGATATGCAAATTAACAGAACTATTAGAAAAAAACATTTTCTACAGTTTATATTATCGGTATGGTATACTCTAGGATCAGACGGGTGTCCAAACTCAAATACCAGTGGGCCAAAATGTAAACCTGAACAAAGTCGCGGGCCCAACATTGACAAATGAACCTTTTAATATGGACCCAACAGTTTTGCTTTAACATTGAATATGGAAACAAGCATCGCTTATTACCATACAATATATAATTTAGATAGTGGAGACATGCAAAATCGATTTCAAAATGAAAAAACACATCCAATGGCATTCATTTTATTAATAAATAAAAATTTAATAAAAATCGTATGCCTCTTTTCTATTTGGCGCCTTCTGATTTAAATACAAAATTAACTTTTTTCCAGATGCGTCGCAGCTTCATCCCACAGCGAGGGAGAAGCACGAAATCTTTCCCTTTTCCATCAGCTGGTCTACAGATTGGTGGCAAAGATCACATGTGCGATCAGCTTACTGTGTTCTGCTCAGGCTCACGTTTGAAAAAGCTTGCTTTTTCTCTGGGCATACGAGGTCACAAACTTTCATCATGCCTTTTTCACGAACTCTCCCTCATTAAAGGGCCGGGCTGATTTTGGCGCATCTCTTGCTCACTATATAACTAAGCCTTTACAGCAGCCTCACTTTGTGATGTGGCTTTTTTGAACATATTCTGTTGTGAACAAAACTTATTTTCATCTTCCTCTACTTTCTGGCTCTTTGAGTCATGTCCATGTCCTTGTTTTGTCCATGGTGTTTCGTTTCATAGTGTCGTCTAATGTTGTAACTCCTTCTTACAGCCAGTTGACTTCACAAACAAGACAACAGTTTGCTTTTACATATGTAAACGATATTCTGCTCCCACTTGTCCACGAAGCTCCTGTTTTTTGCCTTTTTTTCGCCATTTTGGAAGGATAGCGCGCTGACAAGTTGTAGGTCTATTTTGCTATGACTTCTGTCACAGAGGAGAGGACCGTTCTTCTGGGTTGTCCTGATTGGCGCGCGAAAACAACAGCAGAGCATTATGGGATTCGTAGTATTAAGCGGTGAATGCGTGTATAATACCGCGGCCAGCTCTAAGTAGTATTTGTATTGTCTCGCGGGCCAAATATAATAACCCCACGGGCCAAATTGGCCCCGCGCAGAGTTTGACACCATGCTCTAGATTTATCCTTTCAGTATACCGTAGTCTATTCAACATATTTCAGTCTCAGCATTATGCTGCAGAATTCACTGAGAATGTAAAACCACTGACATAGATTTACAGACCTTCTATCCAGGTTAGTTTGAGGATATGAGGAGGACCACATATAATGTCCATGAAACAGTCTTTGTGGTCATCTTTGTCTATCATCACTGGTTGAAACCATGTCCTGCAGCCTCTGTAGACTTGGATGTTGATGTAGCAGCTCTGCTTTGCTTTGATTTCTCAAATTCTGTAATGAGTTTCCAGGTACTTAAGCTCCAGGCTAGGAAATATTCTGAAATGGCATAACATTTTCTGTCCATTGAATTAATCTATTGCACAATAGCATGGCAAGCAAATAAACTCAGCAAAAAAAGAAACATCCCTTTTTCAGGACCCTGTCTTTTAAAGATAATTTGTAAAAATCCAAATAACTTCACAGATCTTCATTGTAAAGGGTTTAAACACTGTTTCAATGAACAATTAATGAATATGCACCTGTGGAACGGTCGTAAAGACACTAACAGCTTAGATGGTAGGCAATTAAGGTCACAGTTATGAAAACTTAGGACACTAAAGATGCCTTTCTACTGACTCTGGAAAAACACCAAAAGAAAGATGCCCAGGGTCCCTGCTCATCTGTGTGAACTTGCCTTAGGCATGCTGCAAGGAGGCATGAGGACTGCAGATGTGGCCAGGGCAATAAATTGCTATGTCCTTACTGTGAGACGCCTAAGACAGCGCTACAGGGACACAGGAAAGACAGCTGATCGTACTCGCAGTGGCAGACCACATGTAACAACTAGAGGTCGACCGATTAGGATTTTTCAACGCCGATACCGATTATTGGAGGACCAAAAAAGGCCGATACCAATTAATCGTCCGATTTATTTACTTGTAATAATGACAATTACAACAATACTGAATGAACACTTATTTTAACTTAATATAATACATCAATATCAATTTAGCCTCAAATAAATAATGAAACATGTTCAATTTGGTTTAAATAATGCAAAAACAAAGTGTTGGAGAAGAAAGTTAAAGTGCAATATGTGCCATGTAAAAAAGCTMATGTTTAAGTTCCTTGCTCAGAACATGAGAACATATGAAAGCTGGTGGTTCCTTTTAACATGAGTCTTCAATATTCCAGGTAAGAMGTTTTAGGTTGTAGTTTATTATAGGAATTATAGGACTATTTCTCTCTATACGATTTGTATTTCATATAACTTTGACTTGGATGTTCTTATAGGCACTTTAGTATTGCCAGTGTAACAGTATAGCTTCCGTCCCTCTCCTCACTCCTACCTGGGCTCRAACCAGGAACACATAGACAACAGCCACCCTCGAAGCAGTGTTACCCATGCAGAGCAAGGAGAACAACCACTCCAAGTCTCAGAGCGAGTGACGTTTGAARCGCTATTAGCGCGCACCCCGCTAACTAGCTAGCCGTTTCACATCGGTTACACCAGCCTAATCTCGGGAGTTGATAGGCTTGAAGTCATAAACAGCGCAATGCTTGAAGAATTGCGAAGAGCTGCTGGCAAATGCACCAAAGTGCTGTTTGAATGAATGCTTACGAGCCTGCTGCTGCCTACCATCGCTCAGTCAGACTGCTCTATCAAATATCAAATCATCGACTTAATTATAACATAATAACACAGAAATACGAGCCTTTGGTCATTAATATGGTCGAATCCGGAAACTATCATTTCAAAAACAAAACGTTTATTCTTTCAGTGAAATACGGAACCGTTCTGTATTTTATCTAACGGGTGGCATCCCTAAGTTTAAATATTCCTGTTACATTGCACAACCTTCAATGTTATGTCATAGTTATGTACAATTCTGGCAAATTAATTACGGCCTTTGTTAGGAATAAATGGACTTCACACAGTTCGCAATGAGCCAGGCGGCCCAAACTGCTGCATATACCCTGACTGCTTGCACGGAACGCAAGATAAGTGACACAATTTCCCTAATTATAAGAAATTCATGTTAGCATGCAATATTAACTAAATATGCAGGTTTAAAAATATATACTTGTGTATTGATTTTAAAGAAAGGCAATGATGTTTATGGTTAGGTACATTGGTGCAACGACAGTGCTTTTTTCGCAAATGCGCTTGTTAAATCATCACCCGTTTGTCGAAGTAGGCTGTGATTTGATGAGAAATGAACAGGCACCACATCGATTATATGCAACGCAGGACACGCTAGATAAACTAGTCATGTGTAGTTAACTAGTGATTATGTTAAGATTGATTGTTTTTTATAAGATAAGTTTAATGCTAGCTAGCAACTTACCTTGGCTTCTTGCTGCCCTCGCGTAACAAGTCGTCAGCCTGCCACGCAGGCTCCTCATGGAGTGCAATGTAAGGCAGGTGGTTAGAGCGTTGGACTAGTAACTGGAAGGTTGCAAAAACGAATCCCCGAGCTGACAAGGTAAAAATCTGTCGTTCTGCCCCTGAACAAGGCAGTTAACCCACCATTCCTAGTCCGTCATTGAAAATAAGAATGTGTTCTTAACTGACTTGCCTAGTTAAATAAATGTGTGTAAAAAAAAAAAAACCTGTGCCCAAATATACCGATTACCGATTGTTATGAAAACTTGAAATCGGTCGATCTCTAGTAACAAAACCTGCACAGGATCGGTACATCCGAACAGCACACCTGCGGGACAGGTACAGGATGGCAACAACTGCCCGAGTTACACCAGGAACGCACAATCCCTCCATCAGTGCTCAGACTGTCCGCAATAGGCTGAGAGAGGCTGGACTGAGGGCTTGTAGGCCTGTTGTAATGCAGGTCCTCACCAGACATCACTGGCAACAACATCGCCTATGGGCACAAACCCACCGTCGCTGGACCAGACAGGACTGGTAAAAAGTGCTCTTCACTGACGAGTCGCGGTTTTGTCTCACCAGGGGTGATGGTTGGATTCGCGTTTATCCTTGAAGGAATGAGCGTTACACCGAGGCCTGTACTCTGGAGCTGGATTGATTTGGAGTTGGAGGGTCCGTCATAGTCTGGGGCGGTGTGTCACAGCATCATCAGACTGAGCTTGTTGTCATTGCAGGCAATCAACGCTGTGCGTTACAGGGAAGAAATCCTTCTCCCTCATGTGGTACCCTTCCTGCAGGCTCATCCTGACATGACCCTCCAGCATGACAATGCCATTGCTTGTTCTGTGTGTGATTTCCTGCAAGACAGGAATGTCAGTGTACTGCCATGTCCAGCAACGAGGCCGAATCTCAATCCCATTGCGCAGGTCTGGGACCTGTTGGATCGGAGAGTGAGGGCTAGGGCCGTTCACCTCCGAAATGTCCGGGAACTTGCAGGTGCGTTGGTGGAAGAGTGGGGTAACATCTCACGGCAAGAACTGGCAAATCTGGTGMAGTCCTTGAGGAGATGCACAGCAGTACTTAATGCAGCTGGTGGCCACACCAGATACTGACTGTTACTTTTGATTTTTACCCCCCCTTTGTTCAGGGACACATTATTCAATTTCTGTTAGTCACATGTCTGTGGAACTTGTTCAGTTTGTCTCAGTTTTTGAATCTTATGTTCATACAAATATTTACACATGTTAAGTTTTCTGAAAATTAACGCAGTTGACATTGAGGACGTTTCTTTTTGCTGAGTTTAGGTCTATGCATTTTTGGTCATAGCATAAAACTTATCTCATTATCAAATCATTTCTGGGTAACAATTATGTACCTTACTGTAGTTTTAAATTAAAATGCATAGCATTTTTGGCCATAGCATACATCCAGAGATTTTGTGCTGTTCATCAACTTCAAGCAAATCACAAAGAAAATACAGCACAATAGCATTATATAGGCCCACTTAAAGGTAGACTCAGCAAAATGACGTTACCACGAACAGCACCGCAGATATTGAGATGAGCGAGATGCAAGACTTAGCTGTCACACACAGTATCTGCGCATGTGCACCGGTTCTCTTCAAGCTCTTACAGCTTGTGAGCCATGGGACCAAAACATCGGTGAAATTGAGCCTCACGCTTCAACACTCTTAGTTGTGGAAATTGACCCTCTGTGCTGTTTACGTTCTGCATCTGTAATATTGCTGGGTCTGCCTTTAAAGTCTATGACATGATAAAATAAAGATAATATTGACTGTCTTGATAAAATCCTAATCACATTTTCAGTGTTGCTGTCTACCAGGCAGTCACTGAGCGCCTTATATGTAATGTAGTATAGTGCGTTCTGACAGCCTTTTTTACACGACAGTTTTTGCATTTATTATTACAATATTACAATATTATTGCTTTGCTAAACAATACAAGATTGATTGAGACAGTTGGTGAAAGCAGAAACTCTAGGCTAGATGTGGGCATCTTACTTCACACAGTAACACATTCACTGTTTGTTTGCTGTTCTAATTTGTGCTGTTGCCAGTGTCTTCTGTCTGTTGTTCGTTTTGTCTTGCGTTGTTTAATCTCCGTTCCCACAGGAGGCCTTTTGCCTCTTGCCGTCATTGTAAATAAGAATTGGTTCTTAATTGACTTGCCTGGTGAAATAAAGGTCAAACTATTTTAAATAATAATTTTTTGTTTAAGCAGCTTTTGTTTGTTTTTTAGTTTGATTACCCAAACACATGCAGAAGTGGATTTGGTAGGCCAGGTTGTAGAGAAGCCTGGAAACAACTTTTATTCTGTATACTTATTCATGCGCAAACTTGCATTAACAAATTAATAATGGTAGTTATTTAGGTCACCTTGGAGAGATCGGATACGCAGTGGCATATTAAAACTTGACAGTGTGTGATTTTGTTGTGCTATTTCAGACTGAGACAGAGTGCTTCCACAACCAATCTCCAGCACCACCAGTCTGGGCGTAATAATGACTCAGCACTCAACTCTTCCACGAGGACAGGCAGAGAGGCCACACGCTCGTCCCAAGCCCCCCGCTTCACCAGCAGCCTGCCTCGGTCCATCCAACACTCCTCCACACCACAACCCCAGCCCAAGACTAAGCCCCAGGCTCAGAGGCCTAGAACCCCCCTGGTCTTCCACAGGTCCTCTGGGCAGCAATCCTCCCTGCCCCAGCCCAGACCAGAAAACGGGCTTACTCAAACCTGGACAAAGTCTCAGTTTGCCTCTAAGCTAAGGCAGAGCTCCATGTTGGGCGGCAACAGCACAGAACCCTCAACCGGTACTGCCCCCCAGAGGCATGGAGGACCCAACACGGTAAGGGCTGCTACATCCACCAGATATACCCCTGTCTGCCCCAGACAACCCACCATCACTATCCAGCAGCCTGAAAAAAGTGATACTCTTCAAAAGAGACCCGATATAATTTGCACCTTCTGTCCAGCCAAAACATTCTGGGAAGAATCATCTGGRCAATGCCAAGTCAGGCCCTTCACACCCATTGGGGGAAACCTGAGGGATCCAAATAAGACACCCACCCCTTATGACATCACAACCAACCCTTCACACAGCGACTCCAACCACGAGAGAATGCAGGGCCTGACAAGACAGAATGCATTTGGCTTTCCTGTCAATGATAAGGCTTCTCACAAAAGCACTGTGGTGTACCTTGAAGAGCCTGAGCATCCAGAACTATGTAGCAAAGTCTTTGTGGCAGGAGACGGAGCGATAGACAATGCTTACCTGTTCACCCCTCCCCCCATCAGCCCAGCCCAGGAGGCCAGTCTGTACCAGAGTCTGGAGCACGAGATCCTGTCCAACCTCCAGCAGCTCAGCGTTGACTCAGATGACAGAAAACACAAGCAAAATGGTAAATACCAACCATCTCAGAATATCGCTGAGAGCGATCATGGTGGATTCAGTACAGTTCTAGCTGGGTTCGAACCATCTCCACATACCTCAGCCTCTGATGCCACACATCCAGTTGAGGCCAGCTTTGATGCAGTCATCACTGAGCTCTCCAAAGGGAATAGGCTGCTGGAAAAGGTGTGTGTGGAGAGCTGGGTGAAAACACTCTCTGGTAGCCCTAGAGCTAGTAGAGAGACTTGCAGCAACACAGAGGTGGTGAACTCCAGCCTCAAAGTGGCCAAAGCCTGTGTGACCAGCTCCTGGTCCTCTATGGGCTCCAGTGTCGAGTCCAAAGAGCTGCCCACTGATTCTACAATCTCGCCTGACTCTGGGAATGGAGTTAGCATTAGCATAAGTCGCAGGGTGACAGACGCCAATTCACCTGTGTTGAACCCCAGAGCCTCTACCATAACAGGCCCTGATAGCCTGTTGAAACCAAGGAATGGGTCTTTCAGGCAGAAGAGGACCTTGAAGAAACCAGAGAGTGTGCCCTCCATCTACAAGCTGAAGCGCCGGCCCAGGCACGACTACAGACCAGGCAAGAAGCCATCGCGAATCCCTACCCCAATCTCCTACAAAGGGGGTCAACCTGTGGGTGACCCTGGAGGGTCCAGAAGGGGGACACACCTAGACAAGCATCACACACCTTCCCCAGGCAGGCAGGCAGACAGGGTTCCACAGAAATGTATCAGAGCTACAGGCAGCATGGCTATGAAGCCACAGTGAGGCTAAGGTACAGGTACTGTACTACATTTATTTTTGGTCAAAGCTGAATTGATGCATCAGACCACACAAAGTAGTGGTTATCTGCATACAGTGGAGCGTTCATCTCAACAAATAAAGGTTTTCAACTATAATGCTCAGTTTCGGGTCAATTTATTACTTATTCTGTGTGCACTCCACTACATTKTGTGACAAAATCATTTTAATGCAAAACTTTCTTCAATGCTATGGTAATCATGTCTTTATTCCAAAAGAAAATATACATTTTCCATCATAATTCTCCTCTATTCCCTCTCCGACAGCTGAATATATTCAAATCCCTGTGATTTTATATGTAAGGGAAATCTATTTAGTGGGAGGTCAGATTTCCACTTCAATTTTGCTTCAGAGCAGTGCTCGGCTCCTTTACAAATGCTCTTTTTAAATGGGGAACCAGGGAGCAACACACACACACACACAGAGGCAGCGGGCAGCTGGAGAGCAATAAGAATAGAAGCATTCAGACCTTAATATCAGACACATCTGCGCATCTCACAGCTGCTGCCTGTTACTCCAKRATCCGTTCTATCAGAGCACAAAAGATAAGCAGACAGCCTCACCCAGACCCACAGACTCGGTTACTGAGGCATGGCTGAATTTCAGAGCCATTGTATTTATATAAGGCAGCAAAGACATATCCACAAACTCAAATAGACATTAACACACTCCCACACACAAACTCAAATAGACATTAACACACTCCCACACAGTCACACACAATGTGGTGGCTGAAGCCACAAACTCATTTGCTGTTTGATAGTTTTTTTTGTTTAAATCGTTTTTTAAATAAAATATTCACTTTCATGATTGTGAGCTGAATCACAGATTAACTCTGAATAGATTTTTTTTTTCTTTGACAGCGCTTGTGTTTGATCAACATTCAAGGCATTATTTTTTTATTGACCTCTGCTTCTCAGGAGTGACCCTCTCGTTTACAGTTCCRCGGGTTGCTACTTTAACATCATTTGATTGCTTTATTTAGCCTAAGATGCTGTCTCAGTCACCTTGTGTGTATTGAGTTTATGGCTGCAACCTGCAGACTTCTATATACCCCTCTAGCAAAATGGTGCTTGGAAGATCAAGTCTGGAGCTATTAATAGCCCTTGTCAGAGCTGCAGCCCATCACACTAYAGCAGCTGTGCTTGTTCCCCATCCGCTTGCGCACACGTCACGCTCCTCGCCTCCTCAGTCTCTACTAGAAAGACTCATTCAATTACCTCTACTGGCTGTGGGCCGGCCAGCGAGACTGACACACTGGGATGAACAATACACACTGAGACATACCAGGGATCAGCATCCGGTAGCCTTGAACTCAAATTCTGTTTTTTCAGCAACTTAATTTCTCAAAACAAGCACCTATTAAGTTTGTTGAACAATTTGATTTGATTATAGCATTAAAACAGTAATTCACAACTAGTGTGTATTTTCTTATTAGGCCCTCAGTTTCAAGATGGCCCTCCAGTAGATATCTTTGAATACAATACTGATATTTTAGACACCTCACAATGCCAGGTTAGTGGTTCTCATCAAAATGGGCCTTTAGCGAGAGACCTCAGGAAATTAAACCAGAATCCTGAAAATAAAATGTTTTATTGGAATGTGTAATGATGTAGTACCCAGGTAAGAGATTATGCAGGTCTGTGACTAAGGCAGTGGAGGAGGGAAAGTAAATCTGACCTGTTGCAAGGCAGTGGTCTTTGAGAATGTTAGTTTGTCGAGTTTCTCTAGCTATGTACTATAGACCATGTAAAAGTTCCAGACAGACCTACCTGTGGAGTATTGAAGAGGGATGCTCAAATTATGATGTATTCATGAAACAGACCAGMGAATGGGACGTCTGAGGACTCCATCGTAATTATAGGTTCACATCAACACAGAACAATTTAAAGTCATCTTCATAATCATAGACAGCTAGCTAGCTCATCAGCATATAACCGTTTTATTTATTTATTCAGGAACAGGCTTATTAAAATCACAAGTCACGAAAGTAGTTTGGCTCTGATTTTGAGGGCTGTTAGACATTTGAGGCTCTCCTTATGGAATGTGATTGGTCCAAAACAGAAAAAACTCCTGCAACTGGGAGTTTATTATCACTATCTTATTTTTTTTATTTTTTTATTTCACCTTTATTTAACCAGGTAGGCAAGTTGAGAACAAGTTCTCATTTACAATTGCGACCTGGCCAAGATAAAGCAAAGCAGTTCGACACATACAACAACACAGAGTTACACATGGAGTAAAACAAACATACAGTCAATAATACAGTAGAAAAATAAGTCTATATACAATGTGAGCAAATGAGGTGAGATAAGGGAGGTAAAGGCAAAAAAAAAGGCCATGGTGGCGAAGTAAATACAATATAGCAAGTAAAACACTGGAATGGTAGATTTGCAGTGGAAGAATGTGCAAAGTAGAGATAGAAATAATGGGGTGCAAAGGAGCTAAATAAATAAATACAGTAGGGGGGAGGTAGTTGTTTGGGCTAAATTATAGATGGGCTATGTACAGGTGCAGTAATCTGTGAGCTGCTCTGACAGCTGGTGCTTAAAGCTAGTGAGGGAGATATGTGTTTCCAGGTCCAGAGATTTTTGTAGTTCATTCCAGTCATTGGCAGCAGAGAACTGGAAGGAGAGGCGGCCAAAGGAAGAATTGGTTTTGGGGGTGACCAGAGAGATATACCTGCTGGAGCGCGTGCTACAGGTGGGTGTTGCTATGGTGACCAGCGAGCTGAGATAAGGGGGGACTTTACCTAGCAGGGTCTTGTAGATGACCTGGAGCCAGTGGGTTTGGCGACGAGTATGAAGCGAGGGCCAGCTAACGAGAGCGTACAGGTCGCAGTGGTGGGTAGTATATGGGGCTTTGGTGACAAAACGGATGGCACTGTGATAGACTGCATCCAATTTATTGAGTAGGGTATTGGAGGCTATTTTGTAAATGACATCGCCGAAGTCGAGGATCAGTAGGATGGTCAGTTTTACAAGGTTATGTTTGGCAGCGTGAGTGAAGGATGCTTTGTTGCGAAATAGGAAGCCAATTCTAGATTTAACTTTGGATTGGAGATGTTTTATGTGAGTCTGGAAGGAGAGTTTACAGTCTAACGAGACACCTAGGTATTTGTAGTTGTCCACATAKTCTAAGTCAGAACCGTCCAGAGTAGTGATGTTGGACRGGCGGGCAGGTGCAGGCAGCGATCGGTTGAAGAGCATGCATTTAGTTTTACTTGTATTTAAGAGCAATTGGAGGCCACGGGAGGAGAGTTCTATGGTATTGAAGCTTGTCTGGAGGGTTGTTAACACAGTGTCCAAAGAAGGGCCAGATGTATACAGAATGGTGTCGTCTGCGTAGAGGTGGGTCAGAGACTCACCAGCAGCAAGAGCGACATCATTGATGTATACAGAGAAGAGAGTCGGTTCAAGAATTGAACCCTGTGGCACCCCCATAGAGACTGACAGAGGCCCGGACAACAGGCCCTCCGATTTGACACACTGAACTCTATCAGAGAAGTAGTTGGTGAACCAGGCGAGGCAATCATTTGAGAAACCAAGTACCATAGTAGTACCATACTAATTTAGTTTCACTCAAACAAGTGGCGATAGTCAGGTAGGCTAGCCGTATCTGCATTGTGTTCTCCTTTCCCCATATTGTTTTTATTTACTTTTCTGCTCTTTTGCACACCAGTATTTCTACTTGCACATCTATCACTTCAGTGTTAATTTGCTAAATTGTAATTACTTGCTACTATGCCCTATTTATTGCCTTACCACCTCACGCCATTTGCCCACACTGTATATAGACTTTTTTTTCTTTTTCTATTGTGTTATTGACTACGCTTGTTTATTCCATGTGTAACTCTGTGTTTGTGTCGCACTGCTTTGCTTTATCTTGGCCAGGTCGCAGTTGTAAATGAGAACTTGTTCTCAGCTAGCCTACCTGGTTAAATAAAGGTGAAATAAATAAAACATTTCATTGAATACAACCTTACAGGAACAAGTGTGTCCTTTTGTTCCCCCTTATATCTACGTTTTACCAAAGATTATTAACATTCAAGCATGGCATGTCCATTTATTGCTGTATTTAGCAGTTCAGAGGACCTGAACAGGCCGATATGTTGACAGCCATGTCTARCCTCAAGTATTTTATTACATTTAGACCTTATACTGTAAAAATATCATTAACAGTCTCATATCAGGGGTTTGGTCTGAGTTGTGTTTGTATATAAACACCCTTATGTGCTTCTACTGTTGTAGATTTATGGATGTACACAGTTGTTTGTTTGCGAGTGGAGCGTAAAGGTGGACTGGATTGGATTACTCCATTTAACAGAAATCTCCCTATGGTTGGCTGTTTTGGTTTCAGAGGACTAATTGAG
Organism: Salvelinus sp. IW2-2015; assembly: GCF_002910315.2. Classification (NCBI taxonomy): domain Eukaryota; kingdom Metazoa; phylum Chordata; class Actinopteri; order Salmoniformes; family Salmonidae; genus Salvelinus; species Salvelinus sp. IW2-2015. The sequence continues at coordinate 19,374,679 of NC_036863.1, read as the reverse complement.
ATGGGCTTGTGTACGGAATTCGTATAGCTACCTCTGGGGATTATATGCTCAAGTGTGCACCTTCAAGACATCCGAGCAGAGAAAGAGAATGCATCAGCAGATGTCAACCTCAATCCCACTCCAAACAGGGCTTTGACATTTGCAATGTCATACATCGATCAACGTCCAGGTGAGTCAAACAACATAAGCCAATCTGTCTGTCTGGAGCGACTCCCAGATGCTGGAAAGTTCCTTTAGTGTACTTGAACGAGTTCAGAATTTTTACAGCAAGGGGTTGGTTTAGCTGCCTCCAAATCAAGAAAATATCAAAGATACTTTACAAAGATGGATAGGGTGGTACTCTCCATCCCTGATCAAGTCAGATAGCAGCAAAACAGAGGGCTGTTACATGTTAATACTGTAGCTTCACGGGACAGAAATGTGGTCAGCCATGGTGGTCCTAGGGAGGTTTACTGTACCAATGGCCCTCAATGCCACTCTGGTGCGCACCCACCGTCACTGAGTAAATCACATGAGGGCACAGCGTTCGTTTCTTAGTGCCCGTTGGAAGCGGATGGTTGCATGGACGTGTTTGCAGCGGGCACAGCCCACACTGCGCAGAGCCTCCCCGAACAGCAGAAGCACGTGCCAGTTGAACTTGGCCGAACACTCCACGTAGCCACACTTCCAGTTCTTCCTCACCAGGTCGGACATGTTGTGGCGGGGGATAACACGCCCCCGCTGCAAGTCCCGCTTGTTCCCCACGACCAGGATGGGCATGTCGCCTGTGCCCAACACCCTGGAGAGGAAAAGAGACAAAAACACACAGAATGAGAGCAAGGCTTAGACTATGACTGACACAGATTTGTACCTCAGTTATAGTTGATGCTATTGAGGCAGCGTTATCAAATCCCCTGCCCTGCCAACTCTGTCCAAAACTGACTCTAAGCCTTTTTATCAGGAAGTCTTCGTAGGGAGAGGATTAAGGGCCGTTTTTTGTTTGGAGTTATTCATGACCAAAAACAAGGGGTGCAACTTTCACTGGAATTGSATTTTTGTCCCTCCCAGTTATCATTGGAATGTGATACAAAATGAGGCAACGGTGTACTTTAGGAACATGCGAACGCCTCTGACCGGTCGGATAGGCTGTTTTGGAGTGTTTATAAAAAAAAAATATCCGGTCGGATAATGCCTCCCCTTACTTCTAAAACCAAAGTTGCGCACCTGATAAAAGTCTAGACATTTTCAAAATATTTAATTTAACAAGGGCTTTTCTTAACTCTGTAAATTTACTGACGTGCACCTTGACAGAAACTTTGAGTTAGACGAGGGAAGTTTTAAATTCCCCCTCTTGTCAAAGTAATATGCTGGTAGCTCCTACAGAGCTTTGTTTGAAACCTTGGGTTTCTGAGGTGAGTGTTCATTGTGTGTGTACATAGTATGTGTGTACAGAGTGTACAGTGCATTTGAAAAGTATTCAGACCCATTTACTTTTTCCACATTTTGTTACATTACAGCCTTAATCGATTTTTTATTTTTTAAATACCCCATAATGACAATGCAAAACACGTTTAAAAAAAMMAAACAGAAATACCTTATTTACACAACTATTCAGACCCTTTGCTATGAGATTTGAAATTGAGCATCATGTTTCCATTGATCATCCTTGAGATGTTTCTACAACTTGATTTGAGTCCACCAGAGGTAAATTCAATTGATTGGACATGATTTGGAAAGGCACACACATGTCTATATAAGGTCCCACAGTTGACAGTGCATGTCAGAGCAAAAACCAAGCCATGAGGTCGAAGGAATTGCCCGTAGTGCTCCGAGACAGGATTGTGTCGAGGCACAGATCTGGGGAAGGGTACCAAAACATTCATGCAGCATTAAAGGTCCCCAAGAACACAGTGGCCTCCATCATTCTTAAATGGAAGAAGTTTGGACCCACCAAGACTCTTCCTAGAGCTGGCTGCCCGGCCAAACTGAGCAATCGGGGGACAAGGTCCTTGGTCAGGGAGGGGACCAAGAACCTGATGGTCACTGACAGAGCTCCAGAGTTCCTCTGTGGAGATGGGAGAACCTTCCAGAAGGACAACCATCTCTGCAGCACTCCACCAATCAGGCCTTTATGGTAGAGTGGCCAGACGGAAGCCACTCCCCAGTAAAAGGCACATGACAGCCCGCTTGGAGTTTGCCAGAAGGCACCTAAAGGACTCAGACTATGAGGAACAAAATTCTCTGGTCTGATAAAACCATAAGGATGGTGCCAAGGAAACCTGGCAACATCCCTACGATGAAGCATGGTGGTGGCAGCATCATGCTGTGGGGATGTTTTTCAGTGGCAGGGACTGGGAGACTAGTCAGGATCAAGGGAAAAATAAACGGAGCAAAGTACAGAGAGATCCTTGATGAAAACCTGCTCCAGAGCGCTCAGGAACTCAGACTGGGGTAAAGGTTAAAATTCCAACAGGACAACGACCCTAAGCACACAGCCAAGACAATGCAGGAGTGGCTTCGGGACAAGTCTCTGAATGTCCTTGAGTGTCCAAGCCAGAGCCTGGACTTGAACCCGATCGAACATCTCTGGAGAGACCTGAGAATAGCTGTGCAGCGTACCTTCCCATCCAACCTGACAAAGCTTGAAAGGATCTGCAGAGAAGAATGGGAGAAACTCCCCAAATACGGGTGTGCTGCCAAAGGTGCTTCAACAAAGTACTGAGTAAAGGGTCTGAATACTTATGTAAATTTGATATATATATWAATTTTTGTATATACATTTGCAAAGATTTCTAAAAACCTGTTTTTGCTTTGTCATTGTGGTGTATTGTATATAGTTTGATGAGTGGAAAAAAACAATTTCATAAATTTTAGAACAAGGCTGTAACGTAACAAAATGTGGAGAAAGTCAAGGGGTCTGAATACTTTCCGAATGCACTGTATCTCTAGTCAGATATATGTGAGTAAGATCCAAGGTGTCACCCTCCTCTCCCCATCCCAAGCCTGTGTTCAGCTTTTGTCTCTTCCTTATCTCCTGAAGATGATGATAGTTCTTGTGACAGTTCCCTCTTTCCTAAGAAATAAATAGCTTTTCCTCAACTGTCAGTTCCTTATATTGATTTCAAAAGAATGTAGCCTACTGCTCCAAATGTTGATTTTACAAGCATGTACTGCAAAACATTTATCACGTAAATCTAACAAATCTAATGATTTGTGCATAATCATAACTGGGCGAGCCCACCCAATAAATGGATGACTGGGAGATGAATGGCTGTGACAGGACCGGTCACTGACACCATTAGCCTCTGTATGGCCTTGGCAACGTGGTGCTGTCAGAGTGGGCACTGATTGACAGCCTCATGCTCACACACCCCGCCCCTACTGTCACCACTGGAACAGCTGTGACGTCCACTTTCACGTCCCAGTGCCATGAAGAGGAATGTGTGGATTCAAGAGGAAGCCTTATTGACTTTTCAAAACTGAGGCCAAGGGGGTTGGTTGGGTCAAACCTACAGTAAATCCTATGTCTCGATACATTTTCACCATGGTATGTTATGAAGAATTTCAATTAAGTTAGACATCTTTTATAATACATTAGATATTACAATAGCAGCACATACAGTAAGTACATTGCAGAAAAATCTCGTAAGGCACATATGCCTTAGTAGAGGCAGCCAACCAGCTGTCAGTCTAGTCCCAGGCAGCCAGCCAGCTGTCAGTCTAGTCCCTGGCTCATTAGCAGATTTGGAGATGATATTAAACAACCCATCTCTCCCTCTGTGTGTGTGAGAGCGAGACATGTGAGACGTGCAAGAGAGATGGTGGCGTGAAGATGATTTCATTGTAAATTAAACACGTGTTTGCCACCAAGGTCATCAGCTGCCTCACAACGACAAGTCACGTGGTTGCAAGCTAATGGCTCTCAGAATCAATCTCCGCTCCACTGACACGTATCACACGTCCGTCCCTCCAAACATCACATCATGTCACTATCCCACACTGACATCAGTCTAAGACAAACACCAGCCTTGTTTCCCAACCCTGTTATTAGGACAYACAGTCTGATTAAAGCTATCTGGGCTCCCAGGAGGGATGGTTTGCGCAAATTGCTTTGACTAATCATATGACACAGAATTGGTTTAGCAGCTGCCTGGTTTGGGAGAGATGTATCGACCTGAAAAGCAAGCGAGCACTACTAACATTAAATTTGTGGATTCGCATGGAATGGTTATTGATTTTTTTTTCAAGCCCAGAGCCAAGAGGGGTGGTTTGTTAAAAAATAATCTAATGTTTCTGGAAACATTTCATCCACAGTGAAAGATTGGCTGGGTAACAGTTCTATCAGACTGTGACTCAACTTTTTACCATGGTAAGATAACCACTGTGAAATACTTGTTTTGTAACAAGTATCTGTTGAGTGTCTATAGTGTCTATTGTGAGTCTATAAAGTGGGTGTTGTTAAAACTGTTTTCATCACACCATTCCACACTGCATTCGCTTCCAACAACATCTAAAAAATACAGAATTCAATAGAACATATGAAATAGCAAAAAGACAATGGAGGGATTGTGAAGAGAAGCCGAAGTGATTATGAAGACACTTGACCCTGGCAGTCTGAGCCACTCATGTTGATTTCAGTCCAAATGTTAAATAAATKTTCTGTGTGAGTGTGGCGGTGGAGGCTCCTGATTGCGGCCCAGGCTTCTCTATTCATAGCGAGCCATAATTACGGCTGAGTTCAAAGAGCTGGTGCCAGCCGGAGCTGGCCCCTATTTGGCATGCAGGCCGTGTCCTCACCTGGTCTCTAGGATCTGCTGGCGCATGGTCTTGATGTATTCGAAGCTGTCGAAGCAGCAGATGTCATAGACCAGTATGTAGACGTGAGCGCTGCGGATGCCTCGGCAGCAGGTGTCTGTCCACTCCTGGAGGAGGGAGGGGAGAGGATAGACAAGTGAAGGAAAGAGAATAGTAGAAAGAGGAGGGAAGGAGACAGGAGGGAGAAGAGAAGACATGGGGAAGACTCTCATTAGGAAGCAGTACCTTTGTCTGGTAATACTCAGATGCACTGTTTGATACATTTTGAATGTGACGGAAAGATTTATTTTAAATAGTAGCATGGAGACCAATAGTCTTCACCTATTCTGTACACATGCACGCACAGCTTTTGAACACTTTTTCAAAATGATGTTAGTTTAGTTCATTTGCTGAAATTACTTGCAACATAGCATACTCTCTGGGCAATATGACAAAAACACAATCTGCTCTCTTTTGTAATTTTAATTTCTGCTTTATGATTGGCTCCTCGCTGTGAGAAATATTGTTTGCAAGCTAGTGCTTGCCTTGCATAGCTTTTCAAAAACACCTCAAGCACCTCTCCATTGAAAATGAAAACACTGATTATCTTATAAATTATCAATTGAATGTGAAATTTGATTAAAGTTATACCCAAAACTGTGGTTAATCTGTGGACTTCAACAGAATATTACTTTCTTTAAATGAGTAAGCCAAACTAGTAATTACATTTTCTGAGGTCACAGTTCCATTGAACAGTTTCAGTTCAATATTTTGTTCTGTGACTGTAAAATTGTGTCTAGACGTGATGAGAAATCTCTGGTGCATTGAAAGGTCAATTTTCACTCAAACTTTATGACTGCAAAGCTGGCAGTGTTGTGTTTGAGACCACCTAAAGCGAGACCGATTCAAGACCAAGACCGGAGGGGGGCGAGACCAAGTCAAGACCAAGACCGGGGGGGGGGGGACAAGGGGTCCGAGACCAAGTCAAGACCGAGACCAGAAAAATGCGAGCCCAATTCAAGATCATGATTGTAATTTTGGTAAATCACCACCATAAGAGTTCAAAATGTCCAGTATTTCTGTGTTCATATTTCAGAACAACATATGGATTCTTTAGACATTCAGAATAGTGAAAAAATGCTGCTGAGGGAAAATAGAGCCACTCTACAAATTATTACTAACCCAAACAYAGTGGGGAACAATAAGCCTTCAGAGAAGGGCTAAGGATTTATAAAATAATTATTATAATAATATAGAAATAATGATWATTATTTTATTATTTTCAATGATGTTCTGATTTAATCTCTTCTGTTTTTGTTGGAAAGGAAAGGGTTAAAACTGAAGCTAAACAAATATTTCTTTGCTAGTCTCTGGGGGGATACATCTAGCTAGCTAAGTCAGCCATTGGCTAGGCCATTAGAAGCTAGATAAAGGCATCTGCTGTTCAATATTATTAGGACAAAATTTTGGAGTGAGAGTGAAATCATCCAATCACATTTTGTCTTCATGAGTGAGACCGTTTTTTACAAAAAGTATGGAAACTTCTGCCTTCTTGAAGGCCAACAGGTCACTCACTACTCAATAGTGAGCAGTAGTTTTCCCACGGTCTAGCTAGCTAGCTTTTGTTGTCGGCTAGTTTTCAGCGGCAGCAGGTGTTATCAAAGAGGATGTTGTTGCTAATTTGTTAGCTTCTCCCTTTTCAAGAATAACTTTCAACAAGAAGTTAAGTTTCAAATGATCATCATCTGGTGAGTGGAACTGTTTTTTTTATTGCAGTGTGCTTGGTGTTGTTAGCCATCTCTTTGAAAATAAGTTGTGTGTGAAACATTGTTGCATTTAAAGTGGAACTGACAGCATTTTAGCAACGTGAAATCTTATTAAAATCTGTTCATATACACCCACAGGAAGAATATTACACTTTTTTWWAAAACATTCTGACATTTTCACGTTTTCATAAATTCTTAGTATCTGGAATTCCCAAACATTCAAAGGCATTTGTGATAATTCTACCGCAATAGAGTGGGAAAATGGATGTGCATTCGCACAATTAATGGACACTGCAGTAAATAAAACAGAATAAAAACATCTGTCTTGTCTAGGACCGGAGTCTACACAGATCAGGGGGTTATCAATCAGAGCTACAGTAGACCTTTATACAAACAAGCAATTTGCCACACGGGCCTGTCATCATTCACTTTGAACTGGACTGTGTGTTTACAGGCAGTTGCAACAGCGGGACTTTCGATCATTAGACCACATTCGTCAAAAGCCACAAAATAAACCGAATGGATTTCTACAAATATGTAAACACCACGGTCATCTTACAAAACATGAAAAGGTAGGCTCTCTCTCAGTTATGCGCATCAACAACAACAAGAGCAACAACTAATGCTAGCCAGAGCAAGATAGGCTAAAATCTAACAAAGGAACATTAGATAAGACATCTCAAACTTTTTCAGCTAGTTGGCCGTCAAAATTGCACTGATAAACGATGGAGAATTGTAGCCTCCTCGTCCATTTACAGCTTGCCTGCCAATGCATGCTTGTCCCAACCAAGCACTCAATCTAACTGGCTAAAGTTGGCTAGCTTGCTACTTCCAGACACAAATGAGAGAACAGAGCTGGTTAGGCTGTTTACATGTCATCTATAGCGTTCTTGACTAACTATTACTTTTTTTGCCTACGTTTACTGACACYGGTCATATTCAGCAGGTGTTGCGTGTTGGTAAATTCATCAGTTGTTCTGTCCTCTGGCACATTCAGATGAGAGGGCTCTCAAATCATAGTAGATAGCCAGAGTGAATTTGCGAATGCAAGAGAAATGCTAACTGTATAACAGTCGTTCAAGTTCTTGCTAGCTAACCAAATGACACCTGCATCTCTAGCTGTGTATGTATAGCCACCGAAAAACGATATGAGGGGAAAAACTCAGTCACTCACCCACTCCTCCAGTGGTATGACATGACAGCTTGCTAGCTAGCTAGCTGCTAGGAGAATATCTAGCTAACGTTAGGCTCTGTGTTTATAGCTTGCTACATAAATAGATACGCTAGCCTATTAGCGATGTTATTACTGACTTGTGATCATTGCCCTTGCTAGTTTAATTGTATTGACATTCCCAGCCTTAGTTACATTAGTCCGTTTTTGTCCAGAATATTGAGTCATTGAAACTCAAACAGTGCATCCCGAATGGAGGCAGCAAACAATGTACCAGGCCTGCTGTGATTTACAACCTGATAGCAATATGTTTTTGACTCTCCAGAAATGTATTGGGGAATTATATTAATCATGCATTTAACTGCATCCATCTACATTCTACAATGCCTTAGTGTACATCATGGAACTGTGAGTCAAAGAGTACCTATTTTTAAAACCTCTTATAAAGTTGGTTTTGTGGCATAAACAGGAAATTTGATATTTTTGACTTATGATTGTCTTTTTGTTTCATAACTGCAAAGTAGTTCAAACGCTGTCAGCTCCACTTTAAACTTTAGGTCACTGGTTACTTTGTGTGCTAAACATTAAATGTTTTTTTCAATGGGAAGTAATAGTTGTACATTTTGATTGGGAAATGCTTAATGGTTGTGTTTTTGTTTTCTTATGATTGGGACCTACTGGCTTATTATGTACGAGTTTATGTACTGGTTATCCTTTAACATCATTCTGTGTGTGACTGCTGTCTTTCCATCGGCCCTATGCAGTGGTGCCTGGAGAAGTGGGAATACTCTAACTGTGCCAAAAAGTTCCCAAACGGCCCACCCAGCGAAGGAAAGGCACCCTAAGTGAAAATTCGTTTTTTTTAATGAGTTTTCCTCTAAATTCTTCCGATTTTCACTCACAAAATCGCTCTTTTTTTATAGAAAAATACAAAAATGTGATGGTCTAAGTCCACAACAATGCTTAAATCACATCAATCTGATTGGGTGGGCATGTCAGGGCCTGGCTCTCCAGTGGTTGGGCCTCTGTACACCCAGGCCCATCCATGTCTACACCCCTGATGCAAACAGTGCATGATGACAATTGCACATCACAAATAGCCTACTAACCAACACTTCAGACTAAACTTTTTCAATACCTGGTTTGTATACCCATTCAGTGGGCGGTCAATTGGGACTGTGGGTCAATTAACCTTGTCGGAGTGGACGCTCTGATTCTAGTTTGTGAGCTAGGAAGGATACTGCCTGGGAAGGTCTCTCACTCAGAAGTACGAGATGGGGAAGGAGGCGGGGGTTGGTTGATCTCAGGTCTCCCCACTGGAAGCCCGAGGTAGGGGGAGCAGGGGAATCTATCAAATAGCACACCTCTCACTTTGTACAGTAGTAATGCAATTAGTAAAATCAGTCACACTACGAAATGCTACCAAATAAACCACAATTCATTCATAATACTGTGAATATATAGTTTCACAGACATATTGTTGCATTTTTTTCTGGTTTGTGCAAAATCATTAAGAATAATATAAAACCAGTCTGCACACCACCAAGGTGAAATGGTTTAGTCTTGACTCTTGGTTGACAGTGTTGGGGGATGGGTAATGTATTGATGCTGGAGTGCCAAATCAACACCATTTTTTTCTATTTGTCTTTGTTACTTCTTTTTGATATTTATCAGTCTTATTTTTGTATATTTTTWAAAATATTTATACAGTTTTAAATGTTATGATTATTTACRTGTTGTTCCAAATGTCTGAATAAAAATTACAGTTAGTGCAGAATGGTGCTTTTTCTTTTTTTKGGGCGGGGGAGCCATACAATCTAGAACCGCCACTGTACCCATTGTTGCCTTAGTTAGTATTTACTGGTAGATATCTTGAATTGAAATGTCTTTTCTACCCTAACGCTACCGATGTCATTCTTCTGGGAGCTGCTCCATGCCAAAACCAGTTGAGAGCTGTCCACTCTTGCTGCCTGCAGATGATATTCCGTTGAAACTAGACAATTTGGCGMGCATGTGAATATATGTCACGTGCTTTCCGATTGTGTAAACTACTTTGTGAATGATTTCTCTATTGTACTACATAATTGATACGCGCTGTCATTTCAGAATCACGAACCTGGCACAATATATATAAAGGCTGTTAAGGTATTCATGTTTCAAGAAAGGAGTGTATATATTTGGCCTGGTGAAGCTGTTTTATTCGCTGACTGAATGGAAGCTGATAATTATTAGTTTTTTACTCCGCTGGTCTCTGGAAGAAATTACGAGTCCTCACTGTCCGAGACCGAGTCAAGACCGAGTACAAATGTATCCGACACCGAGACAAGACCGAGACACCAAATATGTGGTCTCGAGACCGGTCTCGAGTACTACAACAATAAAAGCTGCTTTAGCAGTATCTTCTGGACAGAGTAATAACCCCATCTAATTTATCCCTCTTATAACAGTGTTCTCAGGAGAGCCCTGTGTTGTATAATACATTCATCTGAGAATATCAGATATTTCAGTATAGATAAAACAGATTTCTTCTTCTTTTATGTGACATCCTAGGTGAATACAGAGAGCAGGTTGTCCTCTTTTCTAACCCAATGACAAAGCTGCTGACTACACACTTTCAGATGTGTGTGTGAATTTAAATAAAAGGGACTGTGAGGCATCAAAGCAGGGCATATACAGCATCAAATCAGAAGTGTCTTCCTCTCCTCCTCTCCTCATGTCATGACATTAAAATGGACCTTTCACCTGTCTACAATGTCTAACCTGCCACACTGTTTCAGGGTGGAATATTCTAATCATTCATTTAAACATATACATTCCATTCACACACACACATCAGTTCCCATCACTGTTGTGCTTTAGTGGGACAGTACCTGCATTGAGTTCCCGGGGAAGCTGGTGATGGCAGGATAGTCAGTGATCTGCAGGTCGTGCACGTGGCCATTGAGCACAGCAGCAGACAGGTGAACCCGGCGGGCGCGGCTGGTTGCCGGGGTGGGCATCTCGCTGTAGTCATCGTGGAGGAAGCGCTGCACGATGGCAGTCTTGCCCACGCCTTGTGCCCCCAGCACAGCGATGCGGAAGGGAGGCGGCATGCTGCGCCCCCCTCGACCCCCTGCTGCTGCTCCACCCCCCTCCCTGTTCTCGCAAACCACCGGCCAGTGCATTCAGGGTTGTGCAGCGCATAGTCCCCACGGGCACAGAGGCAGATGTTGTGGTGGGGGGCACGCTCGGCCACATTCATAGACCACCAACACTCCCTATCCCACTGGTGGAGAGAGAGAGAGAGAGATAGGGGGGGAAATGGAGAGGGGGCGTGAGAGATAAAGAGAGAGAGGGGGAGGTAGAGGGATTGGAAGAGAGAGAGGAGGAGAAAGACAGAAAAGGGGAAGGAGGGAAAGAGAGGCATAGGGAGACAGAAATGGGAACACACAAAACAGGTATGGGTCATTTAGTTCATTTGGAGCTTAGGTATGCTAATTCTGGATCACTCTACATTTGTACATGAAAGTATAGGTTATTTTGGCAAGTGCATTCTTTTTACCACTGCATGCCTTTCATTCATCTACAAAAGGGAAACAAAAGCACTAAGCTGCTGAGCAACCAACTAAAACAAGAAGTTGTATATACAAGGACACTGGGAAGATGAAATAACGTATACTGTGAAAACCAAAGTGCCACTGGGCAATCTAAATTCGCTTATTGACAAAATTGAAGCTCAAAATATTTATTTAGTCACTAAAATCTGTGTATTGTCTTCCAGATGGTTTATTGGAGGTGTGGTTTTGGAGTTAGTACAGCCTAGACAGACTAGACTAAGATTGCTTACTAAGGAATCACTTCATTATCCCTGATAGTTTAAAACGTTTCATGAGTAATCTACAAAATGTACACATCAACAATAATCTCCGATATGCATTACTCCAATATGCCTAACACAATTCCAACCAAATCTATATCTGAAGCTGCACATCATTAACTCCATTTTTTAGAAGACAACAATCACCATTCAAAAAAGTTGCCATTCCAACAAATGGAACCAAATTAAATGGGCAATCAGCAGTAGAAACAATAATAAAGCACCTCTCTGACCCTGTTTTGGTAAAAAGCAGAAGGATGGGGCTGGAGAAATGTAACCACTCTCAAATTCACAGAAAGAGCTATGGATGCAAGGACTGACCGTCTATGATATCAAAATGATAGTTTTAACCATGTTTTGATGCTATATAGGGTTTGTTTACATTTACTTTGTTTACAAACATTGGAGTAAAACAATCTTATATTTCGGGTTCTGATGGGGTACCACAGTTAAACTAAGCTCATGAAGCATGTATAAGTTATATTATTCAAGAATCAATGGGTACATATCAATTATTTATAAGTCCAAAAATGTATGTAGCAATTGCTGATTGCCCCTTTAAGATCCCTTACAGTAGATGTACAACAATAAAGAACAAGCGCATCACCTAGTGGAAGAAATGGTAGTGGTCTGTACAGAAATGACCTCAGACGAGGTCAACTTTGTAAAGTGGAACATGTATCGATATATAGACTAATATCTAATGTAACACTATCATCCAAAATTCTGTTTGATCAGGAAAAATAGCACAATCATATATTAAAAAACAAATAACACCATCTTTGGATAGGCTTTATGGTTAGCTAATAGGCTTTCATGAAATGCAAAAATAAACGTACGCATGAAACTTACATTCCAACTTTGCGCGAATATCAAATCAAATGTTTATTTTTATAAGCAAGTAGATCTGTAACAATTAAGAATACAATGAATCTAAATAGACCACCTTGTAGCTGCAACTCTAAACAACTCCATATGAGTATAATATGATTAGAAATGATAGTACATGCTTACCGTGCGCACAGGTATTGTGCGGTGCCGATGCCGTACGATGTGTAGATTCCAAAGTGCTGTTGCAGATACACCTGCGGTGATGCTGTTGTGTGTAGAACCTCATTCGTTGGCTTCTTACTGACATATAACGGTCTCAGGTGGATACAGTGAAGAGTCCTAAAGATACAACCTACTCTCTCGTTAGTGGAGAGACGACACGCGGTCTAAACGCCCGTCATATATTGCAGGCAGCAAAAATCACAAGCCTACAGTACATCCACGTAATTCGTGCAGGCTGGTTTCGTCAAAGACAAGCCTACTTTTGGGGTGAGACCTTAAAGTGTGTAATAGTCTATGGACGTAGGGCCATCACATCACGTCTGCTGTAGCAACAGTGTTTAACAAACGACAGACAAAATATAGTGAACAACCTATCATTTTAGGGAAAGGTACGTTCCGCACCAGAATGAAACGGGTTGCCAGAGACTTGTCAGAGAAAGGTATCTGAAATTTGAGTGATAGCCCTATCTCTTGTTAAAATTGTCAATTGGAACACTATTGGAGTTTTGAGGGTATTTGGGGACACTGTACGCGCGGCAATATTTTACGCGCAGTTTACGCACACATGCGTTGCCTTTTTAAAGACTATTAAAAATAACACTAATCAGATCCATGTGGTTTCTACACAATGCCTGGGGCTCTTACATCAGAAGTACATGCATGATCTTCCATCTGAAATGAACAGGTTTTTGTGCGCGCAAGCGATTTAATCTAAAGCATGAACTCGAATGCTTGAGCAACATGTGTACACTGCACCCGATGGGCAGTAAGGAGGCTGTTTCTTAGCAACAGTATATTTTGCCCCTGTTGCTAAGTAACCTCGTGCCACATACCTGTCTAGTCCACGTCACCTCTCACAATCATTTACTATGCACGCCATGTGATTTAGCCAGGCAGTTAATGTGAAATCACCAACCTCACACCTTGCAAACATATACCATTGTCGGATCTTATTCTGTGATACAGTTTGGCCTTGAAATTACGGATGTTTTTGGCTTTAGACTTTTTTTTTCAATGAGTTCACAACAATATACACATTGACACTGCATAGGAATGTCACTAAGTTCTATTGTATATTTTTAAGAGAATTAGAGCAACTAATTACCAGAGCCATATTTTATAGGCCTATATATAGCCCTGCTAATTGCAAACTAGATTTCTTCCCCATCCCCCACATCAGTGTGAAACACTTTTTTCCAACACTGACATTGCTGGTCTTTAGACTGTGTAACTTCCATTGTGCTTGCTTTTCTCCCAGACATTCAACTGTTACAAAAAAAAGAAAAGCTGATTCCGACTGACATTGTCAGTGTTAAAATGCCTACCCACCAAAGGAAAAAAGAGCACCTGAAACATCAGTAGCATCCCAGGGTCGGCGCAAGAACGTATCAGTTGGAGGGGCATTTGATTTCTATAGGTGGGCCCGTTTTTTTTTGTTAATGGGTGTTATAATAAAGACCATAAGCAGTTTGTGAGTTTGGGGAAGTTTACAATTTATCCTACCATTTCTACCTATCTGTGTGCCTTTATGATTATTTTTTATATGCACATTTTCATGGAACAGTTTAATTTCAATAATAATGTTTTAGTTTCTCAAAATTATTGTTATGTGGTTAATCATAATTATTAATTATATTATAAAAATCTGAAAGTTAAAATTCAACTAATGCAAGAGCACCAGCTTCTGCCATATGGACACCGTGATCCATTGGCGGCTAAAGAAATTAGCATATGGAACTCAGCCTACAGTGCATTCGGAAAGTAATCAGACCCCTTCCCTTTTTACACATTTTATTACGTTAGCCTTTTTCTAAAATTGATTCAATAAAACATTTTCTTCATCAATCTACACACAATACCCCATAATGACAAAGCAAAACCAGGTTTAGACATTTTTGCAAATGTATAATAAAAAAAAAACAGAAATACCTTATTTACACAAGTATTGAAACCCTTTGCTATGATACTTGAAATTGAGCATCCTGTTTCCATTGATCATCCTTGAGATGTTTCTACAACTTGATTGAAGTCCACCTGTGATAAAGTCAATTGATTGGGCACATACCTGTCTATGTAAGGTCCCACAGTTGACAGTGCATGTCAGAGCAAAAACCAAGCCATGAGGTCGAAGGAATTGGCTGTAGAGCCCCGAGACAGGATTGTGTCGAGGCACAGATCTTGGATAGGGTACCAAAACATTTCTGCAGCATTGAAGGTCCCCAAGAACACAGTGGCCTCCATCATTCTTAAATGAAAGAAGTTTGGACCCACCAAGACTCTTCCTAGAGCTGGCCGCCAGGCCAAACTGAGCAATCGAGGGAGAAGGGCCTTGGTCAGGGAGGTGATCAAGAACCCGATGGTCACTCTGACAGAGCTCCAGAGTTCCTCTGTGGAGATGGGAGAACCTTCCAGAAGGACAACCATCTCTGCAGCACTCCACCAATCAGGCCTTTATGGTAGAGTGGCCAGACGGAAGCCACTCCCCAGTAAAAGGCACATGACAGCCCGCTTGGAGTTTGCCAATAGGCACCTAAGGACTCTCAGACCATGAGAAACAAGATTCTCTAGTCTGATGAAACCAAGATTGAACTCTTTGGCCTGAATGCCAAGAGTCACGTCTGGAGGAAACCTGGCACCATCCCTACGATGAAGCATGTTGGCGGCAGCATCATACTGTGGGGAAGTTTTTCAGTGGCAGGGACTGGGAGACTAGTCAGGATCGAGGGAAAGATGAACAGAGCAAAGTACAGAGAGATCCTTGATGAAAACCTGCTCCAGAGCGCTCAGGACCTCAGATTGGGGCAAAGGTTCACCTTCCAACGGGACAACGACTCTAAGCACACAGCCAAGACAATGCATGAGTGGCTTCGGGACAAGTCTCTGAATATCTTTGAGTGGCCCAGCCAGAGCACGGACTTGAACCCGATCGAACATCTCTGGAGAGACCTAAAAATAGCTGTGCAGTGACACTCCCCATCCAACCTGACAGAGCTTGAGAGGATCTGCAGAGAATGGGAGAAACTCCCCAAATACAGGTGTGCCAAACTTGTAGCGTCATACCCAAGAAGACTCAAGGGTGTAATCGCTGCCAAAGGTGCTTCAACAAGGTACTGAGTAAAGGGTCTGAATACTGATGTAAATGTCATATTTWTTTTTTTTGCTTTGTCATTATGGGGTATTGTGTGTAGATTTATGAGGGGAAAAAACAATTGAATCCATTTTAGAATAAGGCTGTAACGTAACAAAATGTGGAAAAAGTGAAGGGGTCTGACTACTTTCCCGAACGCACTTTCTGTCTGGCCAGAAAAAGTATGACATGCTATATTTATTTTTTCCAGACAGCATCAGATACATGGACTACAAGTATGGAGATACATGGACTACAAGTATGGAGATAGAGGGGCACTGTTTCACTCTCTCAGATACTTTATCAGAGATTGATAAGTCTTTCTGTTGGCGCACGTCTCTGTCAAATAAATTATCAATATTTTATTTGGACAGGCAAGGAGGTACGGTAGGGCGGCCATGCCCCCTAGGGGCCGCCCATAATGCCGGCCCTGCATTTGGCTGTGCCTCATGCTGGTCATATTACCTTTGGGCTGATTATGGATTGTGAACCAATGACAGTGAAACATCAGGCACTGCATAAGTTTATAACAGACATTTTATTGAAATAAGAGCAGATACAATGACAAGTTGGGGATGAGGAGTGATGCAGGATCAACAGGCTAGCTTGAGAAGGCTAAAAAAAATAGTCATTTCAGTTGTCACATTATTTCTTACTACAGCTGTTCTGTAGGCCTATTCCTGGTTGCTGGGCTTATGAGTAAGTACATTTTTCTCACACATAGTTCTGGGTGGGAAACCCAGAACCAAATACGCCTTTATAATAACATCTGGTCATACTACCAGGTTACGGTTCGGTTTAGAATAAGTGTTAGGGTCAGGGTTAAGTTTAGGGTCAGAGCTAGGGTTGGTAGATAGTTAAAATGTTACTGATAGTCCATCTAGATGCTCTACAGACTATCCAAAAAAAGTGTCCCCAACATCTTGCTGGGGACACATACAATCAAACTGTGGCCAAAGATCAGACCTTCCTATGTAGCTAAGTGTCGTTTTGAGTGAGGGAAACAGACTGCTAAGATTTCTTGGGAGCATTGGACACTGCTGCTATTGCAGGTTCACAGGCACATCAGCATGTATGGTAACATTACAATTAAGAAGCTAAAGTCACAAACACAATTGGTACCCTTGAGACTGCTTTTTACATTGGCTTAAATAAAATGATTAAAATGTTTGAGCTCAACTAGCAGAGGTATAACAACAATGGTCATAGAGATATGGCATATTAAAATCACATCAGTTTGTATACATTTATAAATAAAACTTATTTAGATCACTTTCCACATATGAGGACTTGGTACATAACTGGAATATAGTGCCACTGTGTTTCTGTTATGGATTTCAAGCACACTTATTCTGGTAGTAATATAATAATCTTTCATTAGTTGTACAGAACTTCATGTCTACAAACTATACCAGGTCACTGCACAGTATAATCATATAGGGGTGACCCTGGTCCTTTAGGTGGGCTGCAAGCACTACATATCCTCCATGTTCAGGATAAAGCAATGCCAGGGAGGTGGTTTTAACAGCATAATAACACAAACACATACACTAGGCATGTCATTGATGACAGTATGGGGTTGTTCCCTAACAAAGCAAAATATCAACTCATATTGACCCTGGCTTTGGGTTTGGGGTTTAGTTCTGTTTAGATGAACAATCTTACAATTAAAGAATAATACATACTATCTCATTGGAATCAATGTAACATGAGAACAGCAATACAGAATGGACAACTCATTCCACACTCACTATTGGCATATTCATTAATACTGCAGCACAAAACCAGCAAAGGGACGTGGATTATTGGAACTCTAGGAATGACAATCTAGGAATGGCTATAGCGGTGTTTGATTGTTGTGGCAGGTCGAGCAATCAGAAAAGGGATGAGAAGCATGAAATGATCAGCTGCCTGCAAGCACCAGTAAAAAAGGAATGGCAGACGGGAGCAAACATAATAATAGCTACCATAAATAGCGGTTTATCATAGTGGTTACTAAAACGAGAAAATAATGAAATCCACTAATGCATTCAAATCTATTTCATGTTCCCTGGCTCTGCTCTCACCACTCCATATTGGCTCAGAATGGTACTTGATGCATCATAGAGACTTAGCAACTGGTTCAACTTGCAACTTCGGCTCCAGCAAGGCCTGGTAGATGGCCCTCAATCGAGTATGGTTGGGCAAGTAGGAAAAGTACCACGGAAGAATATAAAGCATTAAAAAGAATAGACACAAAAACATATATGATATTACACTTTTCAATATTGGAAATACAGTACAAAGAGGTGGGGCGATGGCTTAGTGAATATGAAAGGTTTCTTCTTTTTTGGAGAGCTTCACCATCAACCACATTTTACGACATTAAGACATTTAATTAAGGATGGACTGGGGATGTCACATTCTCCCATGGAGGTAAGGATGGTGGAGAGGAATAATGCATGACTAGAACACTAACAGCTGCTGTTTGTTCTTGAAGAGAGGTGTGGAGTGGAGGGTGGTGAGTGAGTGGACGGAGAGAGAGTTCAGTTCTTCAGGACTGAGTCGTACACCTGGTAGACATACTGGGTCACCTCAGGAGCCCGGCACTTCAAGGACAGCTGGAAGAGAGGACATGCAAATATATAGATTGATGTACAACTATACTGTAGGTTACCTTTCAGCTCAATAACTCTGAACACTTCACCTTATCCACTGCACAATACTTTAATTGCTTTGCAACTCTTTTCATTCGGGACACTTCATGTAAACAAAATGATATAATACAATAATATATAATAGTGTTATTGAGTATGCCTACAAAGTATATTAAATCAGTTAATGCATTTTCCTTCGACCAGATTTAACATCTGCATTAATCAGTTTCTATTGACAGTGGCCTAATTAAGTCTGAGACTAATTGAAAAATCTTACCACCCCTACTCACGTTTCCTGATTATTGGATTCCACAGATGTATTTTTATTTTATTTTTAAGTCTCACTTTCTATCCATACTTCCTCTTTACAAACTCTACAACATGAATAAATACTAGTACGTAGTCAGACATTCTCCTGTTATTATGGCCTGGTCCATATGTTGTCACTGTTCCATGACAGGCCTTGATGCTGTCCCAAAGGTATTTGTCTGAGAGGAGTCAATAAATTGTCCACACAAAAGCAGCCCTTGACCATTTCGAAAAACCGTTCGGCCTCTGTGCTAAGCCTTTGCTAGGTGCATTCTTTCAGTGGCTTAGCAACAATAAAATTGTTGTACTTTATGTACCTAATAAAATCAAATGTTATTGGTTGCGTACACATATTTTGCAGGTGCAGCAAAATGCTTATGTTTATAGCGCCAACAGTGTAGTAGTAACTAACAATACACACAAATCCCCCAAAATAAAAAGAAAGGAATTAAGAAATATCAGAACAAGCAATGTCAGAGTCCGGAATATAAATATCTATGTATATGATGGTGTGTATAGACTGGAACACAAAGCCCTACACTTGTCCTCAGAGACACAGAAAGGTTGATATGAACTGTTAATGAATTAACCCCAGTGTATTATCTATGTATGGGGGGAATAAACGTAGCCATGGCCATCACAATAGCTCACTTTCTATTATCAGTCTTCCACTGCCCTGATGTCAACAAAGCAGTGTTTGTTCTCAACTGCTTTGACGGGCTAACAGTCTTTTGACCCATAGCAGAGCCGGCTTTCAAACCAGTTGGTCACAAGCAAGATTTATTTGCTTGCAAATGAAGTTTCCCCAGGAACTGTCTCTTTCTAGAGTCTAACTAATCTACCCTATCCCACTGTTATCCACAGGCTGCAGCAGCATGACTGCTCTGAGGGGACCCTGGGTTGAATTCCCATTATTAATCAATTAGCTGGAGACTGACAGCATGGCCAGCCAGGCCAAACAGGCTTTTCCTCGAGGAGACACACATCACAGGTAATCAAGCCAGGGAGCAGCCAGTGCCTGAATAGCTGCCTGTAAAACAATCAGGGTGAGGAGGCACTAATCTGGAGATTAATGTAGTCACCCAGCCAGGCAGTCAGAGAGAGTGTGGCAGGCAGAACACAGCAGCACTGAAGTTCCACTGTGGAGAGTACCAGTGGGTAAGCACTACCATAGAGACGGTCAGAGAGCTGGGAATCCTCCATGGTTTACTGATGCTGACATTTTTTTTTGCCTGGAGCTTCACATGAACATGAGAATTGTTGCTAATGCATAACACAAATAATCAAATTTTAGGTGTTGTGACACCTTTTGACAGGTGGTTTACTTGAAGAATAACAATAAGAAAATACTGATAGACAGTTGATCTGGCGAGGACAGAAGGCTATCGCTGTGTTCATTTACAATTAATACAGTCAGCAAATGGAATATCATCCACCAATGAGTATGGTTTTATTGGATGTATGAAAGCCAGCCCTCCTTGCCAGGAAATATGAGTGTTCTGCTACACTGTTTGTTTTCTAAAGAGCCTTCAGCTTGACCACTGAGCTCACAGATCTTCCCTGACAACAACCTCTAACTTGACACTATGAGCCATAGAGACCTGTTAAAGAGAGAAGAGATCAAGGCGCCCCATTAACATTTGGTTAATGGGGCGCGGCTCTGTTGCAACCTGCAGTGTGTGTGACGTTTGGTGTGGTGTTATTTTATGTTTTTAATTTGTACACTTAGCTTACAAACAATCTGCCAACCATGGATTTACAGTGGTGGGGTGTTGGACTGATCTTGTTGATCGTGTACATACCCGCTATGAACGGACTAAATTATGAAAACGCTGCTGGCAGTGGAATCCAATACAGCAGGGAGTTCTTACTACAATGCAACTCAAATACAAACGAGTTGGATATCCCAATGGCCCATCTAATMCCTGATTGTCTGCGAGTGGATTACAAACCCAAATGCAAATGTGGAAAACGCGGGGGAATCAGACAGACTTAAAAAATTTAAGAACAAACTTCCCTTACCCACCACCTTGCTGATTAATGCCAGGTCACTGAGGGGGAAAGCGGATGAGTTGTCAGCGAATCTGYGCTTCMAACACGAATATCGGGAGGCCTSTTTGCTGGCATTTACTGAGACTTGGCTGGATGACAGAGTCCYGGACAGAGAAGTGGAGCCGGCCGGCTTCACTCTGGTCAGAGCGGACCGTGATCTGACAGTCACAGGGAAACTTCACGGCGGGGCGTCTGCCTGCTTGTCAGGGACCAGTGGTGTAAATCGATCCTGGTAAGAGAGAGACTCCGTACCCCCGACATTGAACTGCTTTCTGTGTCACTGCGACCTTACTATCTGCCCCGTGAGTTCCCCCAATTGTTTGTTACCGTTGTGTACATTCAACCTAAAGCTAATATAACAAAGGCGTCAGAGATTATTTATAATCTGTCACAGAAACTGGAATCCATCTCCCCCGACGCACCCAAATATATTTTAGGGGATTTTAACAACTGTACCTTGCACAAAGTCTTGCGCACATACCATCAGTATGTGAAATGTCACACTAGGAAAAATAGGACTCTTTATGTGCTATGGGACAATACCAAAGGCGTTCTCTGCCACCACCAGACCTCCCCTGGGGACATCAGACCACAATGTGGTCTACCTCAGGCCAACCTACTGTCGGCTGCTGGAGAGGGAGAAACCCACAGTTCAAACTGTCCAGATCTGGAATGACAACAGTATCACTTGTCTCCAGGGGTGTTTTGACTGTACAATGTGGGAGGTATTTGAGGACAGCAGCTCTGATCTTGATGAACACACAGATGTTATTTCAGACTATGTAAACTTCTGTGTTGAGTCAGTTGTGCCTACTAAGACCTGTAAAATCTTCCCTAACAACAAGCCTTGGGTATCAAAACATCTAAAATCACTACTTGATAGGAAGAAGGCAGTTTATGCTGGGGGTGATAGACAGGCTTTAAGAGATGTACAACGTGGGATCAAAAGACAGATACTGGTGGACAAGGAGGCATACAAGCAAAGGGTGAAGAGGACCCTCTCCTCAGGAAACGCAAGGGTGGCCTGGCAAGGGATTAAATCCATGGCTAGTGCCCCCCACACAGGCAGGGAAAAACCAGTGCTGACCTTGGGAGATATGAGGGCCAGAACATGGCTAATGAACTGAATGTTTTCTTCTCAAGATTTGAATCAGACAACTTCGTGTCGGAGGTAAAACAAATGAAAGCATCATTACAAATGTTTGAGAGAGTTGTTGTCCAACAGTCTGATGTTCTAAAGTTGTTCAGGGGATTTAACACATACAAAAGCCCAGGCTCAGACAAAATAAGTGGACATGTGTTAAAGCACTGTGCTGAACAACTGGCTGGTGTTTTTACAGACATTTTCSAATCCTCACTCAACCAGCAACACGTTCCAGTATTGTGGAAAAAATCAATAATTATACCAATTCCTAAAGCATCTAATCCCTCTGTGCTGAATGACTACCGCCCTGTCGCCTTGACATCCTTAGTAATGAAATGCCTTGAGAAAATTGTGAAAAGTCATATTCTCAGTGTCACCCAGAAGCTCCTCGACCCATTTCAGTTTGCCTAGCAGCCTAGCAGAGGAGTTGATGATGCCATTCTTACACTATACCAACACAGGCAATACCAACACAGGCTCTCCTCAGGGATGTGTTTTGTCCCCACTTCTGTACATCTTGTACACTAATAGTTGTACTAGTTCCCATACTGACAGACACCTCGTTAAGTTCGCTGATGACACTGCCTTGATCAGCCTGTTGCATGATGACGAGGAACATCATGGCCCGGTCCTAGATGACTTTGTAGAGTGGTGTGAGGAATCACACTTGGTCCTCAATACCAACAAGACCAAAGAGATGTGCATAGACTTCAGGAAGCGTACAACACCTACCTCTGCTCAGAGGTCAGAATATAGAAATTGCAGAGAATGTAAATGTACAGATGTACAGATCTGATCTACAAAAAGAGAAAACAGAGACTGTACTTTCTCAAAAAGTTGGGATCTTTTAATGTAGACTGTACTATATTGACTCTGTTTTACAAATCTTTTATTGAGAGTATTTAAACTTTTTGTATTGTTTGTTGGTTTGGCATTGCCACTGTCAGCCAGAGAAATATGCTGAGAAGGATTATCACCACAGCAAGCAAGGTACTTGGAGTCAAACAGACAAGCCTGGATGAGATCTTTAAGGTCAGGGCCCTCCGCAAGGCCCACAAAATAATTTTAGACCCAAGCCACCCCCTGTACCTGGACTTTGAGCTACTCCCCTCTGGGCGCAGGTATAGGGCACCCCTCGGCAGGAAAAACAGAACTAGACAATAATTTGTGCCAGGTGTGATATCCCTCCTAAATAGCTCAGGCGAATGTTCCCATCGACTCCGTAAGGCCAGCAGGCTAGTCTTTAAAAAWATATATATATATATGTTTTATTTCTTGGTACGTAACTTATGAAAGTTGTAGTGTCAATTTTGTTTTGTATTTAATCGCCACTTTGAATGTGTACTTTGAATGACACTGCAACAAAAGTTCCCCATGGGGACAATAAAGTCAGTAAGTAAGTAAGTTGTCAGAGACTCCGCTGAGTTGACATAACCAAAGAAAAAGTACAGGACTATAACTTAGGGAAAAGAAATCACTTGAAAGAAATAATAGGAAACTGGAGTCAAGACATTTCTCAAGAAAGTTAAAAAAATCGCAATATAAAATATGTTTTGGATAGACCTCACCTGAATACATTCATCAGGATGTATGCATGTTTGGCCTTGAATGGCTAAGAAATGAATCAATTAAGGACCTGTCTATGAGTATGGACTCACTAGACAAACTGACTTGATGCACCTGACCAAGCCTGCCTTTAGGAGCTATTAGCAGTGCTACATGGGGCTTTTGACCTTGTTCATGGCCTGCCATTACTCTGTCAGATGACAGGTCATTCCCAATGAGCCCTCGATGATGAACAGGCTCCTTCAAACACATGATGAGGGAACAGGATATGGCTGGGTGTGTGTTAAACAAAGAAGATCGATAACTTTCATTACTTCCATAAACCATCTCTAGGTACCACTGTACTACCTCCTGGATGTAACATGCACTTTATTATAAGAGAGTGTAGAGAAGCTGCTGTCTAGGGCCTTTGGGGTGTGTTCAGCTGGAGGGAAAAAACACAAAAATGTGTTTATTTCCCTCATACTCTAGTGAGGGAAGGGTGGAAATATTAATACAGTCAACAAATGGAATATCATCCACCAATGAGTATGGTTTTATTGGATGTATGAAAGCCAGCCCTCCTTGCCAGGAAATATGAGTGTTCTGCTACGCCTTCTGCTTGGCACTTCAGACCTTTACCGACAAAAACGTTATACATATGTGTGAGTTCTGAATTAGGAGGGTTGAGGTTCGGTGGGTGTCTTACTGTGTAGTTGGGGTTGCCGGGTTGGATGCGCAGCTCAGCCAGGATCCAGATGCCGTTGGTGAGCTTGAAGGACTGGTAGAGCATATCCTGGCCCTCCACGTTCCTCTTGGCGATGGTGTAGATGTTGTCGTTCTGCAGCTTCCCCGACACCGTGTCTGCAAGGCCACATTACATACGAGTCAGGAATATAGTTGAAGTAGGGATCGAAATGTAAAAACATTTTGGGGGGGAATCCTGGTTAAAGGATTTCTGGAATCATGAGGGAATAAGCTGAGGGGGAATCTTTAAATTGAAAATGTAAAAAAAATATATATAATGGAATTTTGCAACTAGGTGGAAATCAGCGCTACATAGAATAAAGGCCTTGGGCTGAGCTTTGCCTAAGGTTGACTACTGTTAAGTGCACATTGGATAAGTGCATTCTCTGGTGTATTGCGGTTCAGCAGTTCAAATTCATTCTTTGTACTTACCGTACTCATTTAGACATACAGAACTGAGAGAGGAGTTATCTATTGACTGAGGTATTGTACAATAGCAGCTTCATTTTCGGGACGCTTCATTCTCTAGTCTACTGATTAGGAAGAGTTTCCATTATTGGTTTGCAGCTTCATCTAAAAACTAGGACTGAGGGACTCGATACAACAAGATGGAGATGAAAATTTAATGTAAGACAAAATTCTGAATAATAATAATAGCTTTATCATATCCTGTTAGCTGCTCTTGACTCATATTAGACTACACACGTTGCCTGATATATCATTACATTTCCATGACCTACATCAGCTGCCTATTCCCCTGTCCCAGTCAATCTTTACCCTTAAGGCAACTCTAATGGTTTCTCTGTGAGCCTGGCTAACTACTGGCAGCAGGGAGCAGCTCAGCTAATACATCTACATTAGCTTCACAAAACAACTGCAGGAGCTAAGTCCCTCCTTTGTGCTCCTACGTGAGGAAAAAGAAAGTGTCACGATCTAAGTAGAACTTTAAGGAAGGAACAGAGCTAGGATAACTTCTAACAGTGCGTATGCTGCACTCTTATTGTGGACTGTCAGGACAGGGAGTAGCTACTACAACTGCCAGATCTCACATCTAGATGTGGGGATGGCACTACACACTAGGTCTAAGGGGCTTAAAATCATAGGTCAAAGGACTAACTACCACTACCATAACCGCTGACCCTGAGGCCCATGTCCCATTGTAGGTCCTGTCCTGAGCACTGGTCAGTGCCACCACTCTCACCCCCTAGTCACTCTGTTGTCTGGGGGCAACAGGGCATGGTGTGGGTTATCATTAAAGAGCTTGTGTGAAGTCTCCTTCAGGGAAAGAGGGAGTGGAGAGGTGAGGCGAAGAGCCTTGAAAGGAGTCCTGAGAGGCAGGCGGTGGATGGAGAGAAGGAGAAAAAGGGTTAAAAAAAAGAAAGAGGCAGGACTAGTGACAGTGGAAAAGAGAAGTTGATCTCTCCTACAGCGCAGTGGAACAGCTTCCTGTACGAAGTGTCTTTATTAGGTTATAGTCTGCAGGGAGACTTCTAGTGGGCAAGGCTTCCACGCTCTAACCATTTACCTTGGAGCAACACTTGTCAGTCATAGATGGCAGGTGACTGTTTTTTGTTACCCCACTTTGTTTGAATGTGAGTGGGAACTTAAGTGGTCAGTGGCTTGTCATTTTCAAGGCAAAAAATGAATTGTCGAATAGTCTTTTTAAGGGCAGAAAGGCTGTCTGTTGTATTCTAATAACAGCCGTTGAAACCATCCAACCACTATCACATTGACATGCTATGTCTTCAAATGAAGAAGAGAGACAAACACTGATTACTGGGCAAATGTGATATACACTAAAATCAAAAGCATGATTCAAGACCATTTAAAGTGATGAGAGATTACCCTCATTAGCTAGCTAGTACATTGCCAACTTGGTAACAAATGTTTCGTATTTGCTATACCAGTCATACCATTAGTATACAATAATACTACACCACCAGCTTCAATGTCATACAACTCTCCTTCTGTGGCCTCCAACTGCTCTTAAATGCAAGTAAAACTAAATGCATGCTCTTCAACCAATCGCTGCCCGCACCTGCCCGCCCATCCAGCATCACTACTCTGGACGGTTCTGACTTAGAATACGTGGACAAATACAAATACCTAGGTGTCTGGTTAGACTGTAAACTCTCCTTCCAGACTCAAATTAAACATCTCCAATCCAAAATTTAATTTAGAATCGGCTTCCTATTTCGCAACAAAGCATCCTTCACTCATGCTGCCAAACATACCCTCGTAAAACTGACCATCCTACTGATCCTCGACTTCGGTGATGTCATTTACAAAATAGCCTCCAACACTCTACTCAACAAATTGGATGCAGTCTGTCACAGTGCCATCCGGTTTGTCACCAAAGCCCCATATACTACCCACCACTGCGACCTGTACGCTCTCGTTGGCTGGCCCTTGCTTCATAGTCGTCGCCAAACCCACTGGCTCCAGGTCATCTACAAGTCTTTGCTAGGTAAAGCCCCGCCTTATCTCAGCTCACTGGTCACCATAGCAGCACCCACCCATAGCACACGCTCCAGCAGGTATATTTCACTGGTCACTCCCAAAGCCAATTCTTCCTTTGACCGCCTTTCCTTCCAGTTCTCTGCTGCCAATGACTGGAACGAACTGCAAAAATCACACATCTCCCTCACTAGCTTTTAGCACCAGCTGTCAGAGCAGCTCACAGATCACTGCACCTGTACATAGCCCATCTGTAAATAGCCCATCCAACTACCTCATCCCCATATCCCCATCTTCCATTCCAGTGTTTAATTGCTATATTGTAATTACTTCACCACCATGGCCTATTTATTGCCTTACCTCCCTTATCTTATCTCATTTGCACATACTGTATATAGACTTTAAATACTGTATTATTGACTGTATGTTTTTTTATTCCATCTGTAACTCTGTGTTGTTGTATGTGTCGAACTGCTTTGCTTTATCTTGGCCAGGTCGCAGTTGTAAATGAGAACTTGTTCTCAACTAGCCTACCTGGTTAAATATATATATATATATATTTTTTAATTTGTGACTCGTGGCTGTGGAAAAAGCCTTGTTTTAAATTAGGCTAATGGAGTATTGCATGTCAAGCAGAGTACAGATTATTGTATGGGACAATATACACACTTTTGTTTGTACTTTGTACTTTTTAAGAAAGATCAATTCAAAAATCTATTTTATTGAGGAAATGTAATCATTGTTTCTCTTAATTTTGATAAAAGAGAAGAATGTAATGAATTGAAGATTATTTGATGTAAAAATCTAAATGTACACTTTAAGGTTGTCTCATTAGATTTGGGATGGTGGGGAAAAAAATGGGGTCCCTGCTGAAAAAGTTNGATTATTTGATGTAAAAATCTAAATGTACACTTTAAGGTTGTCTCATTAGATTTGGGATGGTGGGGAAAAAAATGGGGTCCCTGCTGAAAAAGTTTGAATACCACTGCTCTACCATTATCTTAATATGAAGATGAGAAAAACTCACCGTTTCAGTCTGAATTTACAATAGAACAATTTACTAGGTTTGGAAATGGAAGTACAAATAACTAATCAAACCAACAACCCATTTCCCAGAAAACGCATTTCTCTAAAGAAGCTTATAGAACACAGCTCCCTCTCACACTGTATTTAGCTCACAGAGTGCCAGTGACAATGAACATGAAAAGAGCCTCCAATCATTCCATTAATTTCCACACTCCAAAGCTGCTTATCACAGCCAAGGTGAGGGAATGCATGAGCAGAGCTGTCCTTGTAACCTGGGGCTGGAGAGGGTCAATACTTTGTGACCCCAGAGTGGTGTAGGAGGATCAGGCATTATTGGAATGGAAATGCTGAAATATGGAGAGAATGAGAGTGTGTGCATTTGTGTGTTTGAGAGAGTGTGTGTATGAATCTGTATGTGTGTGCACATGTGTTCCTGTAGGTGTGCGTGGAACGATATCGACAAATAAATTGTAGGCAGGTGTGTAACCCTGGAACCTAAGGCGGTGATGTTGTGATTACTGCAACACAGCAAGAGGGTTAGAGGAAAAGGCCAATTCCACCAATGAATGCTACCACTTAAAACCCCAAGTCATGTTATCTGATTCTCCATTAAACCAGTAGCATCTCTTTTAAACCAATGCCCTCAGCTCTGTGTTTAATCAACTGGCTTCAGTGTAGTGAACACAAATTAGGAAATGATTTGATTTTGTGGTTTGATGGTTTCTAAGGTCACCTGTCCATTTTGGTAAATCAGACATTGCATGTGGACTAAACAATAACTAAAGCTACTCCCCTCCAGATACTACCTTCCCAAAACAATAACTGCCCTCTCTGTCCTGTAGTTGGCTCAACATGTTAGATCAGTGAAAGGAGAGGATAGTAGTAATTGTGATTCAGACTTGAGCTCTGTGAAGACAACAGGCCAAAACACCACTAAGTCACCGAACACAAGCACACAGAGATTTCATATCTGTTAAAAAATGACTAAGCATGTAATGGGGAAAGGGTTTTTCTACGGGGCTCATATGTTGATAGATAATGCAGACGACCATCTGTCATTTGTCCATCATTTGTTAAGTGCATCAAAAGTTGAAATAAATTGAACTTTTGACAGATAGAGTTGAAGTTGGAAGTTTACATACACTTAGGTTGGAGTCATTAAAACTCGTTTTTCAACCACTCCACAAATTTCTTGTAATTCACTGTATCACAATTCCAGTGGGTCAGAAGTTTACATACACTAAGTTGACTGTGCCTTTAAACAGCTTGGGAAATTCCAGAAAATTATGTAATGGCTTTAGAAGCTTCTGATAGTCTAATTAACATCATTTGAGTCAATTGAAGGTGTACCTGTGGATGTATTTCAAGGCCTACCTTCAAACTCAGTGCCTCTTTGCTTGACATCATGGGAAAATCAAAAGAAAACAGCCAAGACCTCAGAAAAAAAATTGTAGAGACCTCCACAAGGCTGGTTCATCCTTGGGAGCAATTTCCAAACGCCTGAAGGTACCACGTTCATCTGTACAAACAATAGTACGCAAGTATGAACACCATGGGACCACGCAGCCGGCATACCGAACGTACTTTGGTGCGAAAAGTGCAAATCAATCCAAGAACAACAGCAAAGGACCTTGTAAAGATGCTGGAGGAAACAGGTACAAAAGTATCTATATCCACAGTAAAACGAGTCCTATATCGTCATAACCTGAAAGGCCGCTCAGCAAGGAAGAAGCCACTGCTCCAAAACCGCCATAAAAAAGCCAGACTACGGTTTGTAACTGCATATGGGGACAAAGATCGTATTTTTTGGAGAAATGTTCTCTGGTCTGATGAAACAAAAATAGAACTGTTTGGCCAAAATGATCATCGTTATGTTTGGAGGAAAAAGGGGGAGGCTTGCAAGCCGAAGAACCACGGGGGTGGCAGCATCATGTTGTGGGGGTGCTTTGCTGCAGGAGGGACTGGTGCACTTCACAAAATAGATGGCATCATGAGGCAGGAAAATTATGTGGATATATTGAAGCAACATCTCAAGACAAGTCAGGAAGTTAAAGCTTGGTCGCAAATGGGTCTTCTAAATGGACAATGACCCCAAGCATACTTCCAAAGTTGTGGCAAAATGGCTTAAGGACAACAAAGTCAAGGTATTGGAGTGGCCATCACAAAGCCCTGACCTCAATCCCATAGAAAATTTGTGGGCAGAACTGAAAAAGCGTGTGCGAGCAAGGAGGCCTACAAACCTGACTCAGTTACACCAGCTCTGTCAGGAGGAATGGGCCAACATTCACCCAACTTATTGTGGGTGGCTTATGGAAGGCTACCCAAAATGTTTGAGTCAAGTTAAACATTTTAAAGGCAATGCTACCAAATACTAATTGAGTGTATGTAAACTTCTGACCCACTGGGAAAAACTGAGTTTAAATGTATTTGGCTATGGTGTATGTAAACTTCTGACTTCAACTGTAGACGGATGCATAGAGAGCTCTTCATGCATTTAATCCGTCTTTGCATGCTCTCCCCTCATCAAATGAGGTCTCCTTCCACTGAATCACCAGCACTCAATCGATAGGAAACAACACCAACATGAGGTGACAACATCCTTCACTTGTACTCACAGCAGTTCAAAACCCCACACTAAGCTCCAGTTTCAATATCCCCTAACAAAGCTCCTCTGACATAAAAAAGACAGAAGAGGAATACAGGCAGCTAGATTGTCAATGAGACTCACAACCTCAAAGGCCTTTTTTAAATTTGTGTAGATGACTACGGTGTGTGTCACCCATAAATAGTAGCGGCGTTGTGGATCAACCCTTATGTCCTCACAAAGTGCTTTAAGACTGAATCACGCTCGAGACAAGAATAGCCACCAAGGTTCAAATTCAACAGCACAGCGTGAACAGCTCTGATGATAGACATTGAGCACACAGTACACTTTTATTCCAGACCTGTATCACTGTTTTCATACCATGGAGTAGTGGACGAAGGAAAACCCAGAGATTAAAATAGTGACAGCCCTTAGAGTACATATCATTGTTAGAGATATGTTATTTTTTTAGAAACACGAGCAATGGACATTAGAATGGTGAAAATCTGTCCTTTGGTCTGATGAGTCCAAATTTGAGATTTTTGGTTCCAACCACGTGCCTTTGTGAGACGCAGAGTAGGTGAACGTATGATCTCAGCATGTGTGGTTCCCACCGTGAAGCATGGAGGAGGAGGTGTGATGGTGTGGGGGTGCTTTGCTGGTGATATTTTGGTGATTTATTTAGAATTCAAGGCACACTTAACCAGAATGGCTACCACAGCATTCTGCAGCGATACGCCGTCCCATCTGGTTTGGGCTTAGTGGGACTATCATTTGTTTTTCAACAGGACAATGACCCAAAACACACCTCAAAGGCTGTGTAAGGGGTATTTTACCAAGAAGGAGAGTGATGGAGTGTTGCATCAGATGACCTCCACAATCACCCGACCTCAACCCAATTGAGATGGTTTGGGATGAGKYGGACAGCAGAGTGAAGGAAAAGCAGCCAACAAGTGGTCAGCATATGTGGGAACTCCTTCAAGACTGTTGGAAAAGCATTCCAGGTGAAGCTGGTTGAGAGAATGCCAAGAATGTGCAAAGCTGTCATCAAGGCAAAGGGTTGCTACTTTGAAGAATCTAAAATATTAAATATATTTTGATTTGTTTAACACTTTTTTGGTTACTACACGATTCCATGTGTTATTTCATAGTTTTGATGTCTTCACTCTTATTCTACAATGTAGAAAATAGTAAAAAATWAAGAAAAACCCTTGAATGAGTAGGTGCGTCCAAACTTTTGACTGGTACTCTATAGCTTTCGTCCATAGATGTAAGGAGACCTACCTGCATTTAAGTGGCACTCCTTAATCTGGTACTGCAGCTCGTTCTCATTGGGGATGTCTTTCCAGGTGGCCAAGAACACCTGTCGCTCTGATGCAGATGAGGGGAACAAAAGAAGAGTGACACCAGAACTGAGCAGGGAGCTACTTCCTCTGAAAAGTATATTTTATACCAAGGGTCCTCGAGTTGGTCTAAAATAAACTCTTTGGTGATAATGAGTCTACTGTTATGGTAATGACCTGGATATTGAGTGTTTGTGACTTGCTTCCAGACACACGTACCCATTTTGCCATCCTCCACGAAGAAGATGTTGAGTGGGATAAGCCCGCTGAAGTAGAAAACGTCAATGTTGTTCTTCACAGCCACCTGTGGACGAAAGACAACGTCAACCCAACGTTAATATGACATCAGTCAGTGGCGTAGTGCCATGTGCAATAGAGATGGCTGATTTGGACATAATGGAATGGAAGTCCTCAAACATATGAGACACAGCTGAGACAGACAACTGTAAATATAGAATTGCTCTAAATAAGAAAAAGTGCGGTTGAAATTTCATGCAGTGTGTCATGTCTAGACAGAAGTAAGACTGGAGACGTTTCTATTTGTGAGTGTGGGTGGCGAAGGCTTGAAGCTGATCAAGTGTCTGGGCTGTTGGACTCTTCGACTAACGGAGTACAGCCCTCATGGGCACTCTGAGCTCTCTCTGAACTTGATTATCATGGCTGGCCTCATGGAGAGTGACCCTTCGGCATCGGCTGGTAGTCCTGTCCCTACTCTGTTCATGAAGACATTAGCAGGAGACCAGACCCCAGCCGGCATCACCGTAAATGACAGGAACACTGTGTCCAAGTTGCGCACTGCCAGGCACCGAGGACACACACACACAAAATGGCTGTCTCAGCTGGAGAGCCCTGTCCACTAGGGTTCTTTGGACTGAATATTTTCCGTCTCCATCTCTCTCTGAGCCACTAAATAGTGAGAATGAGCTGACTGGAACTAATAAAGTCTGCTCATGGATGGGCTGCATTCCAGGATAGCTGAGTAGCTGTCATATTTGCCATTCTATAGGCTTACATGCTCTTAGGCATATTACCAAATAATTTACAGAGCTTTAAAAGCGCTACGTATTCAATTTTTGAGACCGGATTAACAGAAAGCTATTCCAGTGACGTGCCTTAGTTCTGTAGGAACTTTAGTGGTCTAATAGGTGTTGATAATTAGTGACTTAATTAATTTGCCTAATATTTTAAATGAATAACGTTGTTGAGGGCACCAGTAATTGTTTTTATTCAAAGAGAACAATTCACTTTAAACTGATCACATATCAACAATCTTAAAAGGATATGTAAGGTATTTAATTGTATTAGTCAGCATTTGTCAAAGCAAGAGAAAACTATACTTTTTTATGAAGATAGGATGTATTATTACGTTAAAAAACACAATGAAAAGAAACAAAGATTATGATTGATCAATTAAGATGATAATTTTGCAATACCGAATAGTCAAGGAGGTAATACAGAGAATGCTGTAATATATTTACTTAATCAATGGTCGGGGTCTCTCTCTTCGGTACAGTCTATTGGTGCAGTCAGCTTTGTATCGCAGCACACGGTATGAAAGTGATCAAGCAAAGTGTAACAGGTCTGTCCATTTTTCAGAGGACATTTCCTAAAGTTCTGTTTCAGTCTAAGACTGTCAAGTCTTTGCCATGCCTACATTCTTCTCTCCCTCCTGCAAGACACGGTCCCGCCCGAACAGATCCTCCTCTGTTTTTAGTCTGTCTTCTTTTTTGACCGGTCTTTTCCCATTCTCCTGTCTGTCTTTTGGCTGAGTTTTAAACTGCCTTTCCAACTGCCAAGGAGCAGTTTTTATTAGGGTGGGTGTTACAATGGCCTCAGAGATCATGGGGAGTGACTAGAAAATGAGACATTTTTTCTAAAAGGCTATCACACCCTTATTATACATATGCAATTGTTGCCAAAGTGTGTGTCTTATATTCTAGAACACAATGATACCATAAATGTAATATGTAAGTAGCCTTGCACGAGCCGTTAGCGTGAGGCAGCTTGATGTACAAGTACACCCCCTGGACAGGACGCTAGTTTATTGCAGGGCCTTACCCCCAATCGCTCTCCTTAATGCTCTCCTTAATGCTGAGTGCCAAGCAGGGACTCATCACGTTCCATTTTATCAGTCTTTGGTATGACTCGGCCAGGGATGGAACTCACAACCTTACAATCTCAGGGCAGAGACTAACCACACGGCCACTGAATTGGTGTCATATGTACTAACATGTATTGTGACAATATTACAATTACAGAATGGCAATACAAAAGTACACAAATGTATTACCAATATATTAATGTAATAAACTCAGCAACAACAAAAAAACGTCCCCTTTTCAGGAACCTGTCTTTCAGAAAATCCAAATAACTTCACAGATCTTCATTGTAAAGGGTTTAAACACTGTTTCCCATGCTTGTTCAATGAACCATAAACAAATAATCAACATGCACCTGTGGAATGGTCGTTAAGACACTAACAGCTTACAGACGGTAGGCAATTAAGGTCACAGTTATGAAAATTAGGACACTAAATAGGCCTTTCTACTGACTCTGAAAAACACCAAAAGAAAGACGCCAAGGGTCCCTGCTCATGTGCGTGAACGTGCCTTAGGCATGCTGCAAGGAGGCATGAGAACTGCAGATGTGGCCAGGGCAATAAATTGCAATGTCTGTACTGTGAGACACCTAAGACACTGCTACAGGGAGACAGGACAGACAGCTGATCGTCCTCGCAGTGGCAGACCATGTGTAACAACACCCGCACAGGATCAGTACATCCGAACATCACACCTGCGGGACAGGTACAGGATGGCAACAACAACTGCCTGAGTTACACCAGGAACGCACAATCCCTCCATCAGTGCTCAGACTGTCCGCAATAGGCTGAGAGAGGCTGGACTGAGGGCTTGTAGGCCTGTTGTAAGGCAGGTCCTCACCAGACATCACTGGCAACAACATCGCCTATGGGCACAAACCCACCGTCGCTGGACCAGACAGGACTGGTAAAAAGTGCTCTTCACTGACGAGTCGCGGTTTTGTCTCACCAGGGGTGATGGTAGGATTTGCGTTTATCGTTGAAGGAATGAGAGTTACACCGAGCCCTGCATTCTGGAGCGGGATCGATTTGGAGGTGGAGGGTCCGTCATGGTCTGGGGCGGTGTGTCACAGCATCATCGGACTGAGCTTGTTGTCATTGCAGACAATCTCAATGCTGTGCGTTACAGGGAAGACATCCTCCTCCCTCATGTGGTACCCTTCCTGCAGGCTCATCCTGACATGACCCTCCAGCATGACAATGCCACCAGCCATACTGCTCGTTCTGTGCGTGATTTCCTGCAAGACAGGAATGTCAGTGTTCTGCCATGGCCAGCAAAGAGCCCGGATCTCAATCCCATTGAGCACGTCTGGGACCTGTTGGATTAGAGGTGAGGGTTAGGGCCATTCCGTCCAGGAATGTCCGGGAACTTGCAGATGCCTTGGTGGAAGAGTGGGGTAACATCTCACAGCAAGAACTGGCAAATCTGGTGCAGTCCGTGAGGAGGAGATGCACTGCAATACTTAATGCAGCTGGTGGCCACACCAGATACTGACTTACTTTTGATTTTGACCCCCCCCCCCCTTTGTTCAGGGACACATTATTCAATTTCTGTTAGTCACATGTCTGTGGAAATTGTTCCGTTTATGTCTCAGTTGTTGAATCTTGTTATGTTCATACAAATATTTAAACATGTTAAGTTTGCGGAAAATAAACGCAATTGACAGTGAGAGGACGTTTCTTTTTTTGCTGAGTTTATGTCATAGCTTAAAACATATTTAAGAATAGGGATAAAGTCAATACTTTATTGTTTGTCTGTGTGTTACGAAAGTTCTTGTGAGAGGGAGTTGGGTGTTTCCCCACCCAACATCATGGGATATTGAACCAAGGAAACCATTGTTAGACACACAACATGACCTTGGTCGTGTCTTCTGAGGGGTCAGAGTTCAAACTTTTCCTTCAAGTGTGACTGCTTCCTTTTGTTTATAGTGAACACTCGGTCAGCTATCTCGTAAGAGCAGAAACATCAGTCCCTCCCCTGATTCCTGAAAGGTTTACTCATGATATATGAAGGTTGGTTGACCTGTTGGGCAAAGACGGTCTGTGGGGGTGAACTTGGTGAGAGAGAGAGAGATCAGCCTGTCTTATGACATTCACACCGTGGGATTATGTTCCTGTGACCCCTAGAGAGTTATAATACTTCCATACAATTGTGAGCTTAAATAACAACCTTGCAAGATACATTAATGTGAAGTATATAATATGTCTCTCCAGTATATGTTTGTGAGTACAGTTTATTAACAGTTTGTGCGGGGGCACTGAAGGCTGGAGTCCATTTTCCAGCTAGTTGCAGTCCTGTGGTGGGGGAGCGCATTAGATCCAACACATTGGCCTCGAACCACTTTACTGCCCTCGCCTCGGTGGCCATGTGTGGGCTGAAGGCTGAATCCTCCAGTTCATCTCTATGTTAACTATACTGAACAAAAATATAAACGCAACATGCAACAATTTCAAAGATTTTACTGAGTTACAGTTCATGAGGAAATCAGTTAATTGAAAAAAATTCTATGGATTTCAAATGACTGAGATTACAGATATGCATATTTTGGTCAGGGATACCTTAAAAGCAATGGGCCTCACAATGGGACTCAGCATCTTATCACAGTATTTCTGTGCATTCAAATTGCCATTGATAAAATGCAATTGTGTTCGTTGTCCGTAGCTTATGCCTGCCCATACCATAACCCCCACGATGGGGCACTCAGCAAACCGCTCGCCCACACGCCGCCATACACGTGGTCTGCGGTTGTGAGCCCGGTTGGAAGTACTGCCAAATTCTCAAAAATGACGTTTGAGGCGGCTTATGGTAGAGAAATGAACATTCAATTCTCTGGCAACAGCTTTGGTGGCCAATTGCATACTTGCTCAAAACTTGAGACATCCGTGGCATTGTGTTGTGTGACAAAACTGCACATTTTAGAGTGGCCTTTTAGTGTCCCCAGCACAAGGGGCACCTGTGTAATGATCAGGGCCGTTTAATCAGCTTCTTGATATGCGACACCTGTCAGGTGGATGGATTATCTTGGCAAAGGAGAAATGCTCACTAACAGGGGATGTGAACAAATTTGTGGGTATGGAACATTTATGGGATCTTTTATTTCAGCTCATGAAACATGGGACCAACACTTCACATGTTGCGTTTATATTTTTGTTCCGTGTATATTTAAAGAAGAAACTCAGGGCACACTGGTATTGTTTGTGGAGTATTCAAGAATACCTGTGTGCTGGAGTTTATTCTTTAAACAAGCCTTGGGCAAAAAGTAAGGTGCTTAACCTGACTAGTCAGTTGCACAAGTGAATACATTCAACCGAAATGTGTCTTCTACATTTAACCCAACCCCTCTAAATCAGAGAGGTGTGAGGGGGCTGCCTTAATCAACGTCCACGTCATCGGCGCCCGGGGAGCAGTTGTTGTTGGGCAGAAAGACAGATTTTTCCACCTTGCCGGCTTGGGGATTCGAACCAGTGACCTACGGCTGTGCAATGGCATAGCCTTGTTTTGCTTATTTAGCAGACAAGAAGCTCTTATTTCCCGAGCCCTTATCACAGTCAAGACACACCTATGTTATAGTAAAAAGAAACATGATGTAATATAACAATATTTTTCAAAAAGAAAAAAGGTTGCCAGTGATGCGCATCTCGTGCCTGGAACAGTTATTCTCAGTGTTAATTTGAAACAGGGCTCAATTTGGCAAGTTGTAAGACATATTTTTCAGGGTTACAAACCAAAATATGTCTTATTTTTGATATACAGATGTTCAATTTAGTTTATTCTGCATGTTCTTTGGAATTTTCTAAATTAATTAATAATTCCACATTGAACACTGCATGGTGATGAATTACAGCCACAAAGTTTGTTTGGTGAGTAGGCCTAGGCTTAGTAATTCTGATGAAATATGCTCTGTCTTTATCAAACTAATGTTTTTGCATATTTGCAGCGTGGAACCTGTCTATGTTTAGGGTTATAGCCTAGGCTAAGCAATTCTAAATGGCACTAGCAATTCGCAAAGTACACTACATGACCAAAAGTATGTGGACACCTGCTCGTGGAACATCTCATTCCAAAATCACGGCCATTAATATGGAGTTGGTCCCCCCTTTGCTGCTATATCAGCCTCCACTCTTCTGGGAAGGCTTTCCACTAGATGTTGGAACATTGCTGCAGGGACTTGCTTCCATTCAGCCACAAGAGCATTAATGAGGTCAGGCACTGATGTTGGGCGATTAGGACTGGCTCGAAGTTGGTGTTCCAATTCATCCCAAAGATGTTTGATAGAGTTGAGGTCAGGCCTTTGTGCAGGCCAGTCAAGTTCTTCCACACCGATCTCAACAAACCATTTCTGTATGGACCTTGCTTTGTGCACAGGGGCATTGTCATGCTGAAACAGGAAAGGGCCTTCCCCAAACTGTTGCCATAAAGTTGGATGCACAGAATTTTCTGGAATGTTATTGTATGCTGTTGCGTTAAGATTTCCCTTCACTGGAACTAAGGGGCCTAGCCCGAACCATGAAAAACAGCCCCAGACCATTATGCCTCCTCCACCAAACTTTACAGTTGGCACTATGCATTTGGGCAGGTAGCGTTCTCCTGGCATCCGCCAAACCCAGATTTGTCCATTGGACTGACAGATAGTGAAGCGTGATTCATCACTCTAGAGAACGCGTTACCACGGCTCCAGAGTCCAATGGTGGAAAACTGTACACCACTCCAGCCGACGCTTGGCATTGCACATGGTGATCTTAGGGTTATGTGCGGCTGCTTGGCCATGGAAACCCATTTCATGAAGCCCCCAACGAGCAGTTCTTGTGCTGATGTTGCTTCCAGAGGCAGTTTGGAACTCAATAGTGAGTGTTGCAACTGAGGACAGACGCTTTTTACGTGCTACGCACTTCAGCACTCGGCGGTCCCGCTCTGTGAGCTTGTGTGGCCTACCACTACCACACTGAGCCGTTGTTGCTCCTAGACGTTTCCACTTCACAACAACAGCACTTACAGTTGACCGGGGCAGCTCTAGCAGGGAAGATATTTGACGAACTGACTTGTTGGAATGGTGGCATCCTATTACGGTGCCACGTTGAAAGTCACTGAGCTCATTCTACTGCCAATGTTTGTTTATGGAGATTGCATGGCTGTGTGCTCAATTGTATACACCTGTCAGCAACAGGTGCGGCTGAAATAGCCGGATCCATTAATTTAAAGGGGTGTCCACATACTTTGGTATATACAGTGGGGAGAACAAGTATTTGATACACTGACGATTTTGCAGGTTTTCCTACTTACAAAGCATGTAGAGGTCTGTAATTTTTATCATAGGTACACTTCAACTGTGAGAGAAGGAATCTAAAACAAAAATCCAGAAAATCACATTGTATGATTTTTAAGTAATTAATTTGCATTTTATTGCATGACATAAGTATTTGATACATCAGAAAAGCAGAACTTAATATTTGGTACAGAAACCTTAGTTTGTAATTACAGAGATCATACGTTTCCTGTAGTTCTTGACCAGGTTTGCACACACTGCAGCAGGGATTTTGGCCCACTCCTCCATACAGACCTTCTCCAGATCCTTCAGGTTTCGGGGCTGTCGCTGGGCAATACGGACTTTCGGCTCCCTCCAAAGATTTTCTATTGGGTTCAGGTCTGGAGACTGGCTAGGCCACTCCAGGACCTTGAGATGCTTCTTACGGAGCCACTCTTAGTTGCCCTGGCTGTGTGTTTTCAGGTCGTTGTCATGCTGGAAGACCCAGCCACGACCCATCTTCAATGCTCTTACTGAGGGAAGGAGGTTGTTGGTCAAGATCTCGCGATACATGGCCCCGTCCATCCTCCCTCAATAACGGTGCAGTCGTCCTGTCCCCTTTGCAGAAAAGCATCCCCAAAGAATGATGTTTCCACCTCCATGCTTCACGGTTGGGATGGTGTTCTTGGGGTTGTACTCATCCTTCTATTCCTCCAAACACGGCGAGTGGAGTTTAGAGCAAAAAGCTCTATTTTTGTCTCATCAGACACATGACCTTCTCCCTTCCTCCTCTGGATCATCCAGATGGTCATTTGGCAAACTTCAGACGGGCTGGACATGCGCTGGCTTGAGCAGGGGGACCTTGCGTGCGCTGCAGGATTTTAATCCATGACGGCGTAGTGTGTTACTAATGGTTTTCTTTGAGACTGTGGTCCAGCTCTCTTCAGGTCATTGACCAGGTCCTGCCGTGTAGTTCTGGGCTGATCCCTCACATTCCTCATGATCATTGATGCCCCACGAGGTGAGATCTTGCATGGAGCCCCAGACCGAGGGTGATTGACCGTCATCTTGAACTTCTTCCATTTTCTAATAATTGTGCCAACAGTTGTTGCCTCTTCACCAAGCTGCTTGCCTATTGTCCTGTAGCCCATCCCAGCCTTGTACAGGTCTACAATTTATCCCTGATGTCCTTACACAGCTCTCTGGTCTTGGCCATTGTGGAGAGGTTGGAGTCTGTTTGATTGAGTGTGTGGACAGGTGTCTTTTATACAGGTAACGAGTTCAAACAGGTGCAGTTAATACAGGTAATGAGTGGAAAACAGGAGGGCTTCTTAAAGAAAAACTAACAGGTCTGTGAGAGCCGGAATTCTTACTGGTTGGTAGGTGATCAAATACTTATGTCATGCAATAAAATGCTAATTAATTACTTAAAAATCATACAATGTGATTTTCTGGATTTTTGTTTTAGATTCCGTCTCTCACACGTTGAAGTGTACCTATGATAAAAATGACAGACCTCTACATGCTTTGTAAGTAGGAAAACCTGCAAAATCGGCAGTGTATCAAATACTTGTTCTCCCCACTGTATATTGTAGCTTAAGCGGAAATAGACGGGACGCATTTATTACAAAACTGCAGCTCGTTTTGGTGGAACATATTTTCCTACTTCAATCAACCAGTCCATTTTGAATTTGTGATAAAACTGTCAATTTGGCAAGGAATGTAGCTTGTGTATCCCATCGGTTTGATAAGTTTTAATAGGCATTTTATTTCTGTAGGCCTAATGGGAGCTTGTGTGCGCACTCAGCACGCGTGTGTGGAGGGAGCAGTCGGAACACAATTGAGTGAATGAGACACTGAGGGGAAAGGGAATTTAGGGAGAAGAACGGTGTGATGCTTGGCTTGGTTTCTTTTTTGTTGTGCCCCGCAAATGCACATGTACAAATGGAACACTGGAGTCAAAGCCAATTAACGTCATCTTCAAGACAAAATTTAACTTGCCTGTTCGGGCAATCACAAAACACATTCCACCAAATAGTTTTACAGTATTTGAAAAAAATGTGATCTCTGGTTAAAGATCGAACTTTGCCGTTTGCTCGAGTACTCATGCCCATCCCTAAACCTGACTAGCTTTGATTACTGTGTCAACAGGAACATTATAAAGGTGAGAGAAAGCCCAAAGATCATGAACTGCCTAGCTATATGCCTTATACTCAACACCACGTGGTATCTTTTGTAATGAAATCTTTTTGAAAAAGGCCCTGCAGTGAAAACGTCCAACAATAAAAAATATTTTGGATCAACTTTTGCACAAGCCTTCCTCTTTCTAATTTATCTCTTTTATCATGAGAAGCCAAGCATTCAGGTAAGACTGACTAATTATGATATATTTTGAACAGGTAGGTTGCTCATGCCTAGAATGCTTTATGTAACCAGAAGGTACAGTATATTAGTAGGCTTTATGTAAAGATTACATTGAGAATAGTTTGATGGGTGAGAATGCTATCAAGTGCTTGTCAAATTGTGAATGAGAGACTGATAAAGTGTGTGCAACCTGCGCAACAAACAGAGCACTTTCATTATACTTTTTTCAAATCATCATTAGAGTCGCATCATGCAGCTTTAGAATGTATGTGAAATCAAAACATATAGCTTAAGGTTTGTATTACAACTAAAGTTGCATTAATAAATGATGCATATAGGAAGGCCAGTTTCAAATGATCACTTTGTTAACCACTAACACAGAATAGCCTCATGTGCCGCACTCCCTCAGAAATCGTTTGGGGAAAATATCCTTTCTATTTTATTCAGCTATGTTCAACTGTATTCTTCTCACTATAAAATAATGCCACAGGAATTATATTCAAATCTTGTCTGCTAAATGAACTAGTGTAGCCCACAGCCATATAGCATTACCATATCAGGGCCAAACATAAGGACGACTCAGAATATGCTATTCTGTTCTTCTGAAATAGGCTACATTTTCTTCATATCATAACGCTTCTTTAGACCTGCTTAAAATAAATAATGGCTTTATTGCGATGGTGTAGGCTATATTACATGGATTTATTACTTTTTAAATAATGTAGATATTCCAAAGGTCCGCATCATTGGCTTGTAGGCTATGCGTGGAAGCCTGGAGATGCTAAACGTGAGTTAATTAACGATAAATTACAGTGAAACCGGCAGTTATTTGCATGACAGTTACCAGCTGACAAAATGTTATGGCCGCCACAGCCCTAGGTACATACAGTGCAGTCGGGAAGTATTCAGACCCCTTGACTTTTGCCACATTTTGTTATGTTACAGACTTATTCTAAAATTGATTAAAAAACAATCCTCAAATCTACACACAATACCTCATAATGACAAAGCAGAACAGGTCTTTAGAAATGTTTGCAAATGTATTACAAAATAAACAGACCCTCAGACCCTTTACTCAGTACTTTGTTGAAGCACCTTTGGCAGCGATTACAGCCTCGAGTCTTCTTGGGTATGACGCTACAAGCTTGGCACACCTGTACTTGGGGAGTTTATCCCATTCTTCTCTGCAGATCCTCCCAAGCTCTGTCAGATTGGACGGGGAGCATCGCTGCACAGCTATTTTCAGGTCTCTCCAGAGATGTTCGATCGGGTTCAAGTCCAAGCTCTGGCTGGGCCACTCAAGGACATTCAGAGACTTGTCGCGAAGCAACTCCTGCGTTGTCTTGGCTGTGTGCTTAGGGTTGTTGTCCTGTTGGAAGGTGAAACTTCGCCCCAGTCTGAGGTCCTGAGCGCTCTGGAGCAGGTTCTCTTTGTACTTTGCTTCGTTCATCTTTCCCTCAATCCATGCTTCACCGTAGGGATGGTGCCAGGTTTCCTCCAGACGTGATGCTTGGCATTCAGGCCAGAGTTCAATCTCGGTTTCATCACACAAGAGAATCTTGTTTCTGTTTTTTATTTTTTATAAATGTGCAAAAAAAAATGTACAACTTCTTTTCACTTTGTTGTTATGGGGTATTGTGTGTAGATTGATGAGGGGTAAAAAAATATTTTATCAATTTTAGAAAAAGGCTGTAATGTAACAAAAGGGGAAGGAAAAGGGGAAGGAATCTGACTACTTTCCAAATGCACTGTATATGAGTTTACCTGTAGGTTGTTCAGTGGGTCCATCTTCATGACTGGCCCAATGGTGTTGAGAGGCAGGGAAACTTCAATACTCTGGCTGGGCATCAGTGGAGTGTGGATGGGCAGAGGGGTGGTGGGGATCACTCCGAAACTAGACAGAAAGACAATACCATTATTTTTTTTAAATGTTAACATTTATTTAAAGCTGCAATATGTAACTTTTTGGGCTACCTGACCAAATTCACATAGAAATGTGTGTTATAGATCTATCATTCTAATTGAAAGCAAGTCTAAGAAGTGGTAGGTCTGTTCTGTGTGCGCTATATTTCTATGCTTCCCATTCTTAAGTTTTGTTTTGGAGTCTTTTACTTTCGGTTTTGTACACCAGCTTCAAACAGCTGAAAATACAATATTTTTGGTTATGGAAAATATATTATACAGTGGTTTAGATGGTACAATGATTCTCTACACTCCCCTTGCTTGTTTTGCCACAAACTGAAATGAGGCAAACTATTTCAATTTTAGCAACCAGGAAACGGCGTAGCGATTTCTGCATTGTGAATCTTTAACTAGGCAAGTCAATTAAGAACAAATTATTATTTACAATGACGGCCTACCAAGAGGGAAAAGTCCTCCTGTGGGGACAGGGGCTAGAATAACAAATTTAAAAGTAGGAGACAACATACCGGTTCATACACATTTTGTCAGATAGAATTTCATGACTTTTAACCACATTTCCATGACCAGCAATTGGTGGCGTCTCTATGTACGTATAAAATATATGCGTAGTGTGGTATCGACACTGGGAGGCTGCTCTCTGATCCCATGTACCATCTCCTGTCATTGAGCAATGCACTTAACCCCCCACAAAGTAGAACACCTGCTAGGCAACTGTATGAAACACATGTGGTCAGCCCTCAGTGTGGAGAGCTACTGGGTGTTCAGGCTCTTGATCAAGCCCTTTAATAATGTCTGGTTGAGCAGTTCATTTCTAAACTGTGATTTGTTAGAGGGGGACAGGAATAA
This sequence comes from Salvelinus sp. IW2-2015, assembly GCF_002910315.2. Classification (NCBI taxonomy): domain Eukaryota; kingdom Metazoa; phylum Chordata; class Actinopteri; order Salmoniformes; family Salmonidae; genus Salvelinus; species Salvelinus sp. IW2-2015. Next base: position 19,330,616 of record NC_036863.1, on the reverse strand, counting down.
AAACTTGCACAACCATAAGCTCTCCTGGAGGATTGACCACCCTTCATGTAAAACATTGCAACATTACAACCAAATAAGTTTTATCCCTTTTCAAATAATTTGCTCATTCAATATATCAAAGATCAAATGGCTATGGTAGGATACAAATCTTTGTTTTTTTATTCAGCTGACGCAAGCCCACAAATATTCAGGAAATGTAACTTTCTAGTTTAGTCATATTTATTGTAACTACCTTAGAAGTGTTACCTTTGCAGGCTGACTATTATCTATTGTGTTAGAATGTCCCATACATTGGATTCTCAAATCAACTGGAAGTATCTATAAAACAAGTTTTGAAGCCACATAATCCAAAAGAAAGGCTACATTTAAATTAATGTTCACGATTCACAAATTATTATTTTGATTCACATGATTCAAATCACTGCGATTGAACCGAATTCCAACTAATACAATGGTGAAGTGAATCGTTCGTTTTGCCAAAAATAATCAATTCAATGAATCACATGAATTGATCCAAAAAATAATAAAAATAATTGTATGACCTTAACCGCGAATGTCGGTTGAAAGTTTTCTGGAACATACGAAAACATTAATACATGTCAATAATAGCTAAACAGTTAACTACAGGGTACAATATACATAGCCTTCGGAAAGTATTCAGACCCTTCACCTTTTCCACATTTGTTACGTTACAGCCTTATTCTAAAATGGATTTTATTTTTTTTATCCTCAGCAATCTACACACAATACCCCATAAGGAAAGCAAAAACAGGTTTTTTGAAATTTTTACAAATGTATTAAAAATAAAGAACTGAAATACCTTATTTACATAAGTATTCAGACCCTTTGCTATGAGACTCGAAATTGAGCTCAGGTGCATCCTGTTTCCATTGATCATACTTGAGATGTTTCTTCAACTTAATTGTTCACCTGTGGAAAATTAAATTGATTGGACATGATTTGGAAAGGCACACACCTGTCTATATAAGGTCCCACAGTTGACAGTGCATGTCAGAGCAAAAACCAAGCCATGAGGTTGATGGAATTGTCCGTAGAGCTCCGAGACAGGATTGTGTCGAGGCACAGATCTGGGGAAGGGTACCAACATTTTTTGCAGCATTGAAGGTCCCCAAGAACACAGTGGCCTCCATCATTCTTAAATGGAAGAAGTTTGGAACCGATAGTTACCGGAGTTGTAACTCCAGTTCTATGTGTGGAACTGGAGTTACCATAGGGGAGCTCTGCTCCAAGTGGTTTATCCCGCTGCCTAGGCAGCGAATAGCCTGAGAACAAATGATGCACACACCCGCAGCCAATGGGAGCACAGGTGTCCCTATATAAGGGGACGCTTCCCCTCACTCAGCCTCCCGAAAATTATCTTCGGCAGGGCCTTAAGTCCTATGAGGCTCCGCTCCACTCATTGAACTGGAGTTACAACTCCGGTAACTATCGTTCTATATCGTGGAGCTCCGCCCCATAGGGGAGCTATACTCCTAGTGGTTTAAGGCGGAGTGCAACGCTCAAATGTACTCCATGCCGAGCCCAACTCTTCCCACATAGTGATAAGGTCGGGCCCAGCTATGGCTTCGACCAAGACCTTCAGTACTGTAACACAGTGTGTCACAATATACTGTGGCCTCGATACAATCCGTCACACCTAGTCCGAAGGCAAAGCCAGAGACTAGTAGGCAGATAACCAGAATATGATCCATACTAATCTGAACCTGCAGATAGATGGTCCTCACTATTCTGATATAATCACCGATCAACAATGGAATGACACATAGTGTCACTGTACATTGTGTATTCGGTAATCCATCACACTCAATCAATGGATTCCAAAGATTGATGGGTAGACCTCAAGATTGCTATTTTTACCTATGTAATACTAGTTACACAAGCTATTTCCCCCACCCCTCCGCTTCAACACAGTCATAGAATAGTGGGCAGGTCAAATACACGACTTCTACAATACTGAACCCTCAGCAAGGAGTCACGTCACATAATCACTCTTACCTGATGGAAACCAGTCCATTAGTCCTGCATTCCCCCCTTGAGTATGTGCATCAACATGTTCTCTACTGTACTGATATTAATCAGACAGGATTCAAGACCTATATGTCTCTCTCATAAGAAAAGTGACAAGGACCTGAAAGGAACCATGCCCCTCATTCCTGCATCCATTTTTCTTAACTCAAGTCCTTCTCTCAGTACAGACTGAACCAGAACATTCAAAGACATATCAAGCAAATAGAAGTGGATTAAAGGAGACGGTGTTGACCAAGACACAGCTGCACAAATATCCTCGACTCCTGTTCCTCTGAAGAGAGCAGTAGAGGCCGCTACTCCCCGAGTGGAGTCGGCTTTCACCCCCTGAGGCAATGGGCGCCCTACAGCCTCATATGCCGTCTCAATGCCTACACACAGCCAATGAGACAGGCACTGTTTGGATAGCGTTCCACCGAGTGTATTCGCACCGTGACACAAACAGCTGGGGTCCTGACCTAATCGATGCCGTACGCTCCACGTAACACGCCAAAGCGCGTACTGGGCACAGGCAATGCAGCCTTTCCTCTCTCCTCTCCCCATGGGGAGGGGGAGAAAAAGCCCAGAGCTCTACGATCTGTATGAACTCTTAATAACCTTAGGTATAAAAGCCGGGTTAGGACGTAACACCGCTCTGCTAAAGTTGCCTTTAATGGCAAGGCAGTCGGGTCTTGTCGAAAGAGCACACAAGTCACTGACACGCTTAGCAGTAGTCAGAGCGAGCAAAAGCGGCATCTTTAAAGACAGCATTTTGAGGAGGATTTGATTCAATGGCTCGAACGATGAATCACACAACGCGTTGACTACCAAAGTTAAATCCCACTGGGGCAGCGTGGTTCTAGGCCTAGGCCTCCGCATTCCCGATAGAAACCGTTTCACTAGGGGATGGTTAAAGGCAGTGTCTCTGCCAAAACCCTCATGACAGGCAAAAATCGCCACAGCAAACACTTTAATAGTGGTCGCCGCTGAGCGCTGCTTTTCAAACAAGTACTGCAGACACGAGAGAACACTCAACCTGACAGAACACGGGGTCCACATTTTCTGTGACACACCATTGTGAAAACATGTTCCATTTACTGGCATACACCCTGGAAGTGGAACTGGCACGCGAGCCCTGTATGGTTGCGATCACAGACAACCCACGGCGCTCTAACCTGTCCCTCTCAGAAGCCAAGCCATCAGAGGATTGCCCCCCCGCCTGTGACAACGCTCCCCACTGATATGGAATGGGCCAAGGTGGTGACACCAACATTTGGGTCATCTCTGCAAACCATGCAGCCCCTGGGCGATTGAGAGCTATCAATATGATTGACAGCCGCCTGATCTCACCCGAGCTAATAGTGGGAGAATCTGTGAAACTGGAATGTAAGCGGACACTATGCCCATTGGGGTTTTCCAATCGTCCAGATTTGTTTTGAGCAAAAGGGGAATCACCAACAATCGGGTCTAGTCGTAGTTGTGGAAACCTTTGCTGTATCCTGCGCATGTGCAGTAGTCCCAGCGGAACCACGGAGTGGGCAGACGACATGAGACCCAAAAGTGTCATGACCGAATGCGCCGTCACCGTGTAATTCGGACGAAACCTTCGAAGGGCTAGCAAAAGGGCGGCCCGTCGAGGTTCCGAAATTCAAGCCTTCATAGTCACAGTGTCTAGCTGTATTCCCAGGTAGACAATCCAATGACTGGGCCAGGACGCGCTCTTTTCCCAATTCACAGCGAACCCCAGACGTGTGAGATGTATCACTGTCTGTGTTGTGTGTGAGATCGCCAGCTCTGCTGACTCTGCTGACGTGGCGAGAACCAGTAGGTCGTCAAGGTAGGCAAAAATTGTTATTCCCTGACGACGCAGCAGTTCCATTGCCGCCTCCACGCATTTGGAACACGTTCGAGGTTCCAGGGCGTRCCCGAATGGCATCCTCGTGAATTCGTACGCCACCTCGTGAAAAGCGAAACGCAGAAAATTCCTGTGACGCGGATGCACCAGCACATGAAAGTAGGCATCCTTCAGGTCTATGCCCACACAAAAGTCTCTCTTCTGGACACATTCCAGTAGATGTTTTGTTGTTAGCATTCGGAAGGGCTGTTTGGCTACGCTCTCGTTGGCCATGGTTCTACCTGCACATATAGCCGACGCCTGCGTAAGATGGAAATCCTCTGTGAGACGGGATAGAGAGGCTGCTAGGAGGGCAATGTTGTTAGCTGCTGCTACAGCGTGGGATCCCAAAACAAAGGACTTCTTAGCCAGCTGTGCTGTGAGTCAGTCCTTTGCTGATGGCAGGGTGGCCTTTTTAGAGGAGGGCCAGGAACTTGAACCCGGAACGAGGTATGCAGCCATGGCGCCCTCGAGGTTTGGGATTCCCTTTGTTATTCCCTGCTGTCTACCGTCCACCCTGGTGAATGGGAGATAAGCTTTGGCCGGCGTGCGCGCCGCCAAAGGTGACTCCCATGAGCCCTCCACATATTTATGGAGAGAGGGCATGGCAGGAGCCAGAGGCTCCACCGCCCTCCTCCGTCGAGAATAAGGACCACCCACCATCATGTCCAACTCTGGAACAGAGGCGATGGGAGGTAGCTCTCCAGCCTAGTGGCAACTCTCTCAATGAGCCCTGGGAAGTCAGCTAGGCATTGAGGGGGGATCTGAGAGGCCACTCCTAGCATGCTGTGGTCCTAGACACACGAAACATAGGTGGTGTGAGTCCTCAGCAGCCATAACGGAGTAGCGACACTGAGCTCTTAAAAGAGCTTTTGGGTTCGGTGGGAAAACCGGTGTGCTCATTTTATGAAAAAAAATGGACAACGTCAAGGCTCGGAAATTGGGAGGCTGAGTGAGGGGAAGAGTCCCGTTATATAGGGACACCTGTGCTCCCATTGGCTGCAGGTGTGTGCATAATTTTTTTTTCAGGCTACTCGCTGCCTAGGCAGCAGGGTAAACCACTAGGAGCAGAGCTCCACGATATAGAACACCAAGACTCTTCTTAGAGCTTGCCGCCAGGCCAAACTGAGCAATCGGGGGAGAACGGCCTTGGTCAGGGAGGTGACCAAGACCCCGATGGTAACTCTGACAGAGCTCTAGAGTTCCTCTGTGGAGATGGGAGAAACTTTCAGAAGGACAACCATCTCTGCAGCACTCCACCAATCAGACCTTTATGATAGAGTGGCTAGATGGAAGCCACTCCTCAGTAAAAGGCACATGTAAGCAATGTACAGAGAGACCCTTGATGAAAACCTGCACCAGAGTGCTCAGGACCTCAGACTGGGGTGAAGGTTCACCTTCCAACAGGACAACAACACTAAGCACACAGCCAAGACAACGAAAGACAACAAAGTCTCTGAATGTCCTTGAGTGGCCAACCCGATCGAATATCTCTGGGGAGACCTGAAAATAGCTGTGCAGCAACGCTCCCCATCTAACCTGACAGAGCTTGAGAGGATCTGCAGAGAAGAATGGGAGAAACTCCCAAATACAGGTGTGCCAAGCTTGTAGCGTCATACCCAAGAAGACTCGAGGCTGTAATTGCTGCCAACGGTGCTTCAACAAAGTACTGAGTAAAGGGTCTGAATATGTTTTTTTTGGGGGGGGGGGCAAAATATCTAAAAACCTGTTTTTGCTCTGTCATTATGAGGTACTGTGTGTTGATTGATGAGGGGGAAAAAACAATTTAATCAATTTTAGAATAAGGCTGTAAACTTACAAAATGTGGCATACCTGCTGATGCAATGTTCGACTGTCTCTCTGTCCTTGAGCAACGGCCCACTCGTCTTGCACTATGCAGGTGATGTGCGCAAACACAGATGCACTAGTGACATTCCGATCATGGCTGATATGCTGATTTATATTTGATTGATAAAATATTTAACTGTGGCTAAATCAATTATTAAATGAATGTCCATGACTTTTCGAAAACTTTTCAGATTTTATGATTTAAAAAAACCTTTACAGGCCTGGAAAAAAACATTTAAAAATGCCATGAGTTGTAGTCCTTTCCACTCACAGCCTGTCATCCCGTATACAGCTTGAAAGTTGCAGATTTTGTCATTAATAAGAACTTAAATTGGAACGTAGTGGCTGTACAGTAACACGCTATACATGTCAGAGCTCAGGTTCTCTACTTAACAGCGCTGTTTCTGTTTTGACTGACAGCCGTTAAACTTGAGCACTGCGCGACAAGAAGATGCCCCCATCCCTACCGCTAATTGGGTACCATTTGCATATTTCTTGTTGTCCGAGTGAGAAAAATGCTGTAAATCGAGAGGAGTTGATGTGTTATGAAAGATCAGATTTTGAGGATTATAATCAATTCTGCTTTGATGTCATACAAGCAAACCACATACCCGAGTCCAAATGTGCACATTTCCTTCCATATTTGAAAACTCATGTAATTTACAGTATCACCGTTCATGATCGCTATGTTTGATCCACAGTTACAAGGAGGACATGCTGGGTTGTCCTGAACAGAACGAGCCTATGTTTTTCGTATTGTGAAGAACATTTGCTGTGGAACACGCATTTGAATGCAGTCATGATTCCCTTCTCGGCACATCAAAATTACAACCGTTTGTCTGAAGTGCCTTTTGAAAGTCTAACACTGTAAGATCGTATTTTATAACTTTGCTAGCCATACTAGCAATAGAACAAACATTCAAATGATGCCCACCTGACCAGAACGTGATTTATAATGGAACATATTTGGACACAATTACAAAAAGCTTTGGGGTTTTGTATGAGAGCAACAATTTGCTCTAAAATAAGAAATGCCGCATACTGACCGGGCACAGAGTAGACCTGGTGGAATAAAGATAGTCAGCTGGAACTGTAATGGCTTAGGTAATGTCGTGAAAAGAGCTAAGGTTTTTCTCATCTTAAATCACTGGGCGCTGACATAGTGCTTCTTCAAGAAACTCATATTAAACGCTCGGTTCAGGCCAAACTACGAGTCGGTTGGATCAGTCAGATATACCAGTCTAATTTTGATGCAAAGCGAGAGGGGTAGCAATCCTGATAAGGAAAAATATTCCTTTTGTTTACTCATCCTCGATTTCAGATCCTAATGGTCAGTATATTATCGTGGCTGGTACACTGAATTAGAACTCAATAACCTTGGTCAATTTATTCGGACCCAACTTCGATGATCCACTATTTTTTCAAAGAGTATTTAAGGCCATACCAAATATCTTGGATACAAGTGTTATTGCTGGAGGTGACTTTATCTGAAAGAGGATCTAACGTACAGTTAAACAGCTATCAAGGTCACTTCAACAATCAAATGCCAGTGTCTGTCTAAATACATTGATGACAAACCTTAACATTGTCGATATTTGGAGACTGACGCACCCAACAGATAGGGATTATTCTTTATTTTCGTCAGTTCATAAGTCATATTCCAGAATATACTATTTTTTGTTGGTCTACAAACTAATTTCAGCAGCTGCGTCGGTTACCTATCACCCTATTCTAATTACGGACCACTCTCCACTGTCCATGGCGCTGAAATTCGACAATATGTTTACAGGTCGGCGACCGTGGCGCTTCAAATCAAATCAAATTTTATTTGTCACATACACATGGTTAGCATATGTTAATGCGAGTGTAGCGATGTGCTTGTGCTTCTGGTTCCGACAGTGCAGTAATATCTAACAAGTAATCTAACAATTCCCCAACTACTAACTAATACACAAAACCTAATAGGGGTGCATGAGAATATGTACATATAAATATATGGATGAGCGATGGCTGAGCGGCATAGGCAAGGTGCAATTGATGGTATAAAATACAGTATATACATATGATATGAGTAATATAAGATATGTAAACATTATTTAAAGTGGCATTGTTTAAAGTGACTAGTGATTCATTTGTTAAAGTGGCCAATGATTGGGTCTCCATGTAAGCAGCAGCCTCTCTGAGTTAGTGATTGCTGTTTAGCAGTCTGATGGCCTCGAGATAGAAGCTGTTCTTCAGTCTCTCGGTCCCAGCTTTGATGCACCTGTACTGACCTCGACCTCCCCTGCTTAGACGCATACTTGTTAAAAGATTTGACTTTTTGTCAGTATTTGCAGGAGCAGATTGCCTGGTGCACAACTGAGCAAGTGGACAAGTACATTAGAGTGTCTAGTTTGAGAAACAGACGCCTCACAAGTCCTCAACTGGCAGCTTCATTAAATAGTACCCGCAAAACACCAGTCTCAACGTCAACATTGAAGAGGCGACTCCGGGATGCTGGCCTTCTAGGCAGAGTTCCTCTGTCCAGTGTCTATGTTCTTTTGCCCATCTTAATCTTTTCTTTTTATTGGCCAGTCTGAGATATGGCTTTTTCTTTGCAACTCTAGCTAGAAGGCCAGTCTCCCGGAGTCGCCTCTTCACTGTTGACGTTGAGACTGGCTACTTGCAGCCCCAATGTATCATGATCATAAAGTTGAGGCAGTGGTAATTGCTCTTGACGCAGAGAAGGCGCTTGATCAGATTGAGTGGAAGTATATGATGACGGTTCTGGAGCATTTCGGGTTTGGAAAGTAATTTATTAATTGGATAAGAATTATTTATGCACACCCAATGGCGTCCGTGGTAACCAATCAGGAGATGTCGCAGGCATTCCGCCTGTTCAAGGGTTGCCGACATGGGTGCCCTATTTCGCCTGCTCTCTTCGCTATAGCCATGGAACCCCTTGCTACTCTCATTCGTGCACATGCTGATATAGCTCCGGTTAAAATAAAAGACACGCAGCACAAAATGTCCCTATATGCAGACGATGTTCTTTTGTTTTATCCAAGCCTAAAACTTCTAGTCCCCCTTACTTAACTTGATAAATACATTTGGCTACTTCTCTGGCTACAAGAAAAACTGGCAAAAAAGCGAATTGATGCCCATATCATGGCCTGTGGATATGCAATTTCTGCAATCTATCCTATTTAGAACAGTGAAGGACAAGTTCACAAGCCTTGGCATTGTAGTGACAAGAAAACTTGATCAGCTATTGAAAACAAATTGAGATATGAAAATTTATCAGCTTAAACAAAATATTGATTTTTGGAAAAATCTGCCTCTCTCCTTGGTTGGCCGTATAAACGCTATTAAAATGGTTGTGCTACCCAGGTTTCTTTACCTCTTCCAATGTCTACCCAATTTAATACCACAAAGCTATTTTAAGAAACTGGATTCAATAGTAATTCCATTCTTATGAGAACAAGGCAGCCAGAATTTCAAAGAAGCATTTATGCAAGTACAAGATAGAGAGGGACTTCCTCACTTTAAACTGTATTATTGGGCTGCTAATCTAAACATTGTGTCTTTCTGGAGGGAAAGTTTACCTTGGATGCAACAGAATGATATGCCTTCATGGCTTTTGATTGAGCAGGCCTCCTGTCAACGTTCCTTACTGTTATGTATTTTATGTATAATAACTAAATGATGTATACATTTAAAGTAATGATAGGACTATATCTAACAGAATGCTACCCTGTCTCTGTATAATGATGAAGAATGTTTGTCCATAAGAAAAGAGGAACTGTGGCAGACAACTTGTGACCACTGTGGCACTGATAACAGGGAAGGAAGTCTCCCCACCCAGGGAGGGGAGAAACCTTGGGCTTGTAGTAGATTGTATAACAGGTGGCAGGCAATGTATGAGAAGACTTGTGAACTATATTGTCATTGTCTGAGAGGAGGAGGGACATTTATGACGAAATGAAAGGTATATAAACCAATGTACAGGAAATGATAAGCAGAGCTCTCGTAAATAAACATGCTGACTATGGTAGACTGGCCTCTGTCTGTTTCATTTCAACAAGAACCTTACAAATTCTTGGTAACAGACCGAGTAGTTTAATTGAAGTTCAGTTTATGAACATTGAGAACATAATTCTCTTAACACTTACTCCCTGTACTTGTTAATAGTCCTGCATTGGATGATATGGTGCTTTCACAGTGGAGGGAGAAGGGGCTCACAACAGTTGGTAACATATACAGTGGGGCAAAAAAGTATTTAGTCAGCCACCAATTGTGCAAGTTCTCACACTTAAAAAGATGAGAGAGGCCTGTCATTTTCATCATAGGTACACTTCAACTATGACAGACAAAATGAGAGAAAAAAATCCATAAAATCACATTGTAGGATTTTTAATGAATTTATTTGCAAATTATGGTGGAAAATAAGTATTTGGTCAATAACAAAAGTTTATCTCAATACTTTGTTATATACCTTTGTTGGCAATGAAGAGGTCAAACGTTTTCTGTAAGTCTTCACCAAGGTTTTCACCACACTGTTGCTGGTATTTTGGCCCATTCCTCCATGCAGATCTCCTCTAGAGCAGTGATGTTTTGGGGCTGTTGCTGGGCAACACGGACTATCAACTCCCTCCAAAGATTTTCTATGGGTTGAGATCTGGAGACTGGCTAGGCCACTCCAGGACCTTGAAATGCTCTTATGAAGCCACTCCTTCGTTGCCCGGGCGGTGTGTTTGGGATCATTGATGCTGAAAGACCCAGCCACGTTTCATCTTCAATGCCCTTGCTGATGGAAGGAGGTTTCACTCAAAATCTCACGATACATGGCCCCATTCATTCTTTCCTTTACAGGATCAGTCGTCCTGGTCCCTTTGCAGAAAAACAGCCCCAAAGCATGATGTTTCCACCCCCATGCTTCACAGTAGGTATGGTGTTCTTTGGATGCAACTCAGCATTCTTTGTACTCCAACAGACGAGATTGAGTTTTTACCAAAAAGTTCTATTTTGGTTTCATCTGACCATATGACATTCTCCCAATCTTCTTCTGGATCATCCAAATGCTCTCTAGCAAACTTCAGACGGCCCTGGACATGTACTGGGTTAAGCAGGGGGACACGTCTGGCACTGACAGATTTGAGTCCCTGGCGGTGTAGTGTGTTACTGATGGTAGCTTTGTTACTTTGGTCCCAGCTCTCTGCAGGTCATTCACTAGGTCCCCCCGTGTGGTTCTGGGATTTTTGCTCACCGTTCTTTGATCATTTTGACCCCACGGGGTGAGATCTTGCGTGGAGCCCCAGATCGAGGGAGATTATCAGTGGTCTTGTATTGTCTTCCATTTCCTAATAATGCCTCCACAGTTGATTCCTTCAAACCAAGCTGCTTACCTATTGCAGATTCAGTCTTCCCAGCCTGGTGCAGGTCACAATTTTGTTTTCTGGTGTCCTTTGACAGCTCTTTGTCTTGGTCATAGTGGTTTGGAGTGTGACTGTTTGAGGTTGTGGACAGGTGTCTTTTATACTGATAACAAGTTCAAACAGGTGCCATTAATACAGGAACGAGTGGAGGCAGAGGAGCCTCTTAAAGAAGAAGTTACAGGTCGTGAGAGCCAGAAATCTTGCTTGTTTGTAGGTGACCAAATACTTATTTTCCACCATAATTTGCAAATAAATTCATAAAAAATCCTACAATGTGATTTCTGGATTTTCCCCCTAATTTTGTCTGTCATAGTTGAAGTGTACCTATGATGAAATTACAGGCCTCTCTCATCTTTTAAGTGGGAGAACCTGCACAAAATGGTGGGCTGACTAAATACTTTTTTGCCCCACTGTACATTGATGGTCAGTTAGCTTCATTTCAACACTTACAGGGTAAGTTGAATATGCCAACAACAAATTTTTTCAGATGCCTCCAAATCAGGAATTTTTTAAGGACACATATCCTTAAAAAAAGTATCAAAGTATCCTACATTAGATAGCCTGATCCTTGTCAAACCCCATCCCATTCAAAAGGGTCGGACTCTAGACTTCTACAGACTGTTAAAAGGTCTTGGGAGCAGGAACTTGGTTCAGAAATCTCAGATGAGGACTGGGTAGAAGCTCTCAGGAATATAAACCACAGTTCAGTGAATGCCAGATACAACCTTGTTCAGTTTAAGGTGATACACAGGTTACATTACTCAAAAGTGAAAATGCATAAATATTCCCGGACACCTCACAACTGTGTGAGAGGTTCAAGCAGGATGAGGCGACGTTGACCCACTTATTTTGGACATGTCCTAAGTTACATGCTTACTGGGCTCTTATTTTTGATTACTTATCTAAAGCCTTTGATAGAGTTATAGCCCCAGACCCATTGATCGCTCTGTTTGGTACAGTTGATGGGAATAACCAGGAAGGGAAGGCTGTCTCTCTTTGCACTCTATTAGCCAAAAGACTCATATTGCAATTGTGGAAATTGGAGACTGTACCTACCTTTGAAATGTGGTTACGGGATTTAGGGAATGTAATACATATGGAAAAGATTCGATACAATACCTCCAATAGAAGTCCAATGTTTTACAAAATATGGCAGCCGATACTGGATAAATGGTCTAGTCCCGCTTCATAACTGGGTTGATGATCAGCTGCTACTCAGTGCTGTACTCCACTCAATATTTATTTTTGGCTTAACTACACTGCTTGTAATGACTATATGATGTCTTCTTATACATGTACCACATAATAGGATTTCGTTTTATTTTTTGTATGTGTGAGTTAAGTTTTGTCCTCGAAATTTGCCATCCCATTCAACAGTACAATGAATGTCAATGTTTGTATCGGTCTTTTTAAAATGTATTTTTATTGGAAAATAATAAACATATTATTTAAAAAAAGAACAGTGCCCAGATTGGAGAGGTGTTTGGCCACTTGAGACACCAGTTAGACCTCTCACACAAACCCTTGTAATAGTTTATTCCTATCTTGCACCTATTCCAAAATGTATATTAATATTCTTATTATGTTACTGAATGTATCCAGAGTATTTTCAGGTTTTGCTATTGAAAAATGCAGAAAAAAAGTACAGTAAATGCAAAATGCACATGATATCAACAGTGTAACATTTGGATTTAGTCTTGTCAAGTGAACTGTTGTGTCCTCACCTTTGGTCTAATAATTTCCCTATAATTGCCAGTGTTCTCTTTCAATTGCTACCATGGTCACGCGTATGCTTTTTAGAATTCTTCTGTTAGAAACGTTTCAATTTGGCCAAATCCATACAGGCCAATTTCCACAAGTGTAAAGGATTAATAAGTGCTTCAGGTGAATGGAGCTAAATTTACAATCTGCTCTGAATGGCCATGGTTATAATGAATGGAGAGTCACGGTAAGCTTAGAGCAACTAAATACAAGGTTGGTGTGAACAAAAAGCAGAGAGACATTTTTACAGTGAGGCCACAGAAGACTTAACTGCTAGTACAGCTGAGATATTGTCTTGCTTCTTTATCCCAAGTCCCTGAGACACGCGTACACACACCCATGGAGAAGTTGGAACACAGAGTCCGCCACAGACAGTGCAGTTTAAGGGCACAATGGCAGGAGATAGCATCTATGATTTGATACCAGTCGCCCCCTCTCTCACCTGTTCTTGTTGAACTGGATAGCAAAGTCGGTCATGTGCTGCAAGGCCTTGTTGGTGAAGGTCATGTCCATGTACATTTGGCCCTGTCGGCGGGAGAATGTGCCTGAGATCTCCAGTCCTTTAGCTTTCACTGCAGGCAACCATACCTGGGAGAAGAGATAGACCTTACATAAAGAAATATGAACGTGCAAAACGATTCACCCATACCTGGGAGCAGGGTAATTTGAAAATGGCAACATGACTCACTACTATGTACGTGTCTGTGCTATGTTGCCCCTTCATTGTATTGAGTCGGACACAAAGGGAGATCGAGAATGGAGGGCATAAATTAAAATCAAATCACATGTTATTTGCCACATTCGCCGAATCCAACAGGTGTAGACCTTACCGTGAAATGCTTACTTACAAGCTTAACCAACAATGCAGTTCTAGAAATAGAGTTTAAAAAATATTTACTAAATAAACTAAAGTACAAAACAAACTAAATTACAAAACAATAAATGAGGCTAAACACAAGGGCTACCGGTACCAAGTCAATATGTGGAGGTACTGGTTAGTCGAGGTAATTTGTACATGTAGGTAGGGGTAAAGTGACTATACATAGATAATAAACAGCAAGTAGCAGCAGTGTAAAAAACAAAAGGGAGGGGTGGTCAATGTAAATTGTCCGGGTAGCCATTTGATTAATTGTTCAGCAAGCAGTCTTATGGCTTGGGGGTAGAAGCTGTTAAGGAGCCTTTTGGACCTAGACTTGGCGCTCCGGGACCGCTTGCCATGCGGTAGCAGAGAGAACAGTCTATGACTTGGGTTAATTGAGTCTTTGACAATTTTTGGGGCCTTCCTCTGACACCGCCTAGTATATACAATTGAAGTCGGAAGTTTACATACACTTATGTTGGAGTCATTAAAACTTGTTTTTCAACCACTCCACAAATGTCTTGTTAACAAACTGTAATTTTTGCAAGTTGGTTAGGACATCTACTTTGTGCATGACAAAAGTCATTTTTCCAACAATTGTTTACAGAAAGATTATTTCACTTATAATTCACTGTATCACAATTCCAGTGGGTCAGAAGTATACATACACTAAGTTGAATGTGCCTTTAAACAGCTTGGGAAATTCCAGAAAATTATGTCATGGCTTTAGAAGCTTCTGATAGGCTAATTGACATCATTTGAGTCAATTGGAGGTGTACCTGTGGCTGTATTTCAAGGCCTATTTTCAAACTCGGTGCCTCTTTGCTTGACATCATGGGAAAATCAAAAGAAATCAGCCAATACCTCAAAAAAATTGTAGAGTCCTCCACAAGTCTGGTTCATCCTTGGGAGCAATTTCCAAACGCCTGAAGGTATCACGTTCATATGTACAAACAATGTTACGCAAGAATAAACACCATGGGACCATGCAGCCGTCATACCACTCAGGAAGGAGACGCGTTCTGTCTCCTAGAGATGCGAAAAGTGAAAATCAATCCCAGAACAACAGCAAAGGACCTTGTGAATATTCTGGAGAAAACAGGACCATAGGTATCTACAGTGGGGCAAAAAAGTATTTAGTCAGCCACCAATTGTGCAAGWTCTCCCACTTAAAAAGATGAGAGAGGCCTGTAATTTTCATCATAGGTACACTTCAACTATGACAGACAAAATGAGGGGAAAAAAGTCCAGAAATCACATTGTAGGATTTTTTATGAATTTATTTGCAAATTATGGCGTGGAAAATAAGTAATTGGTCACCTACAAACAAGCAGATTTCTGGCTCTCACAGACTGTAAACTTCTTCTTTTAAGAGGCTCCTCTGTCCTCCACTCGTTACCTGTATTAATGGCACCTGTTTGAACTTGTTATCAGTATAAAAGACACCTGTCCACAACCTCAAACAGTCACACTTCCAAACTCCACTTATGGCCAAGACCAAAGAGCTGTCAAAGGACACCAGAAACAAAATTGTGACCAGCACCAGGCTGGGAAGACTGAATCTGCAATAGGTAAGCAGCTTGGTTTGAAAAATCAACTGTGGGAGCAATATATAGGAAATGGAAGACATACAAGACCACTGATAATCTCCCTCGATCTGGGGGCTCCACGCAAAGATCTCACCCCGTGGGGTCAAAATGATCACAAGAACGGTGAGCAAAAATCCCAGAACCACACGGGGGGACCTAGTGAATGACCTGCAGAGAGCTGGGACCAAAGTAACAAAGCCTACCATCAGTAACACACTACGCCGCCAGGGACTCAAATCCTGCAGGGCAAGACGTGTCCCCCCGCTTAAGCCAGTACATGTCCAGGCCCGTCTGGAAGTTTGCTAGAGAGCATTTGGATGATCCAGAAGAGATTGAGAGAATGTCATATGGTCAGATGAAACCAAAATAGAACTTTTTGGTAAAAACTCAACTCGTCGTGTTTGGAGGACAAAGAATGCGGAGTTGCATCCAAAGAACACCATACCTACTGTGAAGCATGGGGGTGGAAACATCATGCTTTGGCTGTTTTCTCTGCAAAGGGACCCAGACGACTGACGTCTGTAAAGGAAAGAACGAAATGGGCCATGTATCGTGAGTATTTGAGTTGAAAAACCTCCTTCCATCAGCAAGGGCATTGAAGATGAAACGTGGCTGGGTCTTTCAGCATGACAATGATCCCAAACACACCGCCCGGCGCAACGAAAGGAGTGGCTTTGTAAGAAGCATTTCAAGGTGCCTGGAGTGGCCTAGCCAGTCTCCAGATCTCAACCCCATAGAAAATCTTTGGAGGGAGTTGGAAGTCCATGTTGCCCAGCAACAGCCCCAAAATTTTCACTGCTCTTAGGAGATCTGCATGAGGATTGCGGCCAAAATACCAGCAACAGTGTGTGAAAACCTTGTGAAGACTTACAGAAAATGTTTGACCTCTGTCATTGCCAACAAAGGGTATATAACAAAGTATTGAGAAACTTTTGTTATTGACCAAATACTTATTTTCCACCATAATTTGCAAATAAATTCATTAAAAATCCTACAATGTGATTTTATGGATTTTTTTCTAATTTTGTCTGTCATAGTTGAAGTGTACCTATGACGAAATTATACAGGCCTCTCTCATCTTTTAAGTGGGAGAACTTGCACAATTGGTGGCTGACTAAATACTTTTTTGCCCCACTGTATATCCACAGTAAAACGAGTCCTATATCGACACAACCCGAAAGGCCGCTCAGCAAGGAAGAAGCCACTGCTCCCAAAACCGCAACAAAAAAAAGGCAGACTACGGTTTGCAACTGCACATGGGAAGAAAGATCTGACTTTTTGGAGAAAGGTCCTCTGTCTGATGAAACAAAAATGGCCATAAAGACCATCATTATGTTTGGAGGAAAAAAGTGGAGGCTTGCAAGCCGAAGAACACCACCCCAACCGTGAAGCACAGGGGTGGCAGCATCATGTTGTGGGGGTGCTTTGCTGCACGAGGGACTGGTGCACTTCACAAAATAGATGCATCATGAGGTATGAAAATTATGTGGATATATTGAAGCAACATCTCAAAGACATCAGTCAGGAAGTTAAAGCTTGGTCTGCAAATGGGTCTTCCAAATGGACAATACCCCAAGCATACTTCCAAAGTTGTGGCAAAAATGGCTTAAGGACAACAAAGTCAAGGTATTGGAGTGGCCAACACAAAAGCCCTGACCTCAATCCTATAGAAAATGTGTGGGAGATACTGAAAAAGCGTGTGCGATCAAGAGAACCTACAAAACCTGACTCAGTTACACCAGCTCTGTCAGGAGGAATGGGCCAAAATTCACCCAACTTATTGTGGGAAGCTTGTGAAAGGCTACCCAAAACATTTGACCAAAGTTAAACATTTTAAAGGCAATGCTACCAAATACTAATTGAGTGTATGTAAACTTCTGACCCCCTGGGAATGTGATGAAAGAAATAAAAGCTGAAATAAATCATTCTCTCTACTATTATTCTGACATTTCACATTCTTAAAATGAAGTGGTGATCCTAACTGACCTAAGACAGGGAATTCTTACTAGGATTAAATGTCAGGAATTGTGAAAAACTGAGTTTAAATGTATTTGCCTAAGGTGTATGTAAACTGCTGACTTCAACTGTAGGTCCTGGATGGCAGGAAGCTTGGCTCCAGTGATGTATTGGGCCGTACGCACTACCCTCTGTAGCGCCTTACGGTTGGATGCAGAGCAGTTGCCATACCAGGCGGTGAGGCAACCGATTAGGATGCTCTCGATGGTGTAGCTGTTGAACTTTTTGAGGATCTGGTGACCCATGCCAAATCTCCTGAGGGGGAAAAAGTGTTGTTGTGCCCTCTTCACGACCGACTTGGTGTGTTTGGAACATGATAGTTTGTTGGTGATGTGGACACCAAGGAACTTGAAACTCTCGACCCGCTCCACTACAGCACCGTCGATGTTAATGGGAGCCTGTTCGGCCCTCCTTTTCCTATAGTCCACGATCATCTCCTTTGTCTTGCTCACATTGAGGGAGAGGTTGTTGTCTTGGGACCACACTGCCAGGTCTCTGACCTCCTCCCTATAGGCTGTCTCATCATTGTTGGTGATCAGGCCTACCACTGTTGTATTGTCAGCAAACTTAATGATGGTGTTGGAGTCGTGCTTGGCCACGCAGTCGTCGGTGAACAGGGAGTACAGGAGGGGCCCCGGTGTTGAGGATCAGCATGGCAGATGTGTTGCTGCCTACGCTTACCACCTGGGGGCGGCCCGTCAGGAAGTCCAGGATCCAGTTGCAGAGGGAGGTGTTTAGTCCCAGTGTCCTTAGCTTAGTGATGAGCTTTGTGGGCACTATGGTGTTGAACGCTGAGCTGTAGTCAATTGAATAGTATTCTCACATGTGGTTTTTTTGTGCAGGTGAGGAAGGGCTGTGTGGAGTGCAATTGAGATTGCGTTATCGGTGGATTTGTTGAAGCGGTATGCGAATTGGAGTAGGTCTAGGATTTCCGGGATGATGGTGTTGATGTGAGCCATTACCAGCCTTTCAAAGCACTTCATGGCTACCGACATGACTGCTATGAGGCGGTGGTCATTTAGGTAGGTTACCTTTGCATTCTTGGGCACAGGGACTATGGTGATCTGCATGAAACAGAAGGATACCTTGGGAACGATGCTTTGTCCTGCTGCAATACATACCAATTAACAGTGCACATACCACAGCGAGGACATTGTGAGCCTCTTCTACATGACTTAACTGTATGATATATATAAATGACCCATTTTGAACAGGAATCTTGGGTGGAGCCTGTTGATGCCAAGTTGGACTTAACTCACCCCCTCCTTTCGCCCCGGCCAAACAACGTCATAACTATATTTATGCATTGTCCTACATGAAGAGTGACTTTGCTGCATGGCTCAAGGTTCTGTATGCATTTCTCTGCTTGCTAGGTGTCACAGAGTTGGAGAAGTCTATTGAAGTGGGAGACAAGTGTCAGGAACTACTGCCAAGGTTTTATACTGACGATACAAGGGCCTTTAAGGAAGGCTAAAAATAAAACAGAACAGATAATTTAAATAATACCGGAGTGAGAAGTTTCAGGCTCTGGAAAACATGTTTTAATATCTTGTGAAAAATGTCTTGGTTCGAATCGCAGTTTTAGCCTGTTCCCTCCCTTGTTGAGATCCAAAAGTGCTAAAATTCTAGCCCACATCTTCAGACTAGAACTCTTTTAGACCAACTGAATTTCTACACCATCTGTAGTGCCACTCAATGCGGACTGGATTTATCTGCAACCCATTAGTTATTCACCCACCTTGTTGTCACTCTGGATAAGAGTTGTTTGCTACTAAATCACAAAAATACGAATGAGTTTGATTATATTAAAACCTTAAATGCGGCAGTTAACGGAAAGGTTCACCCATTTTGAATGTTATATTGTTATGGTGCATCTCTGAGTGATATCGATTCCCTAGGTCATCTTTTTCCAAGATGGCGTAGCAGTCGGACATCTGTTTTGTCTTGTCCCGTGTATATATATTTTTCTTCGTATATATTTTTTATATTTTAATCTCATTTCATCTACGGACTGAACATACTCTCCTGCAACCCGCCCCACCCAATGTGGTACGGATCTGCAATTTTTTTATACTTTAGAACCGGAACCCCATCAGAAGCTAGCCAGCTAACCAGCTACTAGCTAGTCGTCAGTTAGCCACTGCTAGCGGTCATCAGCCAGCCTCAGCCCGGTCAATTCCAAGTTGGACTTAACTCACCCCCTCCTTTCGCCCCGGCCAAACAACGTCATAACTATATTTATGCACTGTCCTACATGAAGAGTGACTTTGCTGCATGGCTCAAGGTTCTGTATGCATTTCTCTGCTTGCTAGGTGCTAATGAGTGAGCATTAGCATTTCAATTAGCTTTATCTGAGCTTTATTCTCTGCCCTTGCTGGTGTAATATTTTAGCAATGAAAGTCTACTTTATCCCAACATAGTACTAACATCAGCATACAGCATTAACATTATTAGAATATAGCATTAATATTAGCATTTAGCTCTTGCTAACATTAGTATTGAACGTCAACATAAGCGTTTAGCTGTGGGTAGTGGGTACTCACAGATTTGGGGGTAACATAGCCTCCTGTGGTGATGGCCATGCCTGTGGAGAGCTCAAACAGGTCGTTGAGGCCGCTGCTGAGCGCTGCAGGAGTCGGCGATGGGGCGAACGTGTTGGGAACTGACGAGGGAATAAAGTTCTGTCCCACCTAAGTCACATACACACACACACAGACACAAAAAGCACATAGGACATCAGCACAACTATGAATCCAAAATGTAACTTATCTGCGAGACGATGGTCCTCTAGCAAACTAATTGAAGAATAAAAAGACGATTAAAATTCCAAACTCATCATTGTTGTCAAATGAGTGGGTTTCAAATACTTATGGTGATCGACAACTTTTTTCTTGATTTGTTTTTAAAGAATGATTCTGATCGTCAATTGATTTTGCACATTCACTACAGCTGAAATCCTGACTTGAGAAATACATTCTCCAATGCTCCGATTTGCTGAGGTCGAAACTGGTTGTGTATCTTCTGTCAGAATTTCAGCCTATGATTTCCCAATTTGAGTAATCCTCCACTGGAATACGTTATATTTTTCCCATCAGTGCCAAGCAAGGTCAAAGGTGAGGCGAGTGTGATTGGGAAAATAATAGTTTGTCTAGCTTTGAAGTGTTTGGCAGTTAAGTTTTGATTCCCGTTATAACTTCGAAGAGCATGCAGTATGCGGATGGAAAAACGGAAGGGCTCACTTACTGCTGGACTTCCCCCAACACCTCCTCCCAGGTCTCCCCCGAGCTACAGGAGAGGACCCATATCCAGCACCCGCATCCAAACACAAGAAATAGACAGACAAAGACAGAGAGAGAGAAAGAGAGGTACTTAGCAATAGCAACCCAACCCCATTCCCCAAAAGCAGTTCAACCCATAGACTGCCTAGAATATGACAAAAGGTTATTATGAAGATTGTAATTCTGTTACAGTGAAATGGTTATCAGGAAAGCGCATCAGTCAGCCAGAAGACCAGAAAACCTTGCCAAAACATGAACATTGAGATGGAAAAATAGCTCATTGTGAAATACATTAGATATACATATTTGAGAATTCACAGTCAAAAAGCAAGCAGGTATAATAGCTTTAATGTATTGGGCTTCTTTCACCTATCCAGTTTACTTTTAGCTTTGAATTCTCACAGGGTTGTGGAAGATAAAGCAATTCAAGCAATGAAGTCTACACATTTACATTTAAGTCATTTAGCAGACGCTCTTATCCAGAGCGACTTACAAATTGGTGCATTCACCTTATGATATCCAGTGGAACAACCACTTTACAATACACAAAATATTATTTCAAGATGCAAAATTATCCATCTACAAGGCTAGTTGAAAAAATGTAATGGTGTACAGTAGGCTCCAGAATTATTGGATCCCTTGATTATAGATTAGCAACAAAGACTGTATGAAATAAATAATAGAAATATACTAATAAAATTGCTCAGAGAAAGTAGTATTTATTTTCTCCAAAAAGATAGGGGTCAAAATTTTGTTCCCGTTTTCAATATAATTTGTAAAAACATGTTTTGCATACAATATAGCTCAGTACTTGTATTATTTATTTTATGCAGTCTTTTTGCTCATCTTTATCAAGGGATCCAATAATTCCAGACCCCACTGTATGTAACGGTAGCCATTGCGATATTCAGGACAAAACTTCCTTTGAGACCTGGCACTTTTAGTTAAATGCATTTTGACTGTGAGAGTGTGAAGTCACCTTGACAGCCACATAGCGAGACTGGAATACCATTAAAAAAATTATAGCCGAAGACCCAGCAAGGCACAAATCACACTCTGGTATTGGGCAGTTAAAAGGCAGATAGAAAAGCATCGGTGCAAGCAATGTTAGAAGCAACGTTCAAGACAACTTGAGGATATTTGATGTTGGTGAATCTAAATGGATACAATCTTTTCTCACTTTCAAACACATCCATCATTACAATGAAGTGAAATAAATTAATTGTCTCCTAATGTTCGATGCCAACATTGTACCACAGGTGGACAATACTTTGGTTTGACAAACAGTTTTTTCCACATTTCACACTCAATAATTGACAATCTAGACTGAGTAGATACCTAGTTTAGTGAGCTTGCACAAAAGTACATTGTGTGTTCAGGCCTTCCTTGAGGATGTGGTTTGTTTTGAAGGTGAACCACTCAGAACAAAATGGCTGTCTGCTGTGGCCTTTTCACAGTGTTATGTTAAGGGACCTCTGGGAGTCTTCGTCAACAAGGCTGAATTGAACCTCACTTCTACACCTGCGAAGGAGAACTGGCAGAATAGTCATGATTGTCTCACTAGTCAATATTTACTCACTTCACCCTCACACAGACATTTCTTTTTTGAGCATATGAATATTCCTGATATTCTCCCAGGGTTGAAATACCAGTTTTTGCATAGTGGCGAGAGACAATGCTTGTCACAGAGTTGGAGAAGTCTATTGAAGTGGGAGACAAGTGTCAGGAACTACTGCCAAGGTTTTATACTGACGATACAAGGGCCTTTAAGGAAGGCTAAAAATAAAACAGAACAGATAATTTAAATAATACCGGAGTGAGAAGTTTCAGGCTCTGGAAAACATGTTTTAATATCTTGTGAAAAATGTCTTGGTTCGAATCGCAGTTTTAGCCTGTTCCCTCCCTTGTTGAGATCCAAAAGTGCTAAAATTCTAGCCCACATCTTCAGACTAGAACTCTTTTAGACCAACTGAATTTCTACACCATCTGTAGTGCCACTCAATGCGGACTGGATTTATCTGCAACCCATTAGTTATTCACCCACCTTGTTGTCACTCTGGATAAGAGTAGTTTGCTACTAAATCACAAAAATACGATGAGTTTGATTATATTAAAACCTTAAATGCGGCAGTTAACGGAAGGTTCACCCATTTTGAATGTTATATTGTTATGGTGCATCTCTGAGTGATATCGATTCCCTAGGTCATCTTTTTCCAAGATGGCGTAGCAGTCGGACATCTGTTTTGTCTTGTCCCGTGTATATATATTTTTCTTCGTATATATTTTTTATATTTTTAATCTCAATTTCCATCTACGGACTGAACATACTCTCCTGCAACCCGCCCCACCCAATGTGGTACGGATCTGCAATTTTTTTATACTTTAGAACCGGAACCCCCATCAGAAGCTAGCCAGCTAACCAGCTACTAGCTAGTCGTCAGTTAGCCACTGCTAGCGGTCATCAGCAGCCTCTAGCCCGGTCAATTCCTGCCAGTCTGCCCAGCGCGATATCAACCCAGAGCATATAGGACTGCTTTTTCTCCACCACATCTCCGAATTCCTACTGCAAGCTCTGAACCTCTACACCGGATCATCGCAGCTAGCTAGCTGGCTAACGTCTCTGTCCCGAAGCAAGCACCATTTAGCCTGGAGCTAGCCTCGAGCTAGCCATCTAGCCAAAGAGGCCTATCAGCCAATTCTTGGGCTACAATACCTCTTTTGCCAATTGGCCTGGACCCTTCACTGCCGACACGGAGCCCCGCCGATCCATCACGACTGGTCTGCCGACATAACCGTCCGAGGGGGTTTCAACAGGCTCTTCCGTTGCGACATCCCCATCTGCCAGCCCCGGCCCGCTAGCTGTCTGATTCACCATGTCTCCAGCTAGCCTAGCTACTCACTAGACCCTATGATCACTCGGCTAAACATGCCTCTCCCTAATGTCAATATGCCTTGTCTATTGCTGTTTTGGTTAGTGATTATTGTCTTATTTCACTGTAGAGCCTCCATCCCTGCTCAATATGCCTTAGCTAGCCCTTTTGTTCCACCTCCCACAGATGTAGTGACCTCACCTGGCTTAAATGGTGCCTAGAGACAAAACCTCTCTCATTGTCACTCAATGCCTGGGTTTACCTTCACTGTACTCACATCCTACCATACCCTTGTCTGTACATTATGCCTTGAATATATTCTTCCGCACCCAGAAATCTGCTCCTTTTACTCTCTGTTCCGAACGCACTAGACGACCAGTTCTTATAGCCTTTAGCCGTACCCTTATCCTACTCCTCCTCTGTTCCTCTGGTGATGTAGAGGTTAACCCAGGCCCCGCAGGCCCCAGCACTACTCCCATTCCCCAGGCGCTCTCATTTGTTGACTTCTGTAACCGTAAAAGCCTTGGTTTCATCAATGATACCATTAGAAGCCTCCTCCCTAAGTTTGTTCTATTCACTGCTTTAGCACACTCCTCCAACCCGGATGTCCTAGCCGTGTCTGAATCCTGGCTTAGGAAGGCCACAAAAAATCCAGAAATTTACATCCCTAACTATAACATTTTCCGACAAGATAGAAATGCCAAATGGGGCGGAGTTGCAATCTACTGCAGAGATAGTTCTGTCATACTATCCAAGTCTGTGCCCAAACAATTCGAGCTTCTATTTTTGAAAATAGACCTTTCCAGAAACAACTCTCTCACAGTTGCCACTTGTTATAGACCCCCTTCAGCCCCCAGCTGTGCCCTGGACACCATATGTGAATTGATTGCCCCCTATCTATCTTCAGAGTTCGTACGGTTAGGTGACCTAAATTGGGACTACCCGGCTATCCTACAATCTAAGCTAGATGCCCTCAATCTTACACAAATTATTAAGGAACCTACCAAGTAGAACCCTAAATACGTAACCATGGGCACCCTCTTAGATATCATCCTGACCAACCTGCCCTCTAAATACACCTCTGCTGTCTTCAACCAGGATCTCAGCGATCACTGCCTCATTGCCTGCGTGCGTAATGGGTCCGCGGTCAAACGACCACCCCTTATCACTGTCAAATGCTCAATAAAACACTTCAGCGAGCAGGCCTTCCTAATCGACCTGGCCCGGGTATCCTGGAAGGATATTGACCTCATCCCGTCAGTAAAGGATGCCTGGTTGCTCTTTAATAGTGCTTTCCTCACCATCTTAAATAAGCATGCCCCGTTCAAAAAAATTAGAACTAAGAACAGATATAGCCTTTGGTTCACCCCAGACTTGACTGTCCTTGACCAGCACAAAAACATCCTGTGGCGTACTGGATTAGCATCGAATAGCCCCCGCGATATGCAACTTTTCAGGGAAGTCAGGAACCAACATAGTCAGTTAGGAAAGCTAAAGCTAACTTTTTCACACAGAAATGTGCATCCTGTAGCACTAATTCCAAAAGGTTTTGGGACACTGTAAAGTCCATGGAGAATAAGAGCACCTCCTCCCAGTAGCCCACCGCACTGAGGATAGGAAACACTGTCACCACCGATAAATCTACGATAATCGAGAATTTCAATAAGCATTTTTCTACGGCTGGCCATGCTTTCCACCTGGCTACCCCTACCAACATCTCAGCACCCCCTGCAGCAACTTGCCCAAGCCCCTCCCCCCGCTTCTCCTTCACCCAAATCAAGACAGCTGATGTTCGAAAAGAGCTGCAAAATCTGGATCCCTACAAATCAGCTGGGCTAGACAATCTGGACCCTCTCTTTCTAAAATTATCCGCCAAAATTGTTGCAATCCCTATTACTAGCCTATTCAACCTCTCTTTCGTGTCATCTGAGATCCCCAAAGATTGGAAAGCTGCCGCGGTCATCCCCCTCTTCAAAGGGGGAGACACTCTAGACTAGAGGTCGACCGATTAATCGGAATGGCCAATTAATTAGGGCCGATTTCAAGTTTTCATAACAATCGGAAATCGGTATTTTTGGGCGCCGATTTTTATTTTTTTATACCTTTATTTAACTAGGCAAGTCAGTTAAGAACACATTCTTATTTTCAAGGACGGCCTAGGAACGGTGGGTTAACTGCCTCGTTCAGGGGCAGAACGACAGATGTTCATCTTGTCAGCTCGGGGGATCCAATCTTGCAACCTTACAGTTAACTAGTCCAACGCAATAACGACCTGCCTCTCTCTCGTTGCACTCCACAAGGAGACTGCCTGTTACGCGAATGCAGTAAGCCAAGGTAAGTTGCTAGCTAGCATTAAACTTATCTTATAAAAAACAATCAATCATAATCACTAGTTAACTACACATGGTTGATGATATTACTAGATATTATCTAGCGTGTCCTGCGTTGCATATAATCTGACTGAGCATACAAGCATCTAAGTATCTGACTGAGCGGTGGTAGACAGAAGCAGGGCGCGTAAACATTCATTCAAACAGCACTTTCGGCGTTTTGCCAGCAGCTCTTCGTTGTGCGTCAAGCATTGCGCTGTTTATGACTTCAAGCCTATCAACTCCCGAGATGAGGCTGGTGTAACCGAAGTGAAATGGCTAGCTAGTTAGCGCGCGCTATAGCGTTTCAAACTTCACTCGCTCGAGCCTTCTAGTAGTTGTTCCCCTTGCTCTGCATGGGTAACGCTGCTTCGATGGTGGCTGTTGTCGTTGTGTTGCTGGTTTGAGCCCAGGGAGGAGCGAGAGAGGGGCGGAAGCTATAACTGTTACAATGGCAATACTAAAGTGCCTATAAGAACATCTAATAGTCAATATGTATGGAATACAAATGGTAGAGGGAATAGTCCTATAATTAACTACAACTTAAACTTCTTACCTGGGAATATTGAAAGACTCATGTTAAAAGGAACCACCAGCTTTCATATGTTCTCATGTTCTGAGCAAGGAACTGAAACGTTAGCTTTCTTACATAGCACATATTGCACTTTTACTTTCTTCTCCAACACTTTGTTTTTGCAATTAACCAAATTGAACATGTTTCCTTATTTACTTTAGGCTAAATTTATTTTATTGATGTATTATATTAAGTTAAAATAAGTGTTCATTCAGTATTGTTGTAATTGTCTATTACAAATAAATGTTTTTTTTTTTTATTTTAAATCGGCCAATTAATCGGGCATCGGCTTTTTTGGTCCTCCAATAATCGTATATCGGTATTGAACATACATAATCGGTTCGACCTCTACTCTAGACCCAAACTGTTTAGACCTAAATCCATCCTGCCCTGCCTTTCTAAAATCTTTGAAAGCCAAATTAACAAACAGATCACCGACCATTTCGAATCCCCCTTACCTTCTCCGCTATGCATCTGGTTTCTGAGCTGGCCATGGGTGCACTCAGCCACGTTCAAGGTCAACTAACAATATCATAACCGCCATCGAAAAAGACAGTACTGTGCAGCCGTCCTCATCGACCTGGCCAAGGCTTTCGACTCTGTCAATCACAGCATTCTTATCGGAAGACTCAATAGCCTTGGCTTCTCAAATGACTGCCTCGCCTGGTTCACCAACTACTTCTCAGATAGAGTTCAGTGTGTCAAATCGCGAGGGCCTGTTGTCCGGACCTCTGTCAGTCTCTATGGGTGTGCCACAGGTTCAATTCTCGGGCCGAATCTTTTCTCTGTATATATCATTATGTCGCTCTTGCTGCTAGTGATTCTCTGATCCACCTCTACGCAGACGACACCATTCTGTATACATCTGGCCCTTCTTTGGACACATCATCCAGGAGGATCCTCTTGATGGGGCTGTCCATATCGGGACTGTGATATGGTATTTCTTGGAGAGACTCCTTCCTCCAGGAGACTGTCAAACATGATGACAACACACCCCAACGGGTGTTGCTGGAACTTCATGTGGTGCTTCTTATTCTTCTCACTTTGCTTGGTGGGTAGATTGCTGCTTAACTTGATGACCCTTTACATACCTAACCATTCTTGCTCTCTTGGAGAGTGTATCCACTTGTTTTCAGTGCCATGATGTCCTTGAGGAGCAGATTCAATGCATGAGCAGCACAGCCAATGGGTGTGATGTGAGGGTAGGACTCCTCCACTTTAGACCAAGCAGCTTTCATGTTTGCAAGATTGTCTGTCACCAGTGCAAATACCTTCTGTGGTCCAAGGTCATTGATGACTGTCTTCAGCTCATCTGCAATGTAGAGACCGGTGTGTCTGTTGTCCCTTGTGTCTGTGCTCTTGTAGAATACTGGTTAAGGGGGAGATGATGTAGTTATTATTCCTTGCCCAGAGACATTCGCACCACCATCAAAGATGATTGTAATTCTTCATTGTATGCTGCAAATATATCCACATAATTTTCCTACCTCATGAGCCATCTATTTTTGTGAAGTGCACACGTCCCTCTTGCAGCAAAGCACCCCCACAACATGATGCTGCCACCCCCGTGCTTCACGGTTGGGATGGTGTTCTTCGGCTTGCAAGCCTCCCCCTTTTTTCCCCCAAACATAGTGATGGTCATTATGGCCAAACAGTTCTATTTTTGTTTCAACCAGAGGACATTTCTCCAAAAAGTACGATCTTTGTTCCCATGTGCAGTTGCAAACCGTAGTCTGGCTTTTTTATGGCGGTTTTAGAGCAGTGGCTTCTTCCTTGCTGAGCGGCCTTTCAGGTTATGTCCATATAGGACTCATTTTACTGTGGATATAGATACTTTTGTACCTGTTCCCTCCAGCATCTTCACAAGGTCCTTTGCTGTTGTTCTGGGATTGATTTGCACTTTTCGCACCGAAGTACATTAATCTCTAGGAGACAGAACACGTCTCCTTCCTGAGCGGTATGACGGCTGTGTGGTCCCATGGTGTTTATACTTGCGTACTATTGTTTACAGATGAACGTGATACCTTCAGGCATTTGGAAATTGCTACCAAGGATGAACCAGACTTGTGGAAATCTTTTTTTCTGAGGTCTTGGCTGATTTCCTTTGATTTTCCCATGATGTCAAGCAAAGAGTCACTGAGTTTGAAGGTAGGTCTTGAAATACATCCACAGGTACACCTCCAATTGACTCAAATGATGTCAATTAGCCTATCAGAAGCTTCTAAGGCCATGACATTTTCTGGAATTTTCCAAGTTTTTTAAAAGGCACTGTCAACTTTGACCCATTGGAATTGTGATACAGTGAATTATAATTGAAATAATCTTTCTGTAAACAATTGTTGGAAAAATGACCTAACCGATTTGCCAAAGCTATAGTTTGTTAACAAGAAATTTGTGGAGTGGTTGAAAAACGAGTTTCAATGACTCCAACCTAAGTGTATGTAAACTTCCGACTTCAACTATATGTTAAATCCACTGTCAGATATCCTTTTACAGTGGCCCAGAAAGCTGTAAAACAGAATGACATGAGCATGAACAGGCTAGTTATCTGGTGTAGAGGGTAGTGATCTAGGGCTGTTACTGGAGGTGTAGGGAAAGGATGCAATCTCCACCTAATGACTACGATAAAGACCGGGGTTTGTGGTTCTTCATGAGTTACCATGAAACCCAGCTCTCGTATAGGATATGCCTATCCTAATTTCTCTCCATTTGTTTACATCTGGCCCATGATGATTTCATTGGTTAGCTTCCTCAAGGGTCCAAGTAGAAATGTTTAAAGCCATGATGACTCAAGTCACTCCCAAAGGTGGTCCTCCTGAGTTAGAGGGAATATGTCATTCCGTGTAATAGGAAATTGTAGTGAACAGGATTCTAAGCAGTTCCCTGATACCCTTCCACTTCCCCAATGAGAGCAGCCTGCCATTCCCCAGAAGTGCCCAGTCGCTCCTAAATACAATTACATCGGAATCTTACTCACTCTCCCAGTTTCCCTCCTTTTGCTGCGACAGAATGTGTAGATGACAACCGGGTAGTAAATACACAGGGAAAACGATGAGTGTCGAAATGAAAGACTCATTTGACATTGCACTGCATTTAGCTGGTGATTCAAAAACTGTGTATTTTGAGGAACAAGCCCATATGGGAATTCAGGGTAGACACTTGACAGACATTAATAATATATTTTGATTGCAGGTGAAGTAGTGCAAGTTGTATTTGATACTCCCATTTTTCATGAGGCGAAATAAAAGATCCCAGAAATGTTTCATTTGCACAAAAAGCTTATTTCTCTCAAATTTTTTGCAATTTTTTTTTTTACATCCCTGTTAGTGAGCATTTCTCTTTTGCCAAGATAATCCATCCACCTGACAGGTGTGGYAWAAAGAAGMWRAWWAAAMARCRKGATCATTACACAGGGGGGGGGGGGGGTGCTGAGGAGTAGTTCTGTCTGTAATAAAGCCCTTTGTGGGGGGAAACTTATTCTGATTGGCTGGGCCTGGCTCGCAAGTGGGTGGGACTACGCCCTCCCAGGCCCACCCATGGCTGCGCCCCTGCCCAGTCATGTGAAATCCATAGATTAGGGCCTAATACATTTTTCAATTGACCGATTTCCTTCCTTCCTCCTGTAACATGTTGAGTTTATATTTTTATTCAGTACAGATGGGCTCCGATACGATACACGAAAAGTATATGTTTAGCTTGAAACGATTTGATGCGATTCGGTTTGATTAGAGGAACGAATCGATGCAATGCGGATCGACTAACATTTGTTGCATTGACACATTCATTTTCCATTCTAAATTAAATGTTTGCCTTTTGTCCCCCCCACACTTAATTTGAAATCACCATCCCCCACCCACTAATTCATGTAATTTTTGTAGATTAAGTGTGTGAGAGCTAGTAATGTATCATTATCTTTTAAAAATATTAAAACTTTTGAATATGAGACGGGGTTGAAATCTAATGTTTTAGAGTTTTGACTGACTTGCAGTGAGCTCTTACTTTCACTTTGAACATACAGTACAGGTAGCAAAAAATGTTATTGCTGTCCTCGTTATGAAATGGTCAACTTTACCTTAAAGATGACTTCAGAAAGTATTCACACCCCTTGACTTTTCCCAATTGTTTTTGTGTTACAGGCTGAATTTAAAATGGATTAAATTTAGATTTTGTGTAACTAATTTACACACAATACCCCATAATGTCAAAGTGGAATTCTATTTTTTGAAATGTTTACAAATTAATAAAACATTTAAAGCTGAAATGTCTTGCGTCAATAAGTATTTAAACCTTTTGTTATGGCAAACCTAAATAAGTTCAGAAGTAAAAACGTGCTTAACTCTTTGAGCATGATGTAGTTATTAATTTTACACTTTGGATGGTGTATCAATACATTCAGTCACTACAAAGATACAGGCGCTGTTCCTAAATCACTTGCCGGAGAGGAATTTTAAAACAGTTAGATGAATGATTGTGATAGGGGAACTTAGGGTGGAGCAACATCATTGTAGTTACTCTACAATACTACCATAAATGACAGAGTGAAAAGTAGGAAGCCTGTACAGAATAAAAATATTCAAAAACACGCATTATGTCTGCAATAAGGCACTAAAGGAAATAACTTTTTGTCCTGAATACAAAGCGCTTTGTTCTGGGAAAATACAACACAATGCATCACTGAGTACCAAGAATGGTGGTGGCTGCATGTTATGGGTTTGCTTTAGAGGTCGACCGATTATGATTTTTCAATGCCGATACCGATACCGATTATTGGAGGACAAAAAAGGCCGATACCGATTAATCGGCCGATTTATAAAAAATAAAAAAATATTTTAATATATATATATATCATACACACACACACATTTTTGTAATAATGACAATTGCAACAATACTGAATAAACAATGAACACTTTTATTTTAACTTAATATAATACATAAATACACACACACGCACACAGCTCTGAAGTGACAATGATACTGAAGAGTCTGCTTAGGAGACAAATACTCTCAACTGTTTGAATAAAAATAGAGTTTAAGTTACCTGTGATGAATGTTGAAAACAAAAACCTTAATTTCTATATGCAGGAAATCCTATTTTAATAATGGGCATGGAAAGTGCGAGTCATAATTCCCATGACACCTAGCAAAATCTGAAAAGCGGTTCCTTCATTTATTGCATAGGATATTTTTTAGATTCACTTAAAATAAGGTCTGTGTTTCGTGTAGGCTTACACCGCCAATTTTATAACTGTGTAGATATCCATAGGACAAGGTAACTCTGATCAATATTGGCTAAATATAAGCGAAGATACATTTTTTTGTAGTGTGGATTTATGAAAATATGTTGACAAATGTTACCTTATCCTAGTGAGATTTACACGGGTATCAAAACGCAGAGGCGGTTTAAGCCTGCACGAAATACAGACCTTATTTGAAGTAGATGAAGACATTCTCTATGGAAGACATGAACGGTAAAATAGCGAAGGAACCCCTTTCAAATTCAGCCGCAAGTTATTACAGGAATTATAACGAGTCTACTATTTCTCTCTAAACCATATACCTTTGGCTAATCTGGAAACTATCACCTCGAAAACAAAACGTTTATTCCGTTCCGTATTTTATCTAACGGGTGGCATCCATGAGTCTAAATATTCCTGTTACATTGCACAACCTTCAATGTTATGTCATAATTAGTTCGCAAAGAGCCAGACTGTTGCATATACCCTGACTCTGCGTGCAATGAACGCAAGAGAAATGACACAATTTCACCTGGTTAATATTGCCTGCTAACCTGGATGTTTTTTAGCTAAATATGCAGGTTTAAAAATATATACTTGTGTATTGATTTTAAGAAAGGCATTGATGTTTATGGTTAAGTACACATTGGAGCGATGACAGTCATTGATTGATTGATTTTTTATAAGATAAGTTTAATGCTAGCTAGCAACTTACCTTAGCTTACTGCATTTGCGTAACAGGCAGGCTCCTCGTGGAGTGCAATGTAATCAGGTGTTAGAGCATTGGACTAGTTAACTGCAAGGTTGCAAGATTGGATCCCCCGAGCTGACAAGGTTAAAAATCTGTCGTTCTGCCTTCCTAGGCCGTCATTGAAAATAAGAATGTGTTCTTAACTGACTTGCCTAGTTAAATAAAGATTAAATAAAGGTGTAAAAAAATGGCTGTCTATTAATGATCAACAACTAACTTGACAGAGCCTGTAATCGAACCCACAAATTCTGATGCTCCAGATACTCAACTAGTCTAAAGAAGGCCAGTTTTATTCCGTCTTTAATCAGAACAACAGTTTTCAGCTGTGCTAACATAATTGCAAAAGGGTTTTCAAATGATCAATTAGCCTTTTAAAATTATTAACTTGGATTAGCTAACACAATGTGCCATTGGAACACAAGAGTGATGGTTGCTGATAATGTGCCTCTGTACACCTATGTAGATTAAAAAATAATCTGCCATTTCCAGCTACAATAGTCATTTACAACATTAACAATGTCTACACTGTATTTCTGATCAATTTGATCTTATTTTAATGGACTTTTTTTTTTGCTTTTCTTTAAAAATAAGGAAATTAATAAGTGACCCCAAACTTTTGAACGGTAGTGTATGTGTTTAATGTTTCATTAACCTGTCTAGCCCCTGGGTTCCCCCCACATTCCACTGAAAATTCAAAAAATATTTTTTTAGAAATATTTAACTTTCACACATTAACAAGTCCAATACAGCAAATGAAAGATAAACATCTTGTGAATCCAGCCAACATGTCCGAATTTTTAAATGTTTTACAGCGAAAACACCACGTATATTTATGTTAGCTCACCACCAAATACAAAAAAGCACAGACATTTCTTTCACAGCACAGGTAGCTTGCACAAAACCGACCAAATAGAGATAGAATTAGTCACTAACCAAGAAACAACTTCATCAGATGACAGTCTTATAACATGTTATAACAATAAATCGATGTTTTGTTCGAAAATTTGCATATTTCAGGTATAAATCCTAGTTTTACATTGCAGCTACAATCACAAATAGCACCGAAGCAGCTAGAACAATTACAGAGACCAACGTGAAATACCTAAATACTCATCATAAAACATTTATGAAAAATACATGGTGTACAGCAAATGAAAGACAAACATCTTTGTGAATCCAGACAATATTTCAGATTTTTTAAGTGTTTTACAGCGAAAACACAATATAGCATTATATTAGCTTACTACAATATTTATTTATTTTTATTTTACCGTTATTTTACCAGGTAAGTTGACTGAGAACACGTTCTCATTTGCAGCAACGACCTGGGGAATAGTTCAGGGGAGAGGAGGGGGATGAATGAGCCAATTGTAAACGGGGATTATTAGGTGACCGTGATGGTTGAAGGCCAGATTGGGAATTTAGCCAGGACACCGGGTTAACACCCCTACTCTTACGATAAGTGCCATGGGATCTTTAATGACCTCAGAGAGTCAGGACACCCGTTTAACGTCCCATCCGAAAGACGGCACCCTACACAGAGCAGTGTCCCCAATCACTGCCCTGGGGCATTGGGATCTTTGTTTAGACCAGAGGAAAGAGTGCCTCCTACTGGCCCTCCAACACCACTTCCAGCAGCACCTGGTCTCCCATCCAGGGACTGACCAGGACCAACCCTGCTTAGCTTCAGAAGCAAGCCAGCAGTGGTATGCAGGGTGGTATGCTAGCTTAAATAGCCAACCACACAACCGCATTCATTCAACGCAAAGGTAGCGATAGCGAAAAAACCAGCAAAAGATATAAATGTATTCACTAACCTTCACAATCTTCATCAGATCACAGTCCTATAACATCATATTACACAATACATATATGGTTTGTTCGAAAATGTGCATATTTAGAGCTGAAATCCGTGGTTATACATTGTGAAAACGTAGCAACTTTTCCCCAGAAACCCTGATATATTTCTGACACTCACCTAATCTGACCAAATAACTCATCATAAACTTTACAAAAAAATACATGTTGGATAGCAAATGAAAGATACACTAGTTCTTAATGCAATCGCCGTGTTAGAATTCTAAAAATAACTTTAGTACGACATACAGCTTACGTTATAGCGAGACAGCGCCTGCAATGAGGGCGGAAAATAATACTAAACATTTTCAACAGAAATATGAAATAACATCATAAATGGTTCCTACTTTTGCTGAGCTTCCATCAGAATCTTGTACAAGGGGTCCTTTGTCCAGAACAATCGTTGTTTGGTTTTAGAATGTCCTCTTATCCTGTCGAATTAGCAACCAAAGCTAGCCAAGTGGCGCGAAGCTGTCCATCGTCACCAAACGCAGAGAACGGAAAAAGACAAAACTCCCGATAAACTTTCAATAATCTGATAAAACTATATTGAAAAAACATACTTTACGATGATATTATCACATTTATCAAATAAAATCAAAGCCGGAGATATTAGCCGTCTATAACGAAAGCTTTTCAGAAGCCAATGCTGTTGTCCTTCCCGCGCCTTGCTGAACAAAGGAAATTTGGGGTCATGTCATTCCAAGAGCTCTCGTTTGATCAAGCCTCAGATCAAGCTATACACCCCATTTCACCTCTCACTGCCTGTTGACATCTAGTGGAAGGCGTATGAAGTGCATGTATATCCATAGATTTCAAGCAAATGAATAGGAAGGCCCTGGAACAGAGCCTCGATTTCAGATTTTTCACTTCCTAACAGGAAGTTTGCTGCAAAATGAGTTCTGTTTTACTCACAGATATAATTCAAACGGTTTTAGAAACTTGAGAGTGTGTTCTATCCAATAGTAATAATAATATGCATATTGTACGAGCAAGAATTGAGTACGAGGCAGTTTAATTTGGGAACGATTTTTTACAAAGTGAAAACAGCGCCCTCTATCCCAAAGAAGTTTTAATACATTTTTTTCCTTCCACTTTGACATTAGAGTATTTTATGTAGATCGTTGACAAAAAAATGACAATTAAATATATTTTTTTTATCAACTTTGTAACTTTGTAAAATGTGGAAAAAGTCAAGGGGTGTAAATACTTTCTGAAGGCACTGCACTGTATATACTGATTGTTACAAACAAAACTACCAAAACTATTGCTGATAGTGAACCTGAACAATCAAAATAAAATCTAATGCAAGCCCCAGTCAGCATGTATAGCCAGATGAGAGTTGTCTCCGGTGCTACTTTTATTACGGTAAAACACAATTTTCAACAGTGCATTTGTTTAAAAATAACCTAGCAAAATATATTGGTTGTCACTCAACTAATAAAGAGCAAGCCATTTTACAAACATTTGAATGCTGAAGGTGACACGCAGATGTGCCAGATCAGGAATATGCCAACCTCTCGTTGGTCAGCATGCAAAGCTTGACTAGGCTACTGATATGGGGTTGTTTGGCATGCAAAATGACTTGTAGATCAATGACTGGCAACACAAATACATGCTTAGTTCGACACTGAAGGAGAGGACACAGTTGTCACAAAAGATAAGGTATTTTCAGAAGGTAGAGCAAGAGTCATTTGAGCAAGAAAAATGTGTGAAACGGCATTCGTAACGTTTGAATTGATTTCGTGGCCGAAGCATGCTACATTTGGATCAGTTTGGGGTCCCGCGGACCGATGCACTCATATCTTAAACATTTGAACGGGAACCGATCATATCGGTGAATTGTTACATCCCTAATCGCCCCACATTAAGCTTTAAGGCCTGCTTTTTTTCTATTTTACAAATATATAGCAAATAAAACTATTATTGCTCTGTGTTCAATCTGGAGCCACAATATCCTTCATAGAAGTATTTAAACCCAAGCTCTGACTGCGAGAAAGGTGCCCTTGAACTTTATCAGTGCTAAACTAACTACTGAGGGCTGTTTCAGTTCAGGGCTCTTTGCCTTTCATTAAAACCCATATTGATTCCATTAATTGGCCAAATTGGCTTACAGGTCTGCAGAATGGCTGATCAAAGCAAAAAAATAGCTTTCACTCCCCACTGTAATTACTCAGCAGAGTGGTTTAAACATTGTGAGGCAGCACAGCGGTAATATGTCCCAGAATGGACTCTCCAACTTGGATTGGAGTCACTGCAGTTTTAATGACTGTCCAATTAAGATTTAATTGGAAGCCCTTTATAATCTGAGAGCGCCACCCAAGACGGATAAGGAACACAGCGAGACAGCCGGAATAATCACTTATCACGATGAGGCCCTGCTCTACGCGGAAGGCAAGACGCGACCCCTAATTCGCTACGCTGAACTCCCTGCCCAACTACAGTTGCCCTGGCCTGGATAATGCCAATTGACAAATGTGCCGATCTTTGGAAAAAGTTTTGGAGTGAGGTGGTATATCTAGGGCAATATGATTCCTCATGGTTGAGCTTACACATTGTTTTATCTCAATCGAAGGTGTAGTCTCTTGAAAATGTCAGCTAACAAATTAACATCTCGGGCAGGGACTTCCCACCTCAGTGCCAATTCACCCACCCCCTTCTGAACCCACTCTCTCCTGTGGGTGATCGGTTTTCCATTAAAATTATAAAAACATAAAATTCCATGTGAATTCACAATGCAAAAAATGGTCCTATTGCGTATTGTCCATATTCGTATAGGTCGTCCTTATTGCGTATGGTGGTCCTATTGCGTATGGTGGTCCTATTGCGTATGGTGATCCTATTGCATATGGTGGTCCTATTACTTATGGTGGTCCTATTGCTTATGGTGGTCCTATTACTTATGGTGATCCTATTGGGTATGGTGATCCTATTGTGTATGGTGATCCTATTGCTTATAACCGCTTGGGGGTTAATGAAGTTCTATGTACAGCAGTCATAGGCTGAATCTCAAGACTTGGCCCCTAAGCCCTTTACCGAGTGGCCACTTGCTGTTGTGTTCAATAGTGATCACTTGAGACCGCAAGTGTTTTGGTCAAAATGAGTATTGAGACAATGCACCCTCGATGTCCCAACTGCCACTTATCAATATTAGAACATTCTAAATCCATCTATCTTGTGCATGACTCAATCGCTATGAAACACAGGCACTGGGCAGAGACACATACTCTGAGAAAGCAAAAACATCTCTCTAGTCCTGCACAAAATATGTGCAAGTATAATGGCCGCCAGTGATTTCATCAGCTGATTTAGCTTGTTGTAGCCTGCCTGCTTCTAACTATCTTCACTGAAACACAGAGATGGAATTTTAGCTAGCTAGCTAAAATGCAGACCAGACCGCTTGTGCGTGTGTGTGTGTGCGCGCCATCGCGTGCATGTTGATATTGTCCACCCACACCAGACGCGATCAGGACACGCAGGTTGAAATATCAAAACAAACTCTGAACCAACTATGTTAATTTGGGGACAGGTCGTAAACCATTAAACATTTACGGCAATTTAGCTAGCTAGCTTGCTATTGCTAGCTAATTTGTCCTGGGATATAATCATTGGGTTGTTATTTGACATTAAATGCACAAGGTCCTCTACTCTAACAATTAATACACAGATAAAAGGGTAATCGAGTTCGTTTCCAGTAATCTCTCCTCCTTCTGGCTTCTTCTTCTTCTTTGGACTTTATATGGCAGTTGGCAACCAACTTTAAGGTGCATTACCACCACCAACTGGATTAGAGTGTGGACCTCAGTTCATCTTTCAATCACCAACGTGGGTATATGCTCCCAAAAACCAATGAGGAGATGGGAAAGACAGGATTTGCATCGTGTCAAGCGTCACAAATAGAAGTTCTATTTCAGCGCCTGGCTACGCAGGTGCTCGTTGATGCGTGCGAGCAGTGTGGGTGCAATGAATGAATAACATGTATGTGTACATTTATTTTGTAATGCTCACGCACATGATGCGAGCGGTGTGGTCAGCATGACATGTAAGGATGTTCGTCACTGCACTGATAAACAGAGTGTAGCTTGTCAATTATTTACAATAGTTTGACAGCTTGCTTATGAAGTTGTAGACATGTTCCCAGCAGTCAGTCCATACTTCAGCATATTTCCAAAGCACCAATCGCTACATTGTAATGTTGGGTCAGCTAGAAGCACAGCGCAGCAGCTTAGCAGACTCAATTATACTGTACTGACTCGGGGAAGAGCAGGCTGTTCGCTGCTGTCGCTTGCCTTTCTCTGTCATTTTTCCAACTTAACCACGTTGATGTGCAGAGCGCTTAATAATCGTGGCAAATAATTAGAAAGATGCATGTCTCCTACTAACGTTACAGCACTGTTGCATTAGGTATTTGTTTAATTTAGATTTTTCCATTTATGATAATGATCGGGATCTGTTAGTGGTAGTGCACTGTGATTTTAATTTTTTTGAGAAAAAAATGGGGGGAAAAGTTGTTTGGTTAGGGATTTTTTCTTAACGTTAAACATCCTAATTTAGTTTAATCGTTCACACCCCTAATTGCTATGGTAATGAGCTACCCTTAAGCTGCTGCAGAGACGAATGCCAATACCTAATGTATTGTCATTTACTTTCTAATAAAGGGTTAAATGAATACATGGTGTTTCCTTTCTGAACAACATTTTGGTGGCTACAACACTACAAGTTACAACACTATTATGTATGTACAGTCATGGCCAAAAGTTTTGAGAATGACACAAATATACATTTTCACAAAGTCTGCTGCCTCAGTTTGTATGATGGCAATTTGCATATACTCCAGAATGTTATGAAGARTGATCAGATGAATTGCAATTAATTGCAAAGTTCCTCTTTGCCATGCAAATGAACTGAATCCCAGAAAAACATTTCCACTGCATTTCAGCCCTGCCACAAAAGGACCAGCTGACATCATGTCAGTGATTCTCTCGTTAACACAGGTGTGAGTGTTGACGAGGACAAGGCTGGAGATCACTCTGTCATGCTGATTGAGTTCAAATAACAGACTGGAAGCTTCAAAAGGAGGGTGGTGCTTGGAATCATTGTTCTTCCTCTGTCAACCATGGTTACCTGCACGGAAACACGTGCCGTCATCATTGCTTTACACAAAAAGGGCTTCACAGGCAAGAATATTGCTGCCAGTAAGATTGCACCTAAATCAACCATTTATCGGATCATTAAGAACTTCAAGGAGAGCGGTTCAATTGTTGTGAAGAAGGCTTCAGGGCGCCCAAGAAAGTCCAGCAAGCGCCAGGACCGTCTCCTAAAGTTTATTCAGCTGCGGGATCGGGGCACCACCAGTACAGAGCTTGCTCAGGAATGGCAGCAGGCAGGTGTGAGTGCATCTGCACGCACAGTGAGGCGAAGACTTTTGGAGGATGGCCTGGTGTCAAGAAGGGCAGCAAAGAAGCCACTTCTCTCCAGGAAAAACATAAGGGACAGACTGATATTCTGCAAAAGGTACAGGGATTGGAACTGCTGAGGACTGGGGTAAAGTCATTTTCTCTGATGAATCCCCTTTCCGATTGTTTGGGGCATCCGGAAAAAAGCTTGTCCAGAGAAGACAAGGTGAGCGCTACCATCAGTCCTGTGTCATGCCAATAGTAAAGCATCCTGAGACCATTCATGTGTGGGGTTGCTTCTCAGCCAAGGGAGTGGGCTCACTCACAATTTTGCCTAAGAACACAGCCATGAATAAAGAACGGTACCAACACATCCTCCAAGAGCAACTTCTCCCAACCATCCAGGAACAGTTTGGTGACGAGCAATGCCTTTTCCAGCATGATAACTAAGTGGCTCGGGGAACAAAACATTGATATTTTGGGTCCATGGCCAGGAAACTCCCCAGACCTTAATCCCATTGAGAACTTGTGGTCAATACTGAAGAGGCGGGTGGACAAACAAAAACCCACAAATTCTGACAAATTCCAAGCATTGTTTATGCAAGAATGGGCTGCCATCAGTCAGGATGTGGCCCAGAAGTTAATTGACAGCATGCCAGGGCAGATTGCAAAGGTCTTGAAAAAGAAGGGTCAACACTGCAAATATTGACTCTTTGCATCAACTTCATGTAATTGTCAATTAAAGCCTTTGACACTTATGAAATGCTTGTAATTATACTTCAGTATTCCATAGTAACATCTGACAAAAATATCTAAAGACACTGAAGCAGCAAACTTTGTGAAAATTAATATTTGTGTCATTATCAAAACTTTTGGCCACGACTGTAGACGGTCTGACACCATTTCTTTCCCTATCCATAGAGTAGAACAACCGCTGCAGCTGTCCCTTCAGGGTAGGGAACACAATCACCAGCTAATATCATTAAAAAGCTATAATGACTTTGTCAAGAGGAGGAAGTTTTCGTAAAACATAAGAGACATTAATAGAGCTTCCCAAAAAGCCGCTGCTCGTTCCAGAGCAGTCCCAAAACAAGACCCGCATGCCAAACCACACTCAAATCATTATCACATTGTTACACCATGGATGGAAATTAACTTTTTATAGTTGGCTAACTAGGATGTTTAGTAAAACTGAAATGTTAAATAATAGGCACCATCTTGTCACCCAAAACAAGTAATCTGTATAAAGCCCAAAACAATCTTGACAGCGCAATAATATTAGCAACATACAACCTGACAAGATGCTACCACCCTGTACCATTAGGACCAAACTCTGGTTTGCTGTGTGCGTGCCAGTACCACCATGGCGTGCCAAGCCTCCGCCTCGTGTCTCTGCTGTATTGAGATATCAGTGTGAAGCTGCATCGTGACATCACTGCCCTGCCTGCCTCTCTGTACCAGTGCCTGGCAGATCAATCAGGGACAGGGAGACAGGCTTCTCACTGATATAGTGGATCTCTGTGGCCACAGCTCAGCATACACCACCCTCGCTGTGTCAGCTCAACTCAGACCGGGGAACGCACACTGACAGACACGCTAAAAGGAGACATACTCTCCACATTGTTCATGGCACAATAAAACATCAATCAGGAAGAGTGCTGTCCTATTGATCCCTCATGGACTACATGTACAATCCAACCATCCCAGCAGAGACAAATAAACCTTTACGTGAGTGTGTGTGTATCTCTCACTCACCAGGCTGTCGAGGCCTCCGCCCAGCAAGTCGACAGCGCCCATCTGCATGGAGGAGACCTGGGGCACATTGACGGGGGGACCCAGGTCCAGGTTGAGCAGGTCTCCCAGCAGGTCTCCCTGGGAA
This sequence comes from Salvelinus sp. IW2-2015, assembly GCF_002910315.2. Classification (NCBI taxonomy): domain Eukaryota; kingdom Metazoa; phylum Chordata; class Actinopteri; order Salmoniformes; family Salmonidae; genus Salvelinus; species Salvelinus sp. IW2-2015. The sequence goes on along the minus strand of NC_036863.1, from coordinate 19,288,999 downwards.
GGGATGACTGACTGGGCCTGTTCAATAGGGACCGCTGGCCCTGCGCTCACAGGGCTCTCGCCTGTGTCAATGCTGAGAGGTGGGCACAGATATACAGTATTTAATGAATATTCTATTTCATTTATATGAGGGAGCAGATCTTGGTATTTGTGTGTAAGCAATGATTGCCTATGTGTTGTGCTAGGCGGAGAGGGACGTGTTGTTTGGGGGTTAGGTGAGTGTGTCTTCTAGGACTTTGGTAACTGAGTAACTTCCTGGTAACTGTGTCTCACCTGCCGTGCTGGATGGGCAGGTGCTTGCGGTGGATGCCGTGGCTACCCTCCACGAAGGCGTTGGGGGGCTTGTGGTAGACGGAGGCCAGGGAGCCAATGTGGCAAATGAGCTCGTCCAGCAGGGTGGGCTCAATCAGGTCTGTCTCCTCCGAGATCAGGGGCTTTTCGGACAAGACCACCTCCTTGGCAGTCACCGGGTCGGTGGACAGCAGGCGCCAGTAGATGTAACCCCTGTCACGTAGGTCAGGGTTGTCGGAATCCTAGGAGGACACAAGGGGAAGGAATCACAGTGGTGAATAGACAGTGTTGAGTTGAAGTTTGAGACAGTTTGAAGCAAAAGAGGGAGATATATTGGTGTGTGTCTCTGTGTGTGTGTGTGTGTGTGTGTGTGTGTGTGTGTGTGTGTGTGTGTGTGTGTGTATGTGTATGTATATATATATATATGTCACCTGTGTGGCCAGACTAAGGACCTGCTGCACCAGCTCCTGAGTCTCAGAGGGTTTCTTGAGGAATAGTTTGACAATGGCCGTCAGAAGAGTGAGCTGGACCTGAAACACAACACACCCCCAAGACTGTGAATGGTCTGACCCCACAACCCAGATAATAAAGGTAATTATTGTTAGGGTGGGGCCAAATCAACTCCTAGCCACAAGGCACGTGTAGATCTGAAAGGATGGCTTTAATGAAAGCAATATAGCAGAAATTACAGACAAGGGCAAAGTGGAGCTATAACCATATTCAATCCAGTCTTTGCCCTAGATTAATTTCCAAGCAGGGTCTAATAGTCCCAAAGGCAACAAAGAGGCCATCTGGCATTAAGATTGTCAAATGAAACCAACAGATTTATATTAAGTGTCCTGGGGGTAGAGGTAGATTAGAAACTGGGCAGAGGACTAGGGTTGCTGACCTCAACTAACCTGGGCGCTCCGCTCTGGGACAACTGACCTGGGCGCTCCGCTCTGGGACAACTGACCTGGGCGCTCCGCTCTGGGACAACTGACCTGCGCTCGCTCTGGGACAACTGACCTGGCGCCCGCTCATGGACAAGAACCTGTGCGCTCCGCCTGGGACAACTGACCTGCGCTCGCTCTGACAACTGACCTGCGCTCCGCTCTGGACAAACTGACCCTGGCGCTCCGCTCTGGACAAACTGACCTGGCGCTCCGCTCTGGACGAACTGACCTGGGCGCTCCGCTCTGAGACAACTGACCTGCCTCCCCTCTGGACAACTGACCTGGCGCTCCGCTCTGGGACAAACTGACCTGGGCGCTCCGTTCTGGGACAACTGACCTGGGCGCTCCGCTCTGGACAACTGACCTGGGCCTCCGCCCTGGGACAACTGACCTGGCGCTCCGCTCTGGGACAACTGACCTGGCGCTCCGCTCTGACAACTGACCGCGCTCCGCTCTGAGACAACTGACCTGGGCGCTCCGCTCTGAGACAACTGACCTGGCGCTCCGCTCTGAGACAACTGACCTGGGCGCTCCGCTCTGAAGACAACTGACCTGGGCGCTCCGCTCTGAGACAACTGACCTGAGCTTTTGCTCTGACAACTGACCTCTGTCTCTGCTCTGGGACAACTACCTCGTGCTCTGCTCTGGGACAACTGACCTGAGCTCTGAACAACTGACATTGAGTGCCTGACAACGACCTGATGCTCTGGACAACTGACCTCTTGCTCTGCTCTGGGACAACTGACCTGTGTGCTCTGGACAACTGACCTGAGTGCTCTGGGACAACTGACCTGATCTCGGAAACGACATAGTCTCTGGGACAACTGACCTCTGTGCTCTGCTCTGGGACAACCGACCTCGTGCTCGCTCTGACAACCGACTCTGTGCTCTGCTCTGGGAAACGACCTCTGCCTGCTCTGGACAACCACCTCTGTGCTCTCCTGGGACAACCGACCTCTGTGCTCTGCTCTGGGACAACCGACCTCTGTGCTCTGCTCTGGACAACCGACCTCTGTGCTCTGCTCTGGGACAACCGACCTCTGTGCTCTGCTCTGGACAACCGACCCTTGCTCTGCTCTGGGACAACCACCTCTTGCTCGCTCTGGACAACGACCTCTGTGCTCTGCTCTGACAACCGACCTCTGCTCGCTCTGGACAAACCGACCTCTGTGCTCTTCTCTGGGACAACCGACCTCTGTGCTCTGCTCTGGGACAACGACCTCTGTGCTCTGCTCTGGACAACCACCTCTGTGCTCTGCTCTGGGACAACCGACCTCTTGCTCTGCTCTGGGACAACCGACCTCTGTGCTCTGCTCTGGACAACCACCTCTGTGCTCTGCTCTGGGACAACTGACCTCTGTGCTCTGCCTGACAACCGACCTCTGTGCTCTGCTCTGGACAACCGACCTCTTGCTCTGCTCTGGGACAACTGACCTCTGGCTCTTCTCGGACAACTACCTCTGTGCTCTGCTCTGGACAACTGACCTCTGTGCTCTGCTCTGGGACAACTGACCTCTTGCTCTGCTCTGGGACAACTGACCTCTGTGCTCTGCTCTGGGACAACTGACCTCTTTGCTCTGCTCTGGACAACTACCTCTGTGCTCTGCTCTGGACAACTGACCTCTGTGCTCTGCTCTGGGACAACTGACCTCTTGCTCTGCTCTGGACAACTGACCTCTTGCTCTGCTCTGGGACATCTGACCTCTGTGCTCTGCTCTGGACAACGACATCTGTGCTCTCTCTGGACAACTGACATCTGTGCTCTGCTCTGGGACAACTGACCTGAGTGCTCTGCGACAACTGACCTGGCGCTCTGCTCTGGGACAACTGACCTGAGCGCTCCGCTCTGGGACAACTGACCTCCGTCGGTCTGCTCTGGGACAACTGACCCGAGTGCTCTGCTCTGGGACAACTGACCGAGTGCTCTGCTCTGGGACAACTGACCCGAGTGCTCTGCTCTGGACAAACTGACCGAGTGCTCTGCTCTGGGACAACTACCCGATGGTCTGCTTTTGGACAAACTGACCTGAGTGTCTGCTCTGGACAACTGACCTGCTGCGTCTCTCTGGACAAACGACCGCGTAGTCTCTCTGGGACAACTGACCTGAGTGCTCTGCTCTGGGACAACTGACCTGAGTGGTCTGCTCTGGGACAACTGACCTGCGTGGTCTGCTCTGGGACAACTGACCTGAGTGCTCTGCTCTGGGACAACTGACCTGCGTGCTCTCGTCATGGAAGCCCTCCAGGAAGCTCTCCAGCAGCTCGTCGGCGTTGTCGATCCTCTCAGCGTACTCGCCCACGATCCAGATCATGGCGGCACGCGCATCCGGCTCGTCCAGAGAATCCAGGTTCTCACACAGCGTGGCGATGATGCTTTCATACCTGAGCAGAGAGAGAAAGTATAAAGGGTCAGGGTATACACTAGTGTCTGTCTGGGCCTGGGGATATACAAAGGTCTTGTATAGACACAGACAGGGGCAGTATAGCCCCTACTGAAAAACAAAAGACAAGAATGAGGAAAGAATTCTCAAACTTCATTGATTATTATCAGGGATGGAGGGAAAAGGACACCTACTTGTTGGGGTATTTGCGGAAGATGTCCCTGATGACCACGATGGCCTCCTGCACCACATAGTTGACCTTGGTCTGGATGAGGTCTAGCAGGGTGCTAACACAGCGCTCAGCAGATTGCTAAAAAGGAGACAACAGGAACAGAGTCAACACTGACCCAAAACTGATTTTTTTCACAGTGGCCAAAGTACCTCGTTTAAACTCCTTCAAACAACTTTATAGGATTGGATGGCACTTTTATGGAACAGCTATAAAATCTGAAGTTCAGATAGACATTGATCAGAGATCCTCTGTGGGTCCGTCTATGATGGTGTCTCAGATTCCAACCTCCACTTTGATGGCACAGCGCCCGATGGCCCTCACTGCCTTACGCACAAAGTCAACGTCTACCTCGGTGGCATACTCCTTCAGCTCAGCCAACACCTGGGAAGAGAGCAGGGCATATGAGTGAAAAACATCACACACACACGGTGGGAGGACATGCAAACATCTTGACACCGTAAGAGAATGGGTTGAGGAGATAAGGTTGAGGTTAGTAAATTGTGTACACACACAAGTGTAAGCTACCCAAGGCCAGTCAGAGAAGCTACCAAAGCCTCCCTCAGAGATGGTGTTTATCCAGGGAGTGTCTCTCTGTTGGACTGTAATGGCTAATTTACAGCAAGGTTGTCCRAGCCTGCCTTAGCTGTCAGCGTGATTGACAGCTATCTCGGCTCTTCACAGCGAAGGAAGCGAGCACATCCGCTATCTAAAACGTGTGTTCATTAAGGCATCGTCTGACAGAAGCCGCTAAGAGCACCAGATAAGACTGATTAGGAGTGAAGCATTGGAATATGAACGTTTCTGTTGAAATTAGTATTCAATATAGAGGTGCGGATGAACAGATGGATCCAAGTCGGGGTTAGAGTATGCTATGCTATCTGAGGGCCATGTTGTTATGTTAACAAACCTTTATATTTCTGGGGGGCAATACCATTATTATAAGTGGTACAATGGTAAAATGGTACAATGATAGTTTTCTGTGTAGAGTGACTAAGTATATAATGATGTACAGTAAATCATGAGAAATTAACACCCTAATATACACTGAGTGAACAAAATATTAGGAACACCTGCTCTTTCCATGACAGACTGACCAGGTGAAAGCTATGATCCCTTACTGATGTCACTTGTTAAATCCACTTCAATCAGTGTAGATGAAGGGAGGAAATAAGGATTTTTAAGCTTTGAGACAATTGAGACATGGATTGTGTATGTGTGCCATTCAGAGGGTGAATGACCAAGAAAATATTTAAGTGCCTTTGAACGGTAGTAGCATGCACATTTTGACAGATGGAATTGCATGACTTTCACCAAATTTCCATGACCAACAATTGGTGGCATCTCTATTTACGTATAGAAAAGTGTGGTATCGACACTGGGAGGCTGCTCTCTGATCCCATGTACCATCTCCTGTCATTGAGCAAGGCACTTAACCCCCCACAAAGTAGAACACCTGCTAGGCAACTGTATGACACACATGTGGTCAGCCCTCAGTGTGGAGAGCTACTGGGTGTTCAGGCTCTTGATCAAGCCCTTTAATACGGTCTGGTTGAGCAGTTCATTTCTAAACTGTGATTTGTTAGAGGGGGACAGGAATAAAACCTGCACAACCATTAGTTCTCCTGGAGGATTGACCACCCTTCATGTAAAACATTGCAACATTACAACCAAATAAGTTTTATCCCTTCTGAAATAATTTGCTCATTCAATATATCAAAGATCAAATGAATATTGTAGTCTACAAATCTTGTTATTCAGCTGAAGCAAGCACAAAAATGTCCAGGAAATGTACATTTTCTAGTTTAGTCATAATTATCTTAGCTACATTAGAGTTGTTTACTTTGCAGGCTGACTATTATCTATTGTGTTACAATGTCCCATACATTGGATTCTCAAATCAACTGGAAGTATCTATAAAACAAGCCACATAATCCAAAAGAAAGGTTGCATCTAATCTTTATTCCTAAAAATAATGTTCATGATTCACAAATTATTATTTTGATTGAACCAAATCCCAACTAATACAATGGCGAAGTGAATTGTTTGTTTCGTCAAAAAAAGTAAATCAACTTTGTATGACCTTATTCGCGAGTGTCGGTGGAAAGTTTTTGGGGACATGACGAAAACATTAATACATGCTAAAAATAGCTTAACAGTTAACTAGAGGGTACAATATATATTTTTAATTGGCTACCTAGTTAGTTTTATAGGCCTACCTGCTGATGCACTAGTGACATTCCGATCATGGGTGATATGCTGATTCTATTTGATTGATTAAATATTTAACTGTGCCTAAATAAATTACATTAACAGAAAATATTCAGAATTTCCATGACTTTCAAAACATTTCAGATTTTATGACTTTCCAAAACTTTTCCAGGCCTGGAAAACACCATTTAAAAATCCCATGACTTTTTCATGCTTTCATGAAAATACGAACCCTGGTAGGTGCCAGGCGCACTGGTTTGAGTGCGTCAAGAACTGCAACGCTGTTGGGTTTTTCACGCTCAACAGTTTCCCCTGAGTATCAAGAATGGTCCACCACCCAAAGGACATCCAGCCAATTTGACACAACTGTGGGAAGCACTGGCGTCAACATTGGCCAGCATCCCTGTGGAACGCTTGACACCTTGTAGAGTCAATGCCCTGACAAACTGAGGCTGTTCTGATGGCAAAAGGGGGTGCAACTCAATGTTAGGAAGGTGTTCCTAATGTTTTCTACACTTAGTGTAGACTTCTATTGACTGAGGTATAGGGTTCCATGAATGGTACCTGAGCTATGTTGGCCTGGGAGGCCAGGCGAATCATGATGTCCAGTTTCTCCAGTTTGACGTAGATGGGGTCGTTGTACTTGACAAAGAACACCTTGATCTCCTGCTTAAGGATCTCAGGCCTAAAGAGTAGAGATGACATGTATTATAGGAACAGAACATCTATCTATCCATCTGGTCCTGATCTGAACCTACAGAGCTGAGAGAGGGGAAGGGTACATAGGAAAATAAATTCTGTCATCTAGTGGCTAGGAAGTGAGGATGGCACCAAACTAAAACATGGTGCCAAAACATCTTAACAAAACAGTCTTATCTAACATCAAACATTCCACATCACTGAGGGATTCATTTAGAAAGGGCTAAAAACAAGGGATAATTAACTAGATTCAGCCGCGGGATGATATTTTCTTGAGTGGATGGTCAGGGGGCCAGAACATAATTACAAATCATTTCTAGACTGCAAATTGACTGCAAGAAGCCCAAACAGATATAATATTTGACTAAAACATAATAATTTCAAACCTTGCTTACAGTTGTATATGATCACATATAGTATATATCTTTGTTATGGGTGGGAATACTTTGTAACAAATTTCCAAAACTAAAATCACAGATCTGATTTGCTGGTGTTTTTAGTCTTTTATGTCCAACAATAAAAAATAAAAACATACACTGAACAAAAATAGAAAAACGCAATATGCAACAATTTCTAAGATTTTACTGAGTGACAGTTCATCTAAGGAAATCAGTCAATTGAACTAAATTCATTAGGCCCTAATCTATGGACTTCACATGACTGGGAATACAGATATGCATCTGTTGTTCACAGACACCTTAAAAAAAAGTTGGGGGCGTGGATCAGAAAACCTGTCATGCAGCGTGACATCTCTGAATACATAAGAGTTGATCAGGCTGTTGATTGTGGCCTGTGTAATGTTGTCCCACTCCTCTTCAATGGCTGTGTGAAGTTGCTGGATATTGGTGGGAACCGATCCAGAGCATCCCAAACATGCTCAATGGGTGACATGTCTGGTGAGTATTCAGGCCATGGAAGAACTGGGACATTTTCAGCTTCCAGGAATTGTGTACAGATCCTTCCGACATGGGGCTGTCATGCTATCATGCTATCATGCTGAAACATGAGGTGATGGCAACGGATGAATGGCACGACAATGGGCCTCAAGATCTCGTCACGGTATCTCGGTGCATTCAAATTGCCATCGATAAAAGGCAATTGTGTTCCTTGTCCGTAGCTTATGCCTGCCCATACCATAACCCCACCGCCACCACGGGGCACTCTGTTCACAATGTTGACATCAGCAAACAAAATCTGGTTGACTCTGTTCCAGCCCTGATCCCTTGGAGGCTAGTCTAGGCTACAGAATGATTTTCAAATTGGTAGGGCTATGTTTCTCTCTTGTCCATAAAAATACTCAGATATCAGTTATATTAGCCTAAATATTAAAAATGTATATTATAGCCATATCAAGTGTAGACTATCAAGTGTAGACTTGTTATTTAATCTTGATCATCTGGGTAAGCACATTTCCAACCTTCTTCCATTAGGCTACTTTTTGACAAAAAAGAAGTGACGGGATTTCACTTAGTCCTATAGTATAGCCTGCCTTACGCTGAATCAGAAAAAAACAATGGCTGACTAAATGGGAAAGAAATCATGTATATGCCTGTTTGGCAGTTCTTCAGTTTCAGGACGAATGATAAGGGACGAATGATAAGGGATTATCAGGGCAAAGGATGGATAAATGACAAACCTCTGTCAACATTTACAGGTCCATCATCCTCCTGAGTTTGCTACTCTGGGGCAGAAAAGGTGAACATGCTGATGTTCCTTGCCAGAAACCTTTAGGTAGGCCTAAGACATGGTAAAAAAAACAATTAGACCTAATGGTTCCTCATTGCATTTTACTTAATTTTAAAATGTAGCCTATATTCAAATCCAGATTAATCTTATTCAAAAGGATGGGCAAAAATATTCTGTCAAACCTTGAAAGACTTATTTGCACTGTTAGTTTTTTTGCACTCATTTAGGTTATTTTCATACTTATTTTGTAACTTGTATGCCTATATTTAGGATTTGCACAGTTAGACAAAAGGCATATCCTAATAGGCCTATTAGATTTTAGCCTATGCCAATGTTCATTTGTTTTTAAGTGTAATAAAGAATATTATAAATAATCATTTGTTTTTAACATTTAGAATGTTTACAGTTCGATAGGCAAAAGGCATAGCCTAAGGATAATAGGCCTATTAGTTTTTAACCTAAGCCAATGTTCATTCAGGTATTAGAAAGAATGTTATAGGCTAAATAATCATTTGTTTTATCTGATTATTTTAGACTTTTATATAAATTCACAATTTGTAAGCTATTCAAACTAAAGTGAGGCCCACACCAACTCATCATTCATTTATTTTTTGTTCCCGCTTATTGAAAGTGCTGCTGTGGGAGTTTATGCCCGATTGCCCGTAGTACAATTCAAGGACATTAATAAAGGCTGACAATATTAGTTTAACTTGTAAAAGCAACATTTAGCCTACTGTAACTTTTATTGAAGTAGCCTATGTGTAGGCTGTAGCCTATTATTGGCTATTTGGTTTGCAAGGAGGAGGTTTCCGACAGCACAATTTATTTTGCCTACACTTTGGTCAACTTCCTATTCGATTAGTTTATCTTGCAATTGTTGTTCTCTCTCTCATTATTACTATACTATGTTTTTATTTAGGCTATTCGCAAACAACTTTCTGAGATGGAACTCCGTTACGCCTAAAGATTCATTTGATGGTTGATAATGAAATAGTATGCAATAAATAAGGCCAACAAGTCACATTCTATTTGAATGGGGATTGGGGAGAAAAAGTGAAATTACGATATGAAAACAATAAGCCAGACAACGGAGTGTCCGTTGCAAAATGCCCGTGATCACCCGACATTAGAGAGGGGGAAAAAAACATGTTAGGCCCTATCTGACATTTTGCGCTGCTTTGGTGCTCGCTGCTCTTTCTACAATCTACATTGTTCTCTTGCATTATGTTAACAGTCTAACTACAACATATGTACTGAAAATGTAGGCTATGGAACAAAGATAAATTATATAAAGATAGTAAAAAGCTCTGGAGGACCTTAAATTACATTTTATGCAGAAATGCTAACTCAGCTCCATCCTCATCATAACCAAACCCTTTGATATTGCCAACCACTTTATAAACGTGTTTGTTGACAAGATGAGCAAATTTAGGGAATCTTATGAGTCAGAAATTGATGTTCATATGATAAGGAAGATATACAAAACATTGCAGAGAGCATATCCAACTGACAATCTCTTAGAATTTTTTTTAACTATTAAAAAGAACTGATGTTGGCACAAGATGGAGGGAAAGTTGGAGCATAACTAACAAAATTACAGTTAACGAAAATTGATGCTAACGTGTAGAATTTATTATACAAGAGACAACATTTACTAATTCTACAGCACAACGGCAGAGTCATGTCTTAAGTGTAAAACTAATAATGACTCAATAATCCATGCTTTCTGGGATTGCTAGAAAGTCCAGATGTTGTAAGCAGAGCTAGAAAGTCCAGATGTTTTAGGCAGAGCAAGAAAGTCAAGATGTTGTAAGCCAGCTGATCCGTTAGAGCTAGAAAGTCCGATTTGTAGGCAGAGCTAGAAAGTCCAGATGTTGTAGGCAGAGCTAGAAAGTCCAGATGTTGTAGGCAGAGCTAGAAAGTCCAGATGTTGTAGCAGAGTAGAAAGTCCAGATGTTGTTAGGCAGAGCTAGAAAGTCTCAGATGTGTAGGCGAGCTAGAAAGTCCAGATGTTGTAGCAGAGCTAGAAGTCCAGATTGTTGTGGCAGAGCTAGAAAGTCCAGATGTTGTAGGCAGAGCTAGAAAGTCCAGATGTTGTAGGCAGAGCTAGAAAGTCCAGATGTTGTAGGCAGAGCTAGAAAGTTGGCTGTCAGAAGTATTACTTTTAATCTGCCTGTCTGCATATTTCAAGTCWAATGACCTTCCACTGACCTTGAATAAAGCATGTGTGTCTATGTATACTGATGACTCAGTAGAGTACAGGTCGACTGAAACAGTAAAATAAATAACTGACACCCTTAACATAGCGCTCCAGTCAGTTTTAGAACGGGTAACTAGAAATAGGCTGGTGCTAAATATAACATTTTATATAAAATATAAAAAACTCAAAGCATAATATTTGGGAAAAAATCACTTGCTCAACCCTAAACCTCATCTGGATCCATTATTGAATATGTGCCTATTGAGCAAGTTGAAGAGACTAAACTTCTGGGTGTCACCCTAGATAGCAAGCTATCATGGTCAAAACATATAGACTCAATGGTTACTAAAATGGGAAGAGGTCTGTCCACGATAAGGCGTTGCTCTACTTTCTTGATATCTCAGTCAATCACACAGGTACTACAGGCCTTAGTTTTGTCTCACCTGGACTACTGTCCAGTTGTGTGGTCAGGTGCGGCAAAGAAGGACATAGACAAATTGCAGTTGGTCCAAAACAGAGCAACGTATTGCACTTAGATGTACACGGAGGGCTAATGTCAATGACATGCATGTCATTCTCTCCTGGCTCAAAGTTGAGGAGAGATTGTCTGCATCACTATTGGTCTTTGTGTGAGGTGTTGATGTGTTGAAGCTACCAAGCTGTCTGTTCAAGCAGTTGGCACATAGCTCGGACACTCATCGGTACCACACAAGACATGCAACCAGAGATCTCTTCACAGTCCCCAGGTCCAGAACAGAGGCTGGGAAACACACAGTATTAAATAGAGCCATGACTAAATGGAACTCTCTGCCACTCCAGGTAACTCAAGCTAGCAATAAAAACAGATTTTTTAAAAATAGATAAAAGAACACGGCACAACAGGGATTGTGAAGAGACACACAGACATTTCTATGCATTTTGTATTGTATTTGCATTGCATTATGTATGTGATACGTAGTTGGGATATGACTGTGACGTGGTTGTCTCGTCTGGCTATCTTAAGAAGAATGTATTAGCTGTGGGTTGCTCTGGATGGGAGCACCTGCTGAATGGCTAAATTGTAATGTAAATGTAGTGCTATGTATGTATATTATGTATTTGATTTGTTGTGTTGTTTCCTGTTTGGACCCCAGGAAGAGTATACGTTGCCTCGGCAGCAGCTAATTGGGGATCCTAATAAATACTAAATATGGCAAATAGGGAATGGGCCATTGGGCATTGTCGCCCTGCAATGTGCTCGCTGCACTGTTGTGTGCTGCCAGACTCCGGCGGTGCAGTCAAGTTCAAATATGCTACAACATCGTTTGGACATCACGATGTCGTCACAATAGACGATGGATGTCAATCATTGTCGATAGACGATGCAATCATAAAATCGCCCAGCCCTACAATAAAGTATTTATCAGCAAATTGCCCCCTGACCTTTTCTGGACGATGAGGTTGATATTCCTGAGGGCCACATACTGGACCTCTGGCTCCCCAGAGAGAAGGGTGACCAGCGGGGGGGACAGCTTCTTCAGCAGGGTGTTGTAGTAGTCCAACTCCTTGGGCAGCAGTTCCAGGAACTTCATCAGCACCTTGACAGCCGACAGCACCACCGCCGAGTTGGCGTGGGAGAGACGGGGCGTGACCCGCTCGCAGATGCTGGGAGAGAAAGAGAAGGACAGACATGTTTATTACAAAGTCATTAAAAGTTGACAACACCAAAATAGGTGAATGTATGCACAAACGCAGCAGCTGGTAAAGTTTTAGTCCATAGGAATTATTATGGAGATTTATCACAACACCCAGCAACTAACATTCAAAAGTTATCACATAAAAAATAAAAAAAACTTGGATGTGTATTGCAAATATGTTACTCTGACAACTAAGTCAGCGTTCAGTTTAGTTTCTATGAAAAAAATAGAAAATCCTAAAAGTCTTCAGAATGATAAGTGAACGTACCTCTGGGCCTCGCGCTCGTCTTTGGGGTTGTAGTTGGACAGGCAGTCCAGGATGAAGATCTGGCCCCACTCTGTGCACTCGTTGAGGGCTGTCAGCAGCTTGTTGATGTTCTGTGGGTTGAGGTCCAGCAGGTTGCTGTTGGGGTGGGACTCACTAATCTCAGACAGAGCTGCCACCGCGTTGGCCACCACCTGGAGGTCCAGACACAGTGGCCAGTGATTAGGAAAACATGATGTACTCTGTCTTGTCTTGTCTAGCATGGTAGAGCAAAGCCTTTCATAGGAGAAAAAGTTTGAATCATGACTAACTCTGTTGAAACAGGTCTTGGAGGCTGTTTTTAAATTACCCCAGGCCCCAGAAGGAAGTGTATAAGTAAATAAAAAGTCCGAAAATTTCACCTGACATGTACATAGTCTGGGCTGTGCCTAGGGTCCTAGTGCCAGCCAAACCTACCATGGGGTTGGAGTCGGCAATGAGATCCCTGAGGGAGTCCAGGAAACCCTGGTCCTCCACCATCTGGGCGTTGATGTCGTGGAGCTTTGCCACGCACACTGCTGCTGTCTTTCTCACGTATGGGTCCTCGTCCTTCAGACACTTCCTCAGCGGCTCACACAGGTACTCTGTAATCTTGTCCACGCGGATGCAGCCCATGGTGCGCACGGCCAGGGCACGGATCAGGGGGTTAGGGTCCTCACAGTCCTGAGGGAGAGAGAGGTAAGATATCTATGGGTAGGGAAGTGCAGTATTGTAATGGCTAGGCTGTGTTAAAAGCCGATGTAAGTGGAAAACCATGTATAAAAGGCCTTGCCTTGACAAAGCTGTTGACAGCCATGATGGCCATGTCGGGCTGGCTCTTGGCGTAGTTCATCAGGTACAGGTAGACCAGCTTTTTCAGCTCCAGGTTGTCAGTCTGCATGCAGTTCACCACATCTGGAAAGAGGGAGCTAAAGGACAGAGGGATATGACATCACCAATGTTTGCTCATCACTATAACTCACAATATTTTGACAGAGAGGCAATTATAACTCTACATATCAAGTCAGAACATTTTTCATTCAAATATTTTGATCTCTCTTTAATAATAGAGATTATCAGAGATAACTTTCTAACTATAAACAAGTAGGCAGTCTCTTTTACGTTAAAGTAAAAGTAATTGCTGAACAATGTTTGGAGAGCAGAAGTCATTAGGCAATGTCAGTGGGATGTATAGGTCAACACACAGAACTGTCAAAGGATGTAATCAGGTGTACTGTACCTGACATCCTTGCCCACAGTCATAGCCGCAATGACCTTCTTCACTGCCTCCTTCCTCTTCTCTTTCTTCTCATTGTTCAGCTCTGCCTTCAGCTCAAAGATCTCCCCTGTAACAGGATACATGCAACGTTAGTGACAGTCTAGTGTGAAAACAGAATGATGCTCTCATCCAGCAACACTGGTAGAGCTGTCAGTTCAGTTGTCAATTTTATCATGAACAGTTCAGCCTTTAGTGGTAATTTCATACATTCTGTGTCTGTGAGGAGAGTAGGAGACAATCTATTTCCCTCAAGAGTTATGTTGCACTGTTTAATATTATCCACACCAACCTAATGATAGTTGTGCACTCTTGATCAAGGGGGTGATGTGTCATTGAAGAAGACAATACCAAGAATCGTTGTAAGACTCACCTTTTTTATTTGTTGTAAAATATTTTGAGTCAGTCATTGTAGATGTTCTTCAAATCTATTTCAGGGAAATATCCAGCATTAGAGGACACAGGACAGGACACATATAACAGGCCTAAGTGATGTAGTAATAAAAAATATATAAAAAAATACTCAAACGTTTTTGTTTTTTTACTCAAACCACCTGCGGACTGGATTGGACCCCTACACGTGTTTGACGTGACACCCCTGGCCTAGAGGCTACRACGACACATTGCTAATAATTATAGTTATTTTTAATCTTGGATTCTAAATATGTTTTATACAGTTCAATGAGACATTAGAACCAAAGCACAAATATTACAGCATTCAATGACAAACAACAGCTGGATGTCACGACAGCAGCAATCAGCATCACTTTCACCGGCTAACGTTAGCTACGTTAGGAAGGCAGTTTAATGCCTTTTATAATAGAGAAAAAACAGGTTGGTCAATAGACTAGCTATTATAAATACAACAAGCTTAAACTAACAACAGAGCCAAGTTGACCCCATTATCTTAACACCAGTGGAGGAGGGAAAATATCTGTCATATTAAGCTATATCATTAGCTGGCTAGGGATGTGAGGCCTCGGTACTTTCAGATAGCTAGTTAGCATTAACGTAAAGCCCATTGAATTGAATTAACGTAAAACATCTAAATTACAAATGGAAAGGTACAGACTTGTTTTTAGGTAATTTCAATAAGAAAATACGTCACTAGGGTGAGTGACGTTATTCCACAATTTGAAAGATGTTTTTCCTCCTTGATTACCGCAAAGGGATAGCTAGCCGTGGAAAGACAGCACTCCCGAAAAAACAAAATGAGTGAAGGGCGTCGGAACCAGAAAGGCGTAACACCGGAGTTCATTTCCACCGGAAATAGCCGGACTATCTTTACAGTTGGGAAAGGGGTAGTTCAAAGAAACACGAAAACCAGAACACCAGCTTGTAACGTTTGAATTAAATACATGAGGGTAGCTAGGTATGCGTCTTTATGATTAGTCTGTCCCATTTTTATCAGTGGAAATTGATGCAGCTAGCTATTTATATTTGTTGAACTTGTGCAGTATAAAGTGGTACTACTAAGCAAACTAACTTCACTCGCAGTCTCTGTAGCTAACTTGGCTAGCTATTTAGGTAATTGAGCCTTTTGCCAAACGTGTTTGAAGTCACCAGGCATGGCAGAACGTGGTGCACATTTGACAACTGCAGCTGCAGATGACAGACCGTCGATATTCGAGGTCTTGGCACAGGACTCCCTGATGGGTGCAGTCAGACCCGCTTTGCGACACGCAGTGAAGGTTCGACGACATTTTCTCACCCATGTCATTTTTGCTACATCTGTAGACACCTGATGTGTATTTATTACGCCGAGTCTGTTGCATAACTTTTCGTTTTGCAACCGAATCAGTTTACTCCAAACGGTAAACATTTCGCAACAAAACGTGTTTATATTGGACAAATTCAGGTAGGTCCTTCCCCGTTTCGTTCTTAAACGGTTAATTGTTTCCGAAGTAATACGTAATAAATACACTCCAGGAAGAAACTATATAAACCATGTTTATCCAACAACGGTTGATTATTTGAAACGTCTGGAACAAAATCCTGCACACATGCTCATATATTTGTGCAGGAGAACGCTGGCCCATCAAGGTATCCGTCTAGACTACATAATTGGCATTATGATGTTGGATCACTTGATGTGTTAAATAGTTTGTATTCAACCTTGTATGGCCTTTTTAATATGTGGTGTCCATATACTGACTTTGCTGCACTGACATTGCTGTGTGATTCAAGTTTGATATAATGCAACTTCCTTCTCTCAACTATTACCTCAGGTTCTGGCTGAGTCTAACCCCTCTCGCTACGGATTCCTCTGGCGGAGATTTGACGAGATTCACGGTGTTCTGGATGTATTGCTGCAGCACCATTTTCTGTCACGGACTAGCGCCTCATTCTCTGAGAACTTTTACAGCCTAAAGCGCGTGGCTGCTTCTGGTCGCGAGCGGCCAGCTCACCTGGGTCTGCGTGGGAAACACCACTGGTGCTCACTGATCCTGCTTGCCCTCGTTCCTTACTTGAGGGCCAAGCTGGAACAGGTACTGGCCAAGCAGAGGGATGAGGACGATTTTTCCATCCGCCTGCCACAGACGCCCTTGCAGAGGATGTACAGGGCCTTCCTGGCAGCCTACCCCTATGTCAGCATGGGCTGGGACAGCTGGGTGTTCTGCCAGCAGCTGTTGTATGTGTTTGGCCGAGCCAAGACCCACTCACCATTTCTGTGGCTGGCAGGTGTCAGGCTGGCTCACCTCACAGGACATGACATCACAAATATGGACCTCAAACCAGCCTCACCTTCCACGGCCATCGGCTCAAGGTAAGAATGAAATTGGGATATCCTGTCTCAAGGGACCCTGAGTTCAAAGAGTTTAATCACTTTTAAAAGCATTTAGCCTATAAGCATACTTCCCTGTAAGTTGTTATTTCTTCCCTTCCCAGTGTTGGTGAGAGGCTGCGGAGGCTGACGTCGACAGTGGTGGGGGGTGTGGCTCTGTCCCTCTCCACTAGTCTTTCCTTGGGAGTGTTTTTCCTGCAGTTCCTCGAGTGGTGGTACTCCTCAGAGAACCAGAGCACCATCAAGACCCTGACCTCCCTCCCCACACCACCCCCTCCCATCCACCTCCAGAACCAACAACCACTGACCAGACACAGCAAAGTATGTCCACTCTGCTGCAAGGTCCGCACCAATGATACCGTCCTCTCCACCTCTGGTTTTGTCTTCTGTTACCGCTGTATTTATGTCTACATCAAAGCCAACCAGAGGTGTCCGATGACTGGGTACCCCACTGAACTTCAGCATCTCATCAAGATTTACTCACCAGAGAGCTAGGGAGAATCTTATTTCCATTCCAATGAAGGACTTTGACAATCATGTCACAATGACAATTTATACTGTAATTGATGTTAGTTGACTATATCCCTTATGACCATTTGTAAATAATTTAAAGCACTAACATATCCCTAGCCGTCATAATAGTTTAAATGCCCAGTGCAGATATTTTTCTCAATATCAACTTTTTTCTATATTTACAATTTAGGTCAGCTATGCTGGCCTATGGAGTCCCTTGGGAAACCCAACTACCGAAACATCCAATGATGGGATTTATCAATAAATTATGTGGGCTCCCGAAAGGACTGATCTCCATAATATATAAACAACTTTTGGAAAGCTCATTCTGAGCTAGCCATTAAAGTATAGTCCACAGATTGAATTGAATCTGAACTATGCTTTAACAGGAACAGAATATGGAAATATTACCTTGGCATCCTGTAATCTGAACCATCAACTTATACATTTTAAGTTTGTTCACACACTGTATTTAACACCAACTGTTCATGTGTCCCMTAAATCAGGTAGATGCATTAATTCATATGATGTGGGAGTTAAATGCTTCTGGGGGAAAGTTACAAAATTAATTTTTAAGTGCATGAATTTAAATATTCAATGCTTTCCATCTATGTTAACGGTTATAGCCCCTTGAATCTCTCAATCAGAGTAGATTACTGCTGGCAGGCAGGACTGCTGAAAAAACATAGCAACAACCATTTGACTGTTTGAATACTAATTTAACCAGTGAATGCAGTTCCTATTATAACAGAATTATTGACAGCGAGAATGAATTGTGCTAATCAAGGCACAATTGAGGCCTGGACAAATATATACTGAACCAAAATATAAACACAACGTGTAAAGTGTTGATCCCATGGTTCATGAGCTGAAACAAAAGATCCCAGAATTCTTTCATGTGCACAAAAAGCTTATTTCTCTCAAATTTGGTGCACACATTTGTTTAGATCCCTGTTAGTGAGTGTTTCTCCTTTGCCAAGTTAATCCATCCACCTGATAGGTGTGGTATATCAAGTTGATAAAACGGTATATCAAGTTGATAAAACAGCATAAACATTACACAGGTGTGTGTTGGGGACATTAAAAGGCCGCTCTAAAATGTACAGTTTTGCAACACAAAACAATGCCACAGATGTCTCAAGTTTTGAGGGAACATGCAATTGGTGTGCTGACTGCAGAAATGTCCACCAGAGCTGTTGCCAGAGAATTGAATGTTCATTTTTCTACCATAAGCTGCCTCCGACATAATTTTTGAGAGTTTGGCAGTGCATCCAATAGGCTTGGGCTATACAGGGCATTTGGAAATAGCCATGGGATGGTTTTTCAGTACTGCCAATAACGTTGACACTATTTTAAGTTGTTCAATAAATGTTAATATTTGTAACTACTTTAAGTAAATACGTGCAGTCAACTTGTAAAATAATGTGACAGGTGAAATGAACACGATCTGCTTTATTTCCTAATTGTTTTTTGCTTCGAGTGATCAACACGGTTTTCCAACACAGAAAATAAATTTGTGCAACACATTTGGCAGAAAATAGATTCATTTTCATCAGATGACAACAGAAGTACAAAGCTATTTGGCTGGCAGCCACACAAGTAAATTAGCTTACAATGAAAAAGCAATGTCTTTTTTGAAAAAATGGTGCATGGCCATCATATTTCCAATGTTTAATCATAGAAAGAATGTAGCCAGCTACATTTCCTAATGTTTTGCTTAAAGTTAATCTTGCATTTTACCTGAGAAAAGTAGGCTAGCTACACCGAGAAAAGTAGCTACACATTGTCAGAGTGCTGTCTGTTGATTGAATGCCCGTTCGTGAATTCTCATCCGAGTGGAGAAGTGCAACTGAAGCACAAAATGAGTCTGATGCAGAAATTACAATAAGAAGCATTTTAGATCTGCGTTTACAAAACGCAGTAAGAGACTTCTTATGCATTTTGTATTTTTCTCTGCGGTAACGTGACCCCTAAGTTTAACTTGCTAGTTATCTAAGTAAATTACTCAATAAGGTGACGGGGCATCGTATTGTGTAAGCTTTATGTCGTGCTATAGAAGTCAAAGCCCTTTGGATGAGTTATCGATACACCTGCCACTGCTATCTTTTGATTTCCTTGGGTTTTCGTCCCTTCTGCGCCTCCCCAATCTTCTTTGAGCACAGCAGGCAGGCCCGTTGACCTAGCGAATCCAGACTCGACACGGGTGTAGGCATGCTGCTTCAGAGCCAGTACCTTTCTTCCTTCAGACAAGTATGCCTCAAAACTTTGTTATTTTTCACAATGTCTCTCGTTCACATTCGCTTGTAAATGTCCAAACTCACCAAAAATTACATTCGGTAGCTCCTAATGAYATATGTATAACTTTATGAGCTGGATTTGCCTGTCTTTGCAATTAGTTCATTTTCATTTGCACTTTTTAGCATATTTAGCTAGCAGCCTCCATGGAAATTCTCTATTACTTGTGCTCATTTTGTTAGAATTCTGGCAAGACGCCCTATGATCTTTTTAGCGGTTTTAATTTTGGCGGTACAGTATCTGTATTCCCAGTCGTGAAATCCATAGATTACGGCCTAATGAATTTTTCAATTGACTGATTTCCTCATATGAACTGTAATTTAGTAAAATCTTTGAAATTGTTGCATGTTCTTCATTTCATTAGCATAGGTTCAGAAGATGATTCTATATGCCTGTTGGTTTTCTCATTAGGATAAAAACCAGGAACTTGATTTCGGACATTACTGTAAAATAAACTGTTTATAGACACATTTTACAAGATAAACATCTAACCACTTGTCCATTGTTGAAGCAAGACCTACTGGCAGCTTTGTCAAAATAAAAACACCCAGTTAGTCTCCTCCCCATTGCTACTACAAAGACGTTGTAATAAACTACAAGAAATAGTGGGTTGGAGCGTTGTCCTTCCTGGTGTTCTATTGGCTATCATTTGAGACAATTCATTACTTGACAAATTAGTGCAATGATTAAACAGCTGTAAATGTTGTTTAATTTAACAAGCCAGGAGTGGACAATCACAATCCCTATGGTAATATCATTTTAAGGAGAATGTAGCCCATCACACAGATTATCCATTATATTGACCAGATACTCAAGTGGCCTCTATGAAAATAAATGTCTTCAAAAATGGAAGGCAGTCGGGAGGAGGCAAGATCAGGTGGGACCATTCTAGCCAATGAGAGAGCATATACGTGTGTGAACAACTGTAAAGTGTTTTTAAAGTTTCCAGGATGTATAAAGAGTTTTTAAAGTTGCCAGGATGTCATGTGCCCTACTTATATCAGTACACTCGTAACAACGTAAACATTACGAAATGTCTATTCCAGCAAATAAGCCATACATTTTTTTGTTAAGTAAATTCGACACTCATTGACCTCCATACAAAAACTCCTCGCATGGTGAGCGGGGAAAAAACACTACCAGCTGGAGAAGGCAGATTTTGGGCCTAGTTATCCCTCTCGCTTCGCCACTTCTTCTGTCCATTTGGCTGTTTTTATACACTACTGGTCAAACGTTTTATAACACCTACTCATTCAAGGGTTTTTCTTTATTTGTACTATTTTCTACATTGTAGAATAATATTGAAGACATCAAAACTATGAAATAACACATATGTAATCATGTAGTAACCAAAAAAGTGGTTAACAAATCAAAATCTATTTTACATTTCAGATTCTTCAAATAGCCACCCTTTGCCTTGATGACAGCTTTGCACACTCTTGGCATTCTCCCAACCAGATTCACTTGGAATGCTTTTCCAACAGTCTTGAAGGAGTTCCCACATATGCTGACCACTTGTTGGCTGCTTTTCCTTCACTCTGTGGTCCGACTCATCCCAAACCATCTCAATTTGGTTGAGGTCGGGGGATTGTGGAGGCCAGGTCATCTAATACAGCACTCCATCACTCTTCTTCTTGGAAAAATACCCCTTACACAGCCTTGAGGTGTGTTGGGTCATTGTCCTGTTGAAAAACAAATGATAGTCCCATTAATCCCAAACCAGATGGGATGGCATATTGCTGCAGAATGCTGTGGTAGCCATGCTGTCTAAGTGTGCCTTGAATTCTAAATAAATCAGTGTCACCAGCAAAGCACCATCACACCTCCTTCTCCATGCTTCACGGTGGGATATACACATGCAGTGATCATCCTTTCACCCACACCGTGTCTTACAAAGACACGGCGGTTGGAACCAAAAATCTCTAATTTGGGCTCTAGACCAATGGACAAATTTCCACTGGTCTAATGTCCATTGCTCGTGTTTCTTGGCCCAAGCAAGTCTCTTCTTATTGGTGTCCTTTAGTAGTGGTTTCTTTGCAGCAATTTGACCATGAAGGCCTGATTCACGGTCTCTGAACAGTTGATGTTGAAATGTCACTGTTACTTTAACTCTGTGAAGCATTTATTTGGGCTGCAATTTCTGAGGCTGGTAACTCTAATGAACTTATCCTCTGCAGCAGGGGTAACTCTGGGTCTTCCATTCCTGTAGCGGTCCTCATGAGAGCCAGTTTCATCATAGCGCTTGATGGTTTTTGCGACTGCACTTAAATAAACTTTTGAAGTTCTTGAAATGTTCCAGATTTGACTGACCTTCATGTTCTAAAGTAATGCTGGACTGTCATTTCTCTTTGCTTATTTGAGCTGTTCTTTCCATAATATGGACTTGGTCTTTTACCAAGTAGGACTATCTTCTGTATACCCCCCTACCTTGTCACAACATAACTGATTGGCTCAAACGCATTAAGGAAAGAAATTCCACAAATTAACTTTTAAGGCGGCACACCTGTTAATTGAAATGCATTTCAGGTGACTACCTCATGAAGCTGGTTGAGAGAATGCCAAGAGTGCAAAGCTGTCAAGGCAAAGGGTGGCTATTTGCAGAATCTCAAATATAAAATATATTTAGATTTGTTTAACACTTTTTTGGGTTACTACATGATTCCATGTGTTATTTCATAGTTTTTATGTCTTCACTATTATTCTACAATGTAGAAAATAGTACAAATAAGGAAAAACCCTTGAATGAGCAGGTGTTCTAAAACTTTTCACCAGTAGTGTATATCACAGGTGTGTACCATCTGGCCCTCTTGAGACATGCAAGTGTAACCCTTAGGAAATGAGCAATCCATGTATCAGATAGGCATGGCCTGTCTTAACTTGAAGGATCTGGGAATTGGCTCATCTGTATAACTTGTAAACTAGTGCTGTTTACACAGGCAGCCAATTCAGATATATTGCCAATTATTTGCAAATCTGATATCTCTGATCTTTTCCCCAATGTGTAAACACCAAAAAAAAGCACATGGCATCTGATCTTTTGACTACCAATTTATACCGCCTTGACTGTGAGAATTGGGCTGCTTGTGTAAACAGCCCTCCATATGTGGATGTGAATCCTGATCCTCCATGCGCTACTTCAAGGACTACATCAGTGTGAATGCGCAAATCTGACATGGGTCACAGGTAAAACAGTGTGGACAGAAAAGAACATTAGATTTCGGTTCTTATGGTGGCTGTGTAAACATAGCCTAGGTCTTCACAAGATATAATCAGCTCATAATACAGACAAGTAAGCAGAGAGTAGGGCATGGAAACATCAACAAACTAAGATGCCTTTATTTCACATGTTAATTGATAAGATTGAAGAATTGCAGACACCTGACAGACAAGACTCTATTATCTTAATTTCTAAACAATTTTTTCCTTCAAGCAGACATAAATCGTATTTATTTAAGAGAATGGAACAGTTGACTATTTACATTCCTCATACATTGCTTACCACTCAAACCAACCAATAAAGCTAAATATTCAATAAGCGTTTTGAGCAATACTTGGCTCCTTGCATATACAATATACACTGCTCAAAAAAATAAAGGGAACACTTAAACAACACAATGTAACTCCAAGTCAATCACACTTCTGTGAAATCAAACTGTCCACTTAGGAAGCAACACTGATTGACAATAAATTTCACATGCTGTTGTGCAAATGGAATAGACAAAAGGTGGAAATTATAGGCAATTAGCAAGACACCCCCAATAAAGGAGTGGTCCTGCTGCTGGGTTGTTGCCCTCCTACGGCCTCCTCCACGTCTCCTGATGTACTGGCCTGTCTCCTGGTAGCGCCTCCATGCTCTGGACACTACGCTGACAGACACAGCAAACCTTCTTGCCACAGCTCGCATTGATGTGCCATCCTGGATGAGCTGCACTACCTGAGACACTTGTGTGGGTTGTAGACTCCGTCTCATGCTACCACTAGAGTGAAAGCACCGCCAGCATTCAAAAGTGACCAAAACATCAGCCAGGAAGCATAGGAACTGAGAAGTGGTCTGTGGTCACCACCTGCAGAACCACTCCTTTATTGGGGGTGTCTTGCTAATTGCCTTAATTTCCACCTTTTGTCTATTCCATTTGCACAACAGCATGTGAAATGTATTGTCAATCAGTGTTGCTTCCTAAGTGGACAGTTTGATTTCACAGAAGTGTGATTGACTTGGAGTTACATTGTGTTGTTTAAGTGTTCCCTTTATTTTTTTGAGCAGTGTATTTAGCAACCCTCATTTTAATCCTAGTCGACACTGTTCCATGAAAAGTCATGGTGAAAAGAACAGTATGCACCCCCTCTGCTGCAAGAATCCTATAGTAAATATGTTCATACACAAGTATAAAAATGTCAGTTTGGAATAGAACAGAAGCAAGCACTGTGCTATTCTTGGCACATAAAACAGGTAATTTCATATGTTTTGAGCTTGCCAATGTCATAGTAAAGAAAATATAATGGATATAAAAGTGGATAGGCATTTCATGTAGCAATTCTATTTGCAAATGTTTATGCTGTCTCGTTATATAAGCCAATGTGAGTTCACTAAACTATACTTTGCTGAGCATATGAATTGTAACTACAATATTAATTTGCTGTGTGGGCAGGTAGGATTTTATTTTACCATTCATCTCTCTCTGTGGGTCTAACCCCAAGAAGTTCTGGAAAACAGTTAAAGACCTGGAGAATAAACCCTCCTCCTCACAGCTGCCCATGTCCCTTAATGTTGATGATGTGGTTGTTACTGTCATGAAGCATGTGGCTGAGCCCTTTAATCACCACTTCATTAAGTCAGGATTCCTATTTGACTCACCATGCCTCTTTGCCCGGCCAACATTTCCTCATCTCCCACCCCTTCTAATGTGACTATCCCCAATGCTTCTCCCTCTTTTCCCCTGCCCCGCTACAAAGTTTCTCCTTGCAAGCAGTCACTGAGTCCGAGGTGCTAAAGGACCTCCTGAAACTTGACCCCCAAAAAACATCTGGGTCAGATGGTTTAGACCCTTTCTTCTTCAAGGTTGCTGCCCCTATCATCGCCAAGCCTATCTCCAACCTTTTTAACCCGTCTCTCATTTCTGGGAAGGTAGCCACGGTTCGTACTTTATTTAAAAGGGGGAGATCAAGCTGATCCTAACTGTTATAGGCCTATTTCTATTTTGACCCGTTTATCAAAAGTGTTGGAAAAACTTGTCAATAATCAACTGACTGGCTTTCTTGATGTCTATAGTATTCTCTCTGGTATGCAATCTGGTTTCCGCTCAGGTTATGGATGTGTCACAGAAAACCTAAAAAGGTCCTCAATGTCGTCACCATTGCCCTTGATTCTAAGCAATGTTCTGCTGCTATTTTTATTGACTTGGCCAAAGCTTTTGATATGGTAGACCATTCCATTCTTGTGTGCCGGCTAAGGAGTATTGGTGTCTTTGGCCTGGTTTGCTAACTACCTCTCTCAAAAGGGTGCAGTGTATAAAGTCAGAACATCTGCTGTCTCAGCCACTGCCTGTCACCAAGGGAGTACCCCAAGGCTCAATCCTAGGCCCCATGCTCTTCTCAATTTACATCAACAACATAGCTCAGGCAGTAGGAAGCGCTCTCATACATTTATATGCAGATGATAGTCTTACACTCAGCTGGCCCCTCCCCGGATTTTGTGTTAAATGCTCCACAACAAAGCTTTTTTAGTGTCCAACAAGCTTTCTCTACCCTTAACCTTGTTCTGAACACCTCCAAAACATAGGTCATGTGGTTTGATAAGAAGAATGCCCCTCTCCCCACAGATGTGATTACTACCTCTGAGGGTTTAGAGCTTGAGGTAGTCACCTCATACAAGTACTTGGGAGTATGTCTAGACGGTACACTGTCCTCTCAGCACATATCAAAGCTGCAAGCTAAAGTTAAATCTAGACTTGGTTTCCTGTATCGTAATCACTCTTTCACCCCAGCTGCCAAACTAACCCTGATTCAGATAACCATCCAAGCCACGCTAGATTACGGAGACATAATTTATAGATCGGCAGGTAAGGGTGCTCTCGAGCGGCTAGATGTTCTTTACCATTCGGCCATCAGATTTGCCTCCAATGCTCCTTATAGGACACATCACTGCACTCTATACTCCTCTGTAAACTGGTCATCTCTATATACCCGACTCAAGACCCACTGGTTGATGCTTATTTATAAAACCCTCTTAGGCCTCACTCCCCCCTATCTGAGATCTACTGCAGCCCTCATCCTCCACATACAACACCCGTTCTGCCAGTCACATTCTGTTAAAGGTCCCCAAAGCACACACATCCCTGGGTCCCTCTTTTCAGTTCGCTGCAGCTAGTGACTGGAACAAGCTGCAACAAACACTCAAACTGGACAGTTTTATCTCAATCTCTTCATTCAAAGACTCAATCATGGACACTCTTACTGACAGTTGTGGCTGCTTTGCGTGATGTATTGTTGTCTCTACATTCTTGCCCTTTGTGCCATTGTCTGTGCCCAATAATGTCTTTACCATGTTGTTGTCATCATGTTGTGTTGCTACAATGCTGTGTTGTCATCTGTTGCTGCCTTGCTATGTTGTTGTCTTAGGTCTCTCTTTATGTAGTGTTGTGTTGTCTCGTCGTGATGTGTTTTGCCCTATATATATATATATATATATWTTTTTTTTAATCTCATCCCCGCAGGAGGCCTTTTGCCTTTTGGTAGGCCGTCATTGTAAATAAGAATTTGTTCTTAACTGACTTGCCTAGTTAAATAATAAATAAATAAAATAAAACTAAATTAACTCATGAGATTACAAGTCTTAACGCTGAGGCACTATCTTTGACACCATAGAGTAGCCTAAGAACTGACGTACAGTTTATAGGCCTGGGTGGGCTTTCTTTAAAATACGAATTATAATGCAGATTAAATGAACATTCTCCCCAAAGCATGTCTGCACACACAGCATGTGTGCTCCTATTACTGTCACCTACGGCAATACACTCCCCTCCGTATGTATTTGGACAGTGAAGCTAACATTTAAAATCTGTCTCTATACTCCAGCATTTTGGATATGAGATCAAATGTTTAATGTGAGGCGACAGCACAGAATGACCCTTAAATAAAAGGTGAATCTTCATACATGTTTTACTGTTAAGAAATAAATGAAAGCACTTGATATATCTAGTCTCCGCATTTGAAGAAGTCCTAAGTATATTGGACAAATTCACTTAGTGTATTAAAGTAGTCAAAAGTTTAGTATTTGGTCCTATAATCCTAGCACACAATGACTACATCAAGTTTGTGATTCGTTTTGTGTGTGTTGTGGGTTGTTTTGCCCAATAGAAAGAAATTCAAGTCATTCAGTTCCAAAGTGAGTAGATACAGTAAAATGTAATCTAACAAATCTATATTAATCCTGATAATGCCCTGATTAAGAATTGTGAAAAATGACAAGTGAAATACCGTTCAGAGGCTACAACAAAACATGCTAACATGTATGGTCATCATTATGATCCGTATCATAGTAGCATCCACGTTAATGTAAAACTGTTCAGAAACACCCATTGTTATTTACAATAAAAAAGGTCACTCCAAAATTAAAATACATTAATCAGTTCCTATTGGGCAAAACATAATCGAAAACACAACTAAAACAAACTACAAATGTATCCAACAAGTTTGTAGTCACAAGCATGATGGTATCATTGAGTGTAGGAATATGGGACAAAATACTAAACTTTTTAATACACGAAGTGAATTTGTCCAAATACTTGACTTTTTCAAATGGGGGGAATAGATAACGTGCTTTCATTTCTAAAACAGTAAAAACTATATGAAAATACCCTAGAATAAAAGGTGACAGACATTCTGTAGTCTCATGAAACACTTGATCTCAAATCCAAAATGCTGGAGAATAAAGCAGCCCTCCATCCCAAATAAGATTATTCACTTTCAAATAGACTGAACAAAAATATAAACGCTACATAAGTGTTGGTCCCATGTCTCATGAGCTGAAATTAAAGATCCCAGAACTGTTCCATACAACACAAAAAAAACATCTAAAATGGTGTGCACAAATTTGTTAACATCCCTGTTAGTGAGCATTTCTCCTTTGCCAAATTAATCCAGCCACCTGACAGGTGTGGCATGTCAAGAAGCAGATTAAACAGCATGGTCATTACACAGGTGCACCTTGTGCTGGGGCCAATAAAAGGCCATTCTAAAATGTGCAGTTTTGTCACAACACAATGCCACAGATGTCTAAAGTTGAGGGAGCATGCAATTGGCATGCTGACTGCAAGAATGTCCCCCAGAGCTGTTGCCAGAAAATGTAATGTTCATTTCCCTACAATAAGCCGCCTCCAACGTTTTAGATAATTTGGCAGTACATTCAACCAGCCTCACAACTGCAGACCACGTGTAACCACGCCAGCCCAGGACCTCCAAATATGGCTTCCTCACCTGCGGGATCGTCTGAGACCAGCCACCCGGACAGCTGCACAACAGAAGAATTTCTGCACAAACTGTCAGAAACCGTCTCAGGGAAGCTCATCTGCGTGTTCGTCGTCCTCACCAGGGTCTTGACCTGACTGCAGTTCTGCGTCGTAACCGACTTCAGTGAGCAAATGCTCACTTCCGATGGCCACTGGTACACTGGAGAAGTGTGCTCTTCACAGATGAATCCTGGTTTCAACTGTACTGTGCAGAAGGCAGACTGAGTATGGCATCAAGTGGGCAAGCGGTTTGCTTATGTCAACGTTGTGAACAGAGCCCCATGGTGGTGGTGGGGTTATGGTATGGGCAGGCATAAGCTACGGACGTCGAACACAACTGCATTTTATCGATGCCAATTTCAATGAACAGAGATACCGTGACGAGATCCTGAGGCCCATTGTCTTGCCATTCATTCGCCGCCATCACCTCATGTTTCAGCATGATAATGCATGGCTCCATGCCACAAGGACCTGTGCACAATTCCTGAAGCTGAAAATGTCCCAGCTCTTCCTTGGCCTACATGCTCAATGTCACCCATTGAGCATGTTCGGGATGCTATGGATCGACGTATAAGACTGTGTTCCAGTTCCCGCCAATATCCAGCAACTTCGCACAGCCATTGAAGAGTGAAACCCTTGTGGTCCCGTGTGGCTCAGTTGGTAGAGCATGGCGCTTGCAACGCCAGGGTTGTGGGTTCATTCCCCACGGGGGGACCAGGATGAATATGTATGAACTTTCCAATTTGTAAGTCGCTCTGGATAAGAGCGTCTGCTAAATGACTTAAATGTAAACAACATTACACAGGCAACAATCAACAGCCCGATCAACTCTATGCGTATCTGTGACCAACAGATGCATCTCCGTATTCCCAGTCATGTGAAATCCATAGATTTGGGCCTAATGAATTTATTTCAATTGACTGATTTCCTTTTATGAATTGTAACTTTGAAATTGTTGCATGTTGTGTTTATATTTTTTGTTCAGTGTACATTACACGCTGTTTGGTGCAGCATGAACACCTTCAAAAATAAATGGACTTTTGTTTCCACCTGCTTCTGCCTCAGCTTGCAACTCTGGTCTCAGTGTTGATCATAGCCTGACAACAATAACAGCCTTGTGAGAACAAGTTAAGCACATGTGATGGTTGACACCACTTCCTTCATGAAATGTGGAGATGGCACAAATCAACAACTAACAAAATAGCCCTTAAAATAATCTTTAAAAATAGAATCAATATATCAGATCCTACATCTCTCACAGAGACAAAATACTATTTTCCAAATCAAACAAACATACTATGAACTTTGACCTCCATAATTTAGTAGAGCTGAGAATTCCTTAAACTTCCCACATATTAAGTGGAGTTTTGGGGCTCTCTGCCAAAAAAACTTTAAGGAAGACATTAACAATGAACAGGCTAGAGGCTGAATAGGAAAGGGTGCTTGATAAATAGGGGATAAGGAAATCCTTAATCCTACCACTTATTCAGTGGAATTTTGGTGCTTCTCAACAATGTGAGAAGGCATTGACAGTGGACAGGAAGAGCACAGAGAGAAGAGCTAAAGAGATCACACTGCCTGTAAGCCTCTCTCGCACCCATCCAGCAGCACCTTAATTTTGTGCAGTTCCTCGATCTCCTGGTGGTGGCGCTCTGTCTTGTGGCTCACCAGCGAGCGGTAGAAGTGGATGGTGAATACCACAAAGATAACCCCCACCGGCACCATGATGATGGTGGAGGCCAGGGCTGCCTGCCAGCCACTGTGCCCTGGCGGAGGGGTGGGCTTGGGTGGCAGGGCAGGGCTGCTACAGTTCAGCTTGGATAGTGCCAGCTCTGCGGCAGCCACCGCCACCTGGTTGGCRGAACTAGAGTCCACGGGCAGGAACTTGATCCAGCAGAGCAGCACTACCTCTGCCAGGAAAAGCAGGATGCCCAGGGCAGTGGAGAAGCCCCAGGCCAGCTCAATGTAGTGGTGCATGCGCTCGTGGGGTGACTCGCTGACTGAGTTGAGGTTGTGGATATTGCTGACTGCCTCCACGTTGGGTAGGATGCAGGTGCTGATGAGCAGGGCGAGCAGGTGCACGGCCACCAGCACCGTAGTACACACGCTAAAGGCAATGAGGAGCATTCGCGGGTAGTTGTACTGGATCTCCAACTGGACCTCCACCATTGCCACCTAGCACAACACATAACACCATTACTATCACAGTCCACAGTGAGAAGGAAAGCAACTTAATTTTCAGACTGGTTAAAATGCTATTAATAGCAGCAGGGGAGTGAGTGCGTTTTTTCCCCGTCTTGGTTTATCAGAAAAATGTCTGTCTCCAGGGATACAGTGTACAGGCTGTCAGGGAAATTGAGTTTAAAAACAACTTTGAAGGGATTAGCCCTGCTATTATCCCTGAAAAACAGTGGGGTGACTCACCATAGCGAAGCCAGAGAGCAGGGCAGAGGTGCGGCTGGAGGCTTTCAGTTTGGCCCGGCTCAAGTAGAGCTTCCTCCAAGACAGCGCCTGCACAGAGTGGTGGTTGGAGGTGACCAGCTCCAGGTAGCTGCGGCGCACCCAGTCCCTGTAGTCCATCCCTCCACCCTCGGGCATCCGCTCAAAGCCCCCCGGGGCTGGGGAGCCCTTGGGCACGTTCAGCTCACTGCTCATGGCAACTAGCGGACAAGAAGGGATGAAAATGTTAAAGGAAATAACACAAAAAGAGAATGATTTTAGATTTTCCCAGATTTCATGTTTATCATCGGTGGGCCAATTTGACAGTGTGGTCCAACATTGTAACATTATAGCTGAATTCTTGAGACATATCTGAACCTAGGCTACTCACATGGCTGGGCTTCGCTTGTTTTATGAGTGGCTTTCATCACCTATCTACAGTTGAGAGCAAAAAAAATTAAAATACTTAGCAGTGAGTGCTTGAAAGTATTGATTGTGCCATAATACCAGCTGTAGCAACAAGTGCCAGGGTTACATCCTTGTTAGCTAAGAATGTAACTCCAGTGTTAGACATATATACTAGAATCGTGGTTCCCAACCATGGGTACTAGGACCCCTGGGGGAGTAGGCCTATTCACAGGGGGCACTTAAGACCATAGGGTTACTGGTCAAATGCACAGGGGAGTACTTATGGGGTACTACGGGCAGAGAAAAATTTAGTAGATGGTACTGTAAGCAAAAAAGTGATCCAGTGCATCCCAAACGTGCTCAACGGGTGACCTGTCTGGTGTGTATGCAGGCCATGTACGAACTGGGACATTTTCAGCTTCCAAGAATTGTGTACAGGGCCTTGACAATGCATGGCCCCATGTCGCATGCTGAAACAAGAGGTGATGGTGGTGGATGAATGGCTCTCGTCATGGTATCTCTGTGCATTCAAATTGCGTTCATTGTCCGTAGCTTATGCCTACCCATACCATAACCCCACCATGGGGCCCTGTTCACAACGTTGACATCAGCAAACCGCTTGCCCACACAACACCATACAGGCTCTGCCATCTGCCTGGTAAAGTTGAAACCGGGATTCATCCTTGAAGAGCGCACATCTCCAGCTTGCCAGTGGCCATCGAAGGTGAGCATTTGTCCACTGAAGTCGTTTACAAAGCCGAACTGCAGCCAGGCCAAGACCCTGGTTAGGCCGACGAGCATGCAGATAAGCTTCCCTGAGAGTTGAGCAGAAATTCTTCGGTTGTGCAAACCCAGTTTCATCAGCTGTCCAGGTGGCTGGTCTCAGACGATCCCACGGGTTAAGCAGCCCGATTTGTGGAGATCCTGGGCTGGCGTGGTTACTCGTGGTTGTAAGGCCGGTTGGACGAACTGCCAAATTCTCTAAAACGAGGCAGCTTATGGAAAACTAACAATTAACATTCAATTCTCTGGTAGACATTCCTGCAGTTGGCATGCCAATTGCACGCTACCGCAAAACTTGAGACATGTGGCATTGTTGTGACAAAACGGCACATTTTACATGTTGCGTATAAATTTGAGTGTAGATATGGCTACATCCTTGTCAGGGAAATTCAACCGGATACGACCTTGATGCCTACGTCGGTAAATTTACAACTTGGTCAAATTATGAATAACTAATTAATTTTGTGCATGATACTCAGGGATCCTGCATTACGATCTTGCCAAATTACGTCACTGGCTAGCGTTCTACTCCAGTCACAATGTAACTGAGAATAGTTTGAGCGATAATTACAGAAGCTCATTCGCATCCCTCAGTCAAGGAAGTTTTTTTTGCTAAATTAAAATGTCAATGTTTCAACAAAAAAAACGTATGAATGTATCGCAATCGACAGCGTTGTGCAACGTAGGAGCTATATATATTTTTTAAATCCAGCAGGCTAGGTAAATATCTCGCGCTTACGTTAGTTAACTGGATAGCTAACGTTACCTGGTTAGTAAACAATATTCAACCAAGCGTGGAATGTCAACTAACTAGCAAACAAGTCGCCTGAAAAGGAAAATAAATGCAACCAAGTGTCATCATCAAATGTTTATTTCCTTAGTCATTCCAGCGTCCATCAATCCAAATTTTCGCTACGGCTACTTAGAAAATAAAAGACGATGCGACTTCCTGGCACTCTGGCTAGCATCGCGTTGGCGATGTTATGGGCAAGCTCAGTAGACAGCTACACGATTGACAAATTTGACCTTTTTGCCAATACGTCATTTGACTTATTAATGCAACCACAAACCTTGACGTACTTCGGTGATTATTAAAGGGTGATGAACCCCTTGCAGTACGGTAACTTGCTGAGAGACTTCACTGCTATCTTTCCTTCACGGTACGGAGCATTCTGGTCACGTGACATCTGCATCCCATGATGAGAATATGGCTACAATTAACAAAGTGGAGCCATATAAACAATAAGGAGTTTCAACTAGACCACCTCAATAACCCAAATTGTGATCCTCACATACAATGAATGAGACTACAGGTTACATGTGTTTTCTACTCAATCTATGAATTACAATAATTGTAATTGCTCTGGATTAAAGTTTGATAAATCAGTAGGTCTTCAGTATGTGGGCTGGCGCTGGTTCTCAAGGTATTGCTGACCTCGTTCAGTTTGGACACAGTCACCAATTTGATTGAATTCAAAATGGTTCTCTCAAAAGGAGGAGGCTGGCTATGCAGGTGCTAGTAAAAACAGTTTGAATAACAAAATTATTACAACCTTAAAACATACAACTCAACCGGTCAGTCACTTTCAATTCAGTCATCTCTTTCCCTTTCACACAGACAGACAAACTTCCAATTCCACCCATGAATAGATTTTAATAATGCCCAAGAAAACTTAACAATGAAAATGTTAAAATAGACAGACATCAACTAATCAGACAAAGTAATCTATGCCAGTGCAGACTGCTAGTAACCCCACTCCATAATTTGGCAATGTATTAAAGGAGAAGGAAATAATAATATGGGTGTGTAAGCCTTCATTTCATGACCATAAAACAGTGTTAATAACAAAAAAAAGACCACAAAACCTATATGACAAGTATGTTTCCAGAAAAGTCCCCCCCTGCCCAAAAAGTTGACAGTAATGATGTAAAACGAGCATTTAAATTATGACTTGTATTAGCAGTAAAAAGCTATCTATTATGCAGATATTTTTTGTCAAGCTTCATCTCTTTTGCAAGCAGGGGGCAGATTTGGACAGGGCACATCATTCATGAGGTGACTGAAGTCTAGCCACTAGGAATTATCATGCTAGAAAGAGCCTAATATTCTCTACCTAGTCCCATCCCAAAACTTTAAAATCACAGGGAACGTCTGTTAATCACCAGAGGTATATTTAGCGAGGTGAAACATTGCGAATGTTCCTCACTGATGTATATACTTTTAAAGGATTTACGTGCCAATTCCCAGCATTCTTATGCCAGCAGGCCAGACCACATACCTAAAGTTATATATCTGGATAATTCATGCACATTAAAATGTCAACCATACTCAAAGTAAGGTTTCAAAAGTTTGATCAAACTTATTGACCCTTCTCGGAATGTGTTCAGTAACAAATGCCTTCAAACAAAGAAAATAAAAAACTTGTGAAATATTGACTTATTTAACACTGTCTCTGCAGATAAATAAGTAAAAACATGAATAAAAACATTACTTCTTTCGGTGTATTGGAAGCAAAACATTTTTTTATATAAACTTTAGTTTAGGTATTGTAATGACACAGCAAGAAATGAGCCCCCCCCCCCAAATAAAAATGAAACGTTTTTCAACATTCTATATTAGATAGACTAACGAGTGTGAAATTGCATTACAGATAAAGATGATATTGAGCAGTGCTAATGGTTAAGTTAACATGTCGTCGTAGGGACCAGCATCACACACAGTAAGGCAACTGAACATCTACTCATGACCTTGCCTAAGCGCTTGACAAAATGGCACTGAAGCAAGAGTTAACTTAACAGTTCTTTCTGCAAATCAATTCATGAGTGTAGTTCGACTGGTGTTTTGCCAGTTTCCTCCACGGTGTCCTCCACAGGCGATTCAAGAGGTCTTTGAGGGAAGCTTCATCTAAACTCCAATAATAGCCACTGGAGTGTGTTAAATGAGACTCCTCTCTTCCCTGCTTCTTTAGTCTCTTTATATTTGCAGAGGCTATATGCAACACCAGTAACTTGCAGGCAGACCAAATTAACTTCTTTCAGGCTGAAGTTTCTTTCCTTTTCCTTTCTACCACAGTAACATCAACACTAACCACCATGCATATTCTGTTTATGACCTGTATGCTTAAGAGTTAAAAAAAACTCACGATTCTGAAGAGCTGGGCGATAAAGGGAAACACAAAACAAACAAAGGTGAGAGCGCCAAACCGGCCACCATCTTAGCCTGTTTAAAGTCTTGAGGCGAAAAAAGGAAACTTGTAGAAGTGAGTTGTGAGGAGCCAACTGGCAATTTATCACTGTAGACTAGCCCAGGCTAATGCTGAAATGGCTGAGCCCCTTGGTGGAAATGTCTCTGTGCTCCCTGTATCGCCACGCCCTCCCCTTGGTCTCCAGGGCTAAGCAGCAAGTGATCTTAGACGCGGAAGCTCTCTCCCTTGCCGTCTATGTGGCGCAGGCGCAGGTATACATCGGTGCCGATGCCCTGCATGGACTGGATGGACAGGGAGCCACCCAGGTACTCGGCGTACGCCCGGGAGGTGGGCAGCCCGAAACCAAACCTGACGGGTACACAGAGTTTCTCATACATTAATATTCTGGAGTTTTGTAAACTGGCACAATTAACATGAATTGATGATATCTTTATTTTGCATTGCAATGAGCAAGGACCGCCTAGAGAAAGTAAAAGGTGTATAAATTGTTTGGGGATGCTAAACACAGATGTAAACATTACCCTCGTACAGTCGCAAGATAAATAATTGCACTAAGGACGTATTTCGTAGGTGTTATCTCCATGACTACTTAAAAGCAAAGAACAGTTCATACAAAACTGTTTTTTACTTACATATCCATTCCCCAACAAGTCTCAATAATTCGTAAGATGAAGTAAACCCATGTGAATCAAATTAAATTGTATTTGTCACTCGCTTTGTAAACATCAGAGGAATGGAATCAGTGGAATGGAAGTGTGTGTCATTGACCGTTTTACTTTACATTGGCATTCCATGGCACACAGGAAGTCAATTCAACCCTGCATTATGAGATTAAGAACCGATGCAGGAAACAGTGGGTATCCCAGTCTTACTCACCCGTGCATGGGGCCGGACTGAGGGCCGCTGTTGGTCATGGTGTTGAAGAGGTTGTTCATGCGAGGGTCTTGGTTGCTCTCTTCAGCTGTGCTGTAATGGTAGTCTGTCACCTTGTCCAGGATCCTGTGGGGGATTCCGCCGCCACGGTCTGAGATCCTGACAAAGATGGAGGGTAGCCCAGGGTTACACAACCAGCTAAAAATAGAGCCGCACACTCTAGGAGCTCAGATGCAAAAAATGTATTACCAACGTTTCGACAGCCAAGCTGTCTTCATCAGGGTATAATCACAAACACTGCGGGATGACTCGTTTATATAGTGTCAAAAGACACACAGGTGCTTGTAAACAACGGCCAAGAGTGGCCTAATATCATTGGTTAATTCTCAAATATTAAAATGGCATACAAAGAGCAGCATACAAAAAACAAAAGGATAGCATACGATCATAGATTCATTTTAGACTACACAAGCTTACAAACATTTCGTCTCTGCGTTATCTTGGCATCGAACATGTCACCCTCCCTAGGAGAGGGGGTGACCTTGATAATTTATTGTTAAAACGAGAGGCTGCATGGATCTTTAACTTAAAGACCCTTGCTCCCTTCGGTCTCAACGTAGACTTTGATCTGAAGCCATTCTTGTGATTATTGTGACTTTGCCATTGTAATTGTTTGTAAGCTTGTGTAGTCTAAAATGAATCTATGATCGTATGCCATCCATTTGTTTTTTGTATGCTGCTCTTTGTATGCCATTTTAATATTTGAGAATTAACCAATGATATTAGGCCACTCTTGGCCATGATTGTGGGCAGCCCGAAATATTATATTACAGTCCGTAAAAACATGACAAACGAAGTATTGAATCAATCTTTAGGATGTTTTTAACATAATTCTTCAATAATGTTCCAACCGGAGAATTCCTTTGTCTTCAGAAGTGCGTTGGAACAGAGCTCACTCTCACATGAACGCGCATGGTCAGCGCATGTTCAGCTCATGGTAGACCTTACTCAATCCCCTCTCATTCGGCACCACTTCACAGTAGAAGCATCAGACAAGGCTCTAAAGACTGTTGACATCTAGTGGAAGCCTTAGCAAGTGCAACATGACCAATATCCCACTGTATCTTCAATAGGAGCTGAAGATTTCCCACTTCCTGGTTGGATTTCTTCTCAGGTTTTTGCCTGCCATATGAGTTCTGTTATACTCACAGACATAATTCAAACAGTTTTAGAAACTTCAGAGTGTTTTCTATCCAAATCGACTAATAATATGCATATTCTAGCTTTTATGGCTGAGTAGCAGGCCGTTTACTCTGGGCGTGCTTTTCATCCGGACGTGAAAATACTGCCCCCTACCCCAAAGAAGTTAATGAAGCTGCCAGTTGAGGACTTGTGAGGCGTCTATTTCTCAAACTAGACACTAATGTACTTGTCCTCTTGCTYAGTTGTGCACCGGGGCTCCCACTCTTTCTATTCTGGTTAGAGCCAGTTTGCGCTGTTCTGTGAAGGGAGTAGCACACAGCGTGTACGAGATCTTCAGTTTCTTGGCAATTTCTCGCATGGTATAGCCTTCATTTCTCAGAACAAGAATAGACTGACGAGTTTCAGAAGAAAGTGCTTTGTTTCTGGCCATTTTGAGCCTGTAATCGAACCCACAAATACTGATGCTCCAGATACTCAACTAGTCTAAAGGAGGACAGTTTTATTGCTTCTTTAATTAGAACAGTTTTCAACTGTGCAAACATATTTGCAAAAGGGTTTTCTAATGATCAATTAACCTTTTAAAATGATAAACTTGGATTAGCTAACAACGTGCCATTGGAACACAGGAGTGATGGTTGCTGATAATTGGCCTCTGTATGCCTATGTAGATAGCCATTAAAAAGAATCTTCCGTTTCCAGTTACAATAGCAATTTACAACATTCAAAATGTCAACACTGTATTTCTGATCATTTTGATGTTATTTTAAATGTACAAAAAAAAATGGCTTTTCTTTCAAAAACAAGGACATTTCTAAGTGACCCCAATGGTAGAATGGTTGAATGGTAGTGTATGTGTGTGTGTGTAGGTCTGTATGGGTATGTGCGTGCATGTGTGCTAAGGTGCGGAGAATCAGAGCAGGTGGTCAGTCCAGTTTGTGTTCAGCAGTCTGATGGCTTGTAGATAGAAACTGTCTCTGAGCCTGTTGGTATCAGAACTCATGCGCCGATACCGTCTGCCCGACTAAGGAAGCGAACATCTCGTGGCTGGGGTGTGTGGGGTCCTTGATGCTGCGTGCCTCCCTCAGGCACCGTTTCAAGTAGATGTACTTAATGAATGGGAGCACGGTCGCCTAGTGGTTAGAGCATTGGGCCAGTAACCAAAAGGTTGGTGGATCGAATCCCAGAGCTGACAAGGTAAAGATTTGTCGTTCAGCCCCTGAACAAGGCAGTTAACACACCGGTAGGCCGTCATTGTAAATAAGAATTTGTTCTTAACTGACTTTCCTCGTCAAAAAAAAAAAAAAAAAAAAGGTTCAATACAAAATGTTAAAAGTACTGTGCCGTCTTCACCACCTGCTGAAGGGCCTTGCGGTTGTGGACGGAGCAATTCCCGTACCAGGCCGTGATACAACCGGTCAGGACGCTCTTGATGGTGCAGAGGTAGTATTTGGAGAGGACCCGGGGCGGCATGCCTAATTTCTTCAGCCACCTTATTAAGTAGACGACACTGTTGCGCCCTCTAGACAAGAGTGGTGGTCCATAACAAGTCTTCGGTGATGCAAAGGAACTTAACTCGTGACACTCTCTATTGCAGTCCCAGGGTGCAGATCTCAGAGAAAACGCTTTCAAGCTGGTCAGCACACATTGAGGGGATGCCCTCTGGGCCGGCGGCTTTGTGATTATTCACTCTTTAGAGTTTTCCCTCAAGTCAGCCTCGGAGAGTGAAAGCATCTGGTCGTCCGGTGCAGCGAGAGTCTTCCTGAATGGCTTGGAAGCGAGCATAGAATGTATTAAACTCATCTTGGAGGGAGGCGTTGGTGGGCACCACATAGCTGGATTTTGATTTGTAGTCTGTAATAGTCTGAATCCTTGCCACATGCGAGTCAGAGTTGTTGATCAATTCAAGTTTAAGACTGTCTATTTGTGTCCCCAATGGATTTGCAGAGCCCGTACCTGCTTGCCTTCTGCGCATCGCGCGCCACAGAGTCATCTGGGTTCGTTCTGCTAACATTAAATGCTGCAGTACGGGTTCAACATTGTAGAGATAGCCATTCATCCGGGGTTTTTTAGCATCAGAAACTCCAGATCGGGTGAACAGGAGCTCAATGTTTACAACTTCGGTACACCAGGAAATGTTTGAGGAAACAAAGCCCCACCCCACCTTACCAGAAGCCGCCATTCAAGCCATTCGGAATATGGAGAAGTTGTCTGGTTGAATAGCAGAGTCGAGTGTATTGTCCGTGAGCCACGTCTCAGTAAAAACTAAGACACAGAGGGACATCAGGGAATGCTGTGATTAAAGCTTTGCTCAGAGTTCAAAGTTCATTTTCCATCGATTGGACATTAGCCAACAGGATACTAGCTAGAATCAGTGTCAACATCCATTTAAAGGTTCTTAAACACGGCACTAGAGTAGAAGTCTGACGGTGCTTCCAACGTGGTCCGGAACCCGTTCCCATGGTGACCACACTGGGCCCGATAAGAGTGCAGCTTAGAAACACTCCCCCTGATGAGGTGTCAGGTTTCCCATTTAAACGGTTAAGCCCAGAGTATGGGACTCCTAATTATTTAATGTTGTTAAAAGGAGTCTTTTGAGTAGATAGCGGTAAAGGTCCCCATTTAGTGTGCCAAAGGTAACCCACTCACCTGATGACAAAGTCCACGTCGTTGTTGGCGATGGTGACTCCGACATCAGGTACATTGTAAGGCGTGTCGAGGTGGCTTTCCATGGTGGCCCTGTGGGGACACAAGTAGAGGGGAGGTTAAAGGCAGGCAGAGTGAGTGAGGATATTAGCCTCTGTGGTCCTTCAACGTAACCTGACACAGAATCTTTTAACAGGATTGTTGAGGGATTCACTGATAGATGACACTTGTGTAATGATCATGCACCCTGAAACAGTCTTATGGGAACGAGGAACATAAGTCAGAGTGAATGGTTTATCTGCTAACATTTGAGAAAGAGCTCCAAGAATAGAAAACGTTCCTCATTGGATTTAAATGGCTGATTAGAATCTTATTTGAAAACACATCCGTCTGCTAACACACACAATCTAGCATCCCTCTCACAAGTTAGAGTGCCAGGGCAACATTTGACCGCCAAGATCAGTAGCCTGTGGCAGAGTGGAATGTTAGCTAAAACAACCTAACTACAAGAGCAGTAGCACACTGCTTAATACTTCATTAGAGGAGAGGACAAACTAGGGATTTAGTTATGTATAGTCATAAAATGGCTACCATGGAGTCTGAT
Organism: Salvelinus sp. IW2-2015; assembly: GCF_002910315.2. Taxonomy (NCBI): domain Eukaryota; kingdom Metazoa; phylum Chordata; class Actinopteri; order Salmoniformes; family Salmonidae; genus Salvelinus; species Salvelinus sp. IW2-2015. The sequence continues at coordinate 19,248,874 of NC_036863.1, read as the reverse complement.
GTCCTGTCAGATAAGTTGTCATAAGGGTGAGGGAAATAAGCTATTTAAAACTACCGTGGAACAACCATCGACTAACTTTTAAATTCTCAAGGGCGCTCACTCTGGCTGTGCAACAACACCAACAGTGCCCCTTTGGCATTCACAGTTCAGATTCACCCCTATTAGTCCAGAAGGAATGTAGTGGGTTTGGGCCAAGACCTTCTGCCAAGGACACAGTGTTCTATAAGAAAGACAGGGTCTAAGGCCTGTACAGTCAGGTCACTGCCATGGTGAGAAAGGACAGTGGGGTGGATGAGCAGGGAGTTCTAGGGGGCTTGAGTTACCCGTGGGGTTAACTCAACCCCCCCCCCCAAAAAAAAATATTGCTTTTGGAGGGCCATTGTGGCCTCTGACCTGAAAGGTCTGTAACCGGTGCATCTTTTTTTGGCCCAGAGGATGATTTATTGTAAAACGGCTGCCACAAATACACCAGAAATGTCGATGCTAAAATATAAAAAAGTCAACAAAAAAAGTGCTAGCTATGTGGTTGAAGTTGTGGCCAATCAACATTTCCTGATTAAATGAAATTCCCAACTTTTGTTCAAAAAAGAAATATTGAGAAAAATATTCTCTCAATATGGTTTTATCATAATGATTTAAGAGAAGTTGAAGACTTGCCATTTAAGACAATGATTTGTGCTTCAGGAAAGCACACGTAACAAAATGTAGGCTACTCGGCTGGGCAAGACTTGTAATGTGCCACGTAAGCGCAACTAGGCCTATACATTGAAAAGATCCTCATGTTTCCATTCACAGATCATAGATTAGCTGGAACCACAGATGCAGTCACAGCCAACTGTCAGGGAAAGTCAAATAGCATGAAAGATTTACAAGGGATTTCCCCCCCCCCCCCCAGAGCCAGATGAAAATCGTGGATACCATTTTTATGTCTCTGCGTTAGCGCAATCACTTACTAGCGTTAGCGCATTGACTGGAAGTCTATTGGTATCTGCTAGTTAGCACTGGCTCCCGAAACTACCTCCAACTTCCTTCATACTGGACACAGACATAAAAATGGTATCCACAAGTTAATCCGGCGCTGGTGCAGTAGATTAAAAAAATGCCAAAATCCTGAAGTATCCCTTAACATACATTTGACTTAGTTTCAGCTGAGCCAAGAACTTCAAGATAAAAGGCGGTAGACGGGGGGAAAAGCAGGGAAACGGGAGGGGGGGGGGGATAGGTCACATACACACACAAATATATATATATATAGTATACGTTGCAGCACTATGGGATTCACACAAAAAAAAAATGCTATGAACACACAACCAGTCAGAGGCTATACAATGTTCCCAAATAAGAAAAACAGTGCTGGCCTACTTCTGCTGGCCCAGTTATTACAGACCATTGTCATAGATCATTCTAAAAGCCTGTTACGATGGCTTGGGGACTGACAGGTGACAGATGGCACACTTGTCACAGGCCCTGTTTTTTATCGACTGAGGTGTCACAATGTTGGCTACACCATGTTTGAAACTCAATGTTGATTTGATTACACATTTCTGTGAGATCTCTGTTTGGTGATAAACAAGAACAACTCACAAGGTGTATTTCATGTGACTGTCAGTTTATTGGTTAGGAGAAGGAAAGTGTTTTGGTACCTCATGGCGTTCTTCAGCAGCTCTGGCAGGATGTAGTCTAGGGGCAGAGGGATGAAGGGGAAGCGGGCCGCCACATGGCCATTGATACGCACCCGCGGGGAGTTACCATACTGGTGCTCACACAGACGCCTGAGGAAGACATGAGGGAGCCATAAGGAAACACATAAGATTACGATTGTGTACGGAAACACATTCTAACCTATAGGCCTCAATAGTACTTGCATAAAAGTTATTTGTATAAGTATAGCCTATTTATACTGTGAGGGGAATTTGCAAAATGAGGCCTACATATGTGACTTTATAAGTATGAATAGGCCTACACATGGGTAGTTTGATCAAATTAAAATCATTCATACCCCTTGACTTATTCCACTGTTGTTACAGCCTGAATTCAAAATGTATTCAATTGTTGTTTTTTCCCCCCCTCACCCATCCACTCTCACAATGACGAAGTGAAAACATGTTTGAACATAGAAAACGAAATGCAGAATTACACTACTGGTCAAAGGTTTTAGAACACCTACTCATTTAAGGGTTTTTCTTTATTTTTACCATCTTCTACATTGTAGAACAATAGTGAAGACAAACTATGAAATAACACATATGGAATCATGTAGTTACCAAAAAAAAAGAGTTAAATCAAAATATATTTGAGATTCTTCAAATAGCCACCCTTTGCCTTCACAGCTATGCACACTCTTGGCATTCTCTCAACCAGCTTCATGAGGTAGTCACCTGGAATGCATTTCAATTAACACACCAGCCTTGTTAAAAGTTATTTTGAAGAATTTCTTTCTTTCTTAATGCCTTTGAGCCAATCAGTTGTGTATAACAAGGTAGGGGTGGTATACAGAATATAGCCCTATTTGGTAAAAGACCAAGTCCATATTATGGCAAGAACAGCTCAAATAAGCAAAGAGAAACAACAGTCCATCATTACTTTAAGACATGAAGGTAAGTCAATGCAGAACATTTCAAGAACTTCAAAAGTTTCTTTAAGTGCAGTCGGAAAAACCATCAAGCGCTATGATGAAACTGGCTCTCATGAGGACCGCCACAGGAATGGAATACTCAGAGTTACCTGTGCTGGAGAGGATAAGTTCAGTGGAGTTACCAGCCTCAAATTGCAGCCCAAATAAATGCTTCACAGAGTTCAAATAACAGATATCAAACAAATATCAAATAACACATCAACATCAACTGTTCAGAAGAGACTAAGTGAAATCAAGCCTTCATGGTAAATTGCTACAAAGAAACCACTACTAAAGGCCAACAATAAGAAGAGACTTGCTTGGGCCAAGAAACACAAGCAATGGACATTAGACCGGTGGAAATCTGTCCTTTGGTCTGATGAGTCCAAATTGGAGATTTTTGGTTCCAACCGCTGTGTCTTTGTGAGGTGAATGGATGATCTCCGCATGTGTATTTCCCACCATGAAGCATGGAGGAGGTGGTGTTATGGTGTGGGTGTGCTTTGCTGGTGACACGGTCTGTGATTTATTTAGAATTCAAGGCACACTTAACCAACCAGGTTTTTCCTCTAGGATTCAGTTTATTTTTTATCCTGTAAAAAATTGCCAGTCTTTACCGATTACAAGCATACCTAAAACATGGTGCAGCCACCCTTATGCTTGAAAACATGTAGAGCAGTACTCAGTAATGTGTTGTATTTGCCCCAAACATAACACTTTGTATTCAGGACAAAAAGTAAATTGCTTTGACACATTTTTTGCAGTTTTTCTGCAAACAGGATGCATGTTTTGGAATCTTTTTTATTCTGTACAGGCTTCTTTCTTTTCACTCTGTCAATTAGGTTAGTATTGTGGAGTAACTACAATGTTGCTCCATCCTCAGTTCATCCCCATCACAGCCATTAAACTCCAACTGTTTTGAAGTTAAAATTGGCCTCGAAATCCCTGGGCGGTTTCCTTCGAGAGGAAGGCAACAGAGTTAGGAAGGACTCGTCTATCTTTGTAGTGATACACCATCCAAAGTGTAATTAATATCTTTACCATGATCAAGAGGTATTCAACGTATGCTTTTTTTCTTCTGACCCATCTGCCAATATATCCCCTTCTTTGCGAGGCATTGGAAAACCTCCCTGGTCTTTGTGTTTGAAATTCACTGCTCAACTGGAGGACCTTACAGATAATTGTATGTGTGGGGTACAGCGATGAGGTAGTCATTCAAAAATCATGTTAAACACTATTATTGCACACAGAGTGAGTCCATGCAACTTATGTGACTTGTTAAGCACATTATTACTCTTCTTTAGGCTTGCCATAACAAAGGGGTTGAATACTTGACTCAAGACATTTCAGCTTTTCCTTTTAATTTGTAAAAGCTTCGATAAACAATTCCAATTTGACATTATGGGGTACTCTGTGTAGGCCAGTGACAAAAAAAAGATATAAATTTGATCCATTTAAAATTCTTCTGAAAGCACTGTAGTTTATCCATAGCACACTGACAGTCCACATTGTGCCTAAAAAACAAGTGGTCTGCATCATAGTTATGACCACATATTTCGAGGAAAGACATCCAGTCTGCTCTAATGTGCTGATCAGTGCTAAAAGGAGACTCATAACTGGTCTGCTCTTTAAAATCAGGGGGTCTCTGAACACAGGGCTGCATGTAGAGGAAAATGATAGCTTGTTGATTCAGGGTCTGCCACCTTTGACTCAGAAAATCTGCATTAGTACCTTTGTTCTGATGCAGCCAGAACCCAGCGACTGGAAAGAGTTTGAGAGTGAGTGAGAGTGTTTGAGATAGAGAGAAAGAGAGCAGCTGCACATTCCTAGAGAGGCTGAACTGGGACAACAAGTGCACATAGAGGCTTGTGAAGAGTGTGCTTGACTGTATGTGAGTGAGTATGAGTGGACACTATTTGGATACGTTCATTGTGCCACACAGAGCTGTGATTAAGACTTTGACCTTGAGAAGACCCTGACACAGAGCCAGTGGAAAATATCAATATCATATTTAGTTCAATTTCAAACATTCCATTCCCAGCTAGGGGGGAAAGCCTGCTCCAATGCATTACAGCACAAAACACAACTCCTCCAGCTCTCAATATTGACCACCATTTAATTGGATATTTGAGTTATAAAAAATGAATACAAAAGTGCACTATACCTGACAGGCATCTGTGGTTTAAGTTCATTTTCCACCCATTGTGGGCTTTGCCTGTCAAGCAGCAGAAGGGCACATTTGCCCATGTATCGCAGCTAGAAATAATGTTGGCAAGCTTGAAACCTTATAAAGTTGCCTAAATATTATGTTAAGTTATGTACTTTTTTTTCTCCCCAACCAACATACCTAAGCTAGCTAATATTATACCCTTTTCAACAATGATTTTTAAGACTGTTTAACTTTTTATGGCTGCAGGGGCAGTAGAGTAGCTTGGATGAAAAGGTGCCCATTGTAAACGGCCAGCTCCTCAGTCTCAGTTGCTAATATATGCATATTATTATTAGTATTGGACAGAAAACTCTAAAGTTTCCAAAACTGTCAAAATATTGTATGTGAGTATAACAGAACTGATATTGCAGGCGAAACCCTGAGGAAAATCCAAACAGGAAGTGGCTTCTATTTTGAAAACTCCATGTTCCATAGCCTCCCTTCGCTGGATTTAAAGGGATATGAACCAGATTCCTTTTCCTATCGATTCCTTTTCCTATCACTTCCTCAAGGTGTCAGTCTTCAGACAGTTTCAGGCTTTTATTTTGAAAAATGAGCCAGAACGATAACATCTCGTCAAGTGGTCACATGTGTTTTGCTCGCGCAACAGAGTTTGGACAACCATTGTTTTTCCCTCTCCTACTGTGAAAGACATTTGCGATTGATATATTATCGATTATATATTTTTAAAACAACCTGAGGGTTGATTATAAAAAACGTTTGACATGTTTCTGTGGACATTATGGAAACTATTTGGAATTTTCGTCTGCGTTGTCGTAACCGCTCTTTCCTGTGGATTACTGAACATAACGCACCAAACAAACGGAGGTATTTGGATATAAAAATAATCTTTATGGAACAAAAGGAACATTTGTTGTCTAACTGGGAGTCTCGTGAGTGAAAACATCCAAAGATCATCAAAAGGTAAACTTTTAATTTGATTGCTTTTCTGATTTTCGTGACTGAGCTACTTGATGCTAAGTGTACTTAATGTTTTGTCGAGCGATCGATAAACTTACACAAACACTTGGATTGCTTTCGCTGTAAAGCATAATTTCAAAATCTGACACGACAGGTGGATTAACAAAAGGCTAAGCTGTGTTTTCCTATATTGCACTTGTGATTTCATGAATATAAATATTTTTAGTAATATTTATTGAATGTAGCGCTATGCTATTCAGCGGTTGTTGATGACATTTATCCCGTTAACGGGATTGCAGCCATAACAGGTTTTAATCACGATTACTTCTGAAAATCACCTATACACACACACACACACACACACACACACACACACACACACACACACACACACACACACACACACACACACACAGACATTGACGATTCATGCCAATTTGGCTACCTAACAGCTAATCTTGTTCCCAGAAACTTCTGCGTGAGGAGTCTGGTAGACCAACGTGTCAAACTTGGCCTTTGTTAGCCAATACAGGAAGATTGGGAGAAACTCCAGGCGCATAGGCATTGACTTAAAATCTATTTAATCTACCAACCAATTATCCCCCCCCCCAACACCTTCCCTCTAACCCGCCCCATAAACTAGCACAGTGGTTCCCAAACTGTGGGGAGTGCCCTGGGTTGGCAGGGGGGCGCGGGATTCGCCAACATTAAATTACAACAAATAATTTACTCAGTAAGGTTGCTCCCACTAAGGCCAACTTTGAATCGCTGATGTGTTGTGTGCATTAGCCTGGGGACGAGGTTCTAACTTTCAGTGGATATACTAGCTAGCTAGTTTTTTCTAAATTGTTTGAGCTTTTTGCCAGTTACAGCAGTTATACAGTTAGAGCAGCTCACAGATTACTGCACCTGTACATAGCCCATCTATAATTTATCCCAAGCAACTACCTCTCCCCCTACTGTATTTATTTATTTTGCGCCCCATAATTTCTCTCTCTACTTTGCACATTCTTCCACTGCAAATCTACCATTCCAGTGTTTTACTTGCTATATTGTATTTACTTCACCACCATGGCATTTTTTTTGGCCTTTACCTCCCTTACCTCATTTGCTCACATTGTATATACTTATTTTTCTACTGTATGTTTGTTTTACTCCATGTGTAACTCTGTGATGTTGTATGTGTCGAACTGCTTTGCTTTATCTTGGCCAGGTCGCAATTGTAAATGAGAACTTGTTCTCAACTTGCCTACCTGGTTAAATAAAGGTGAAATAAAAAATAAATGAAAATAGCAGTGATGACATTAGGCCTAATCAGACAGACAACGCATCCTGGTTAAGTTTAGACTCAATATAGGTATAGGCTACTTGCAGATGAAGACTTGGAAAGCAGTTTACACTGATGAAGCAAGCTAAACGAAACTAGTTGTTAGCATTGCTAGCTACATGCCGAAAATAGGTTACCCTCATCTGAAATTACATAATGTTTACGGATCATAAAAAGCATGCAGTTACTTGCTGTATAACCCCCTAGAGTCTGACGCACCGGTCTGTCATTATAAGTAACATAATACAAAAAAATCCATAAGCTAGATATATGTTTTGCATGGGCTGCGTCTCAATCCACCACAGCCGCCGAGTTACAGCGGTGTGTGTCAGACCATGAGACATCCCAAAAATCAGTCTGCTCACGAAAACGGCTGTAGCGTCCAAACGGTTTGGCCTACGTTTTGCTCAACGACCCCCATGGTACTCGTCTTAAGTCGGTAGCATCGATATGACAACATTTTACTCTACGACCCCCACAAATGTCACAGGACTTGTCTGAAGGGAACCCATACAAAAAAAAAATATGGAAGTATGGAGAGTTGTGCCTAGTATGGAGAGTTGTGCCTAAAAAGGGTTAAAAAGGGTTAAAAGGGTTAAAAAGAAGATACATATACAGTGGGGAGAACAAGTATTTGATAACCTGCAAAATCGGCAGTGTTTCCTACTTACAAAGCATGTAGAGGTCTGTAATTTTTATCATAGGTACACTTCAACTGTGAGAGACGGAATCTAAAACAAAAATCCAGAAAATCACATTGTATGATTTTTAAGTAATTAATTTACAGGTGAAATAAAAAACTTCAGAGAAACCACTCTGAAGTTTCTAAAACTGTTTGAATCATGTGTGTGAGTATAACAGAACCTATTTAGCAGGCGAAACCCCATGGACAAACCATTCAGAATTTTTCTTTTTTTGAGGTCACTCTTTTCAATGGATTTTTATTGGGAATACAGATTTCTAATTGACCTTCTTGCAGTTCCTACCGCTTCCACTGGATGTCAAGTCTTCAGAAATTAGTTGAGGGTTTTTCCTTTGTGTAATGAAGTACGGCCATTTTGAATCAAAGTCATTTGAAGTGTCCTGTTAGATAGAAACGCATGACCAGAAAGCATGGTACAGATTGTTTTAATCCTGTATTGAACACAGATCATCCCATCTTCAATTTGATCAATTATTAACGTAAAAAAATACCTAAAGTTGTATTATAAAAGTAGTTTGTGGTGTTTATGGAACATATTGGAGTGCCAACAACAGAAGCTCGTCAAAGGTAAGGCATGAATTATATTTTTATTTCTGCGTTTTGTGTCGCGCCTGCAGGGTTGAAATATGCTTATCTCTTTGTTTACTATGGTGCTAACTCAGATAATAGCATTGTTTTCTTTCGCCGAAAAGCCTATTTGAATTCTGACATGTTGGCTGTATTCACAACCATTAGCTTTAATTTGGTATCTTTCATGTGTGATTTAATGAAAGTTTGATTTTTATAGTAATTTTTTATAGTGATTCATTTGAATTTGGCACTCTGCATTTTCTCTGGCTTTTTGCCAAGTGAGACAGTAGCGTCCCGCCTAAACTCAGATTTTTGGATATAAATATGAACTTTACCGAACAAAACATACATGTATTGTGTAACATGAAGTCCTATGAGTGTCATCTGATGAAGATCATCATAAAGGTTAGTGATTCATTTCTCTCTATTTCTGCTTTTTGTTACTACTCTCTTTGGCTGGAAAAATGGCTGTGTTTTTCTGTGGCTATGTACTGACCTGACATAATCGTTTGGTGTGCTTTTCATCCTTTTTGAAATCAGACATGTTGGCTGGATTCACAACATGTGTAGCTTTAATTTGGTGTCTTTCATGTGTGATTTCATGAAAGTTTGATTTTTATAGTAATATATTTGAATTTGGCGCTCCGCATTTTTACTGGCCTTTGGCCAAGTGGGACGTTAGCGTCCCACATATCCTAGAGAAGTTAACCGTCTTGGAAATTTTTTTCTTTACCCCTTTCTACCCAATTGGTAGTTACAGTCTTGTCTCATTGCTGAAATGCCCGTATGGACTCGGGAGAGGTGAAGGTCGAGAGCCGTGCATCCTCCCGAAACACAACCCAACCAAGCCGCACTGCTTCTTGGAACAATGCCCACTTAACCCAGAAGCCAGCCACACCAGTGTCGGAGGAAACGCCGTACACCTAGCAAACGTGTCAGCATGCACTGCACCCGGCACGCCACAGGAGTCGCTAGTGCGTCACGGGACAAGGACATCGCTGCAGGCCAAACCCTCCCCTAACTCGGACGACGCTGGGCCAATTGTGCGCCACCCCATGGGTCTCCCGGTCACGGCCGGCTGCGACTGAGCCTGGACTCGAACGTAGAATCTCTAGTGGCACTGCGATGCAGTGCCTTAGACCACAGCACCCTTTTGCAATTATGTTAGCACAGCTGAAAACTGTTGTTCTGATTAAAGAAGCAATAAAACGGGCCTTCTTTAGACTAGTTGAGTATCTGGAGCATCAGCATTTGTGGGTTCGATTACAGGCTCAAAATGGCCAGAAACAAAGACCTTTCTCCTGAATTTCGTCAGTCTATTCTTGTTCTGAGAAATGAAGGCTATTCCATGCGAGAAATTGCCAAGAAACTGAAGATCTCGTACAACGCTGTGTACTACTCCCTTCACAAAACAGCTCTAACCAGAATAGAAAGAGGAGTGGGAGGCCCCGGTGCACAACTGAGCAAGAGGACAAGAACATTACAGTGTCTAGCTTGAGAAACGGACGCCTCACAAGTCCTCAACTGGCAGCTTCATTAAATAGTACCCACAAAACACCAGTCTCAATGTCAACAGTGAAGAGGCGACTCCGGGATTTTGGCCTTTAAAAATGATGAACTTGGATTAGCTAACACAACGTGCCATTGGAACACAGGAGTGATGGTTGCTGATAATGGGTAATAAGCTGTTTGGGGGGACAAAATGGCGCCGTAGAGAGAACACTGTTTCAGCGAGCTCCCGTGGCATTCGTAAATTTATATTTATATTTTTTCCTAGTTTGAAAAAGTGGTAGAATTGGCTAAATAAGTTATCCTGCAATGAATCCTGGCGGTTATTTCTCAAAAATCTCCGACAACATGCCCAGCAGAGCTACTAAGAACTCGACCAAAACCACCATCCCTGTAGATGTGCAGGAGGAGCTAGCTTACGTTAGCGAAGCTAACACCGTTGCGGATCCAGGCACAATGGACCTGGTGATTCAAAAGATGACGGACAACATTACTAAAGTGATCGATGTTAAGATAAGAACGGTCTTGGAAGCAATAGCAGGCCATTCAGCTGAATTACAGAGGGTGGTCAAACGTGTCGATGAGGCGGAAGGAAGAATTGCTACAGTGGAAGCTTCAACTACATCTATGGACACTAAGATAAAAGCAACTTGAGAAACAGGTGCGTGAAATGGCGGAGCACATTGACGACTTGGATAATCGAGGACGCAGATGCAATATTCGTGTTGTGGGACTCCCGGAAAATTCTGAGGGGACACGTTCAGCACATTTTTTTGAGGAATGGATCCCTGACTACTTACAAATGGACACTAAGGCTGGTCGTGTGAAGCTGGACAGAGCCCATCGCTCTCAAGCACCGATACCCGGTCCCAACCAGCGCCCACGGCCAGTGGTTATAAAGTTCCACAACTTCACCGACAAGCAGCGCGTCATGGATGCGGCTAGAAACATCTGCTCTGACGGTAGTCAACGTAAAGGTCCAAAGGTCTCTTCAATGATTACTCCACAGCGGTTGTACGAAGACGCAAAGGGTTTGATGAGGCGAAGGCTCGACTCAGGAGAATGAAGATGGACTACGCACGGTTGTACCCGGCCACATTGAAGATTATGGTCAACGGATCGCCTCACATGCTCCGGTTCAGTAATATTCGTATTTTTATTATTTTTCTTGCTAAAGTAACTGCCGCTATAGCTCAGGCTGAGATATGGGTGAATCTATATTGGTGCCCAGGCTTGGTTTTAGGTGGAAGAGCCTCAATCTTCATATATTGATTTTCATTTTCATATGTATAAAGGATGAGGCTATTGAGTGGCAATGCAGACTTAAGAGTCTACATTGGAAAGTTGAAATCCCCTGCGTGTTAGCTAGTGGGAAAACCCCCTTTTGGATCTTTAAATTTTAGGGTTTAGTATAGTTAGAGTTCAAGGGTTCATATCGTTTGTTTATGCTCGGTGAGATAGAAGAGAGTTCAACACATGGAAAAAGGTACCACCCCATTTTTACAGTGGGATTCAGTCTGAATATGAAACGGTCAAAGTGCAATGGCAGGTAATACACTGCGTGCATGTACATGGAACAGAGGGAGCCATAATCCCATTAAAAGGAAGAAGGCACTGTCTTTTTTGAAGAWTTTTTTTTTTGGATATTGCCCTGTTGCAAGAAACTCATTTGGATGATAAGGAGCATCTGAAATTACAACAAGGGGGGTTTGGTCAAGTGTTTTTCTCATCATTTACATCCAGAAGTAGAGGTCTTGAATTGTGTGAAAGATAAACTTGGTCGCTTTGTTATAATTAATGGTACTTTACAAGGGCAGAACATCTCCATAATGAATATTTACTTCCCCCCTGCCCACCCCCCTGATTTCCTCACTAAGGTATTTCTAGACTTTTCAGAATTAAACTCAGACACTGCAGTGGTTGGAGGAGATTTTAATTGTTTGTTGAACCCCCTTATTGATAAGTTTCCCAGCGGTATAGCTTCACTCTCTCCTCGAGCTAAGTCACTTAAAGCTATTTGTGATGATCTGGGGTATGCTGATGTTTGGAGAACTTTTCACCCCTCCAACAGAGAGTTCACTTTTTTCTCTGCCCCGCATGGATGTCAGACTAGAATAGATTACTTTTTTGTGCCCAGGACGTCTTTGCAGTCCGTTTTATCTGCTAGGATAGGAAGCATAGTCATATCTGATCATGCGGAGGTGATCCTGGACATAAAACTCAACGGGGCATTCAATCTGTCAAGACATTGGAGGTTGAATACAACCATCCTTAAAGACCATACATTCACATCATATTTTATTACAGAGTTTAAAGCATTTTTCTCTATTAACTCTCAATCAACAGATAATCCCTCGCTCCTTTGGGAAACCTGTAAAGCGTACGCCAGGGGTCTGATTATGTCATACACAGCCACTAAGAGGCGGAAAAAGCGTGAAAAGCAAAAAAGGTTAGAGGGTGAATTAGGAACTAAAGAGAAGGACTATATTAAAACTCCCACTCCTGCCCTACTAAAGGAAATATCAGTTCTTAGATTAACGTTGGACTCTCTTCTAACACAAGACGCTGAAAAGAAAATGGGATTTGTCAGGCAAAAGCTATATGAACATTGCGATAAGCCAGGAAAGTACTTGGCGTACCTAGCTAAAAAGAGAGCTGACTCACAGTCAATTGCTACTATTACTTCTCTTTTATTTTTTTTATTTTTTATTTTAAATAAATTTTATCCCCTTTTCTCCCCAATTTGTGGTATCCAATCGCTAGTAATTACTATCTTGTCTCATCGCTACAACTCCCGTACGGGCTCGGGAGAGACGAAGGTCGAAAGCCACGCGTCCTCCGAAGCACAACCCAACCAAGCCGCACTGCTTCTTAACACAGCGCGCCTCCAACCCGGAAGCCAGCCGCACCAATGTGTCGGAGGAAACACCGTAGACACCTGGCCCCTGGTTACGCGCACTGCGCCCGGCCCGCCACAGGAGTCGCTGGAGCGCATGAGACAAGGATATCCCTACCGGCCAAACCTCCCTAACCGCGGACGCTAGGCCAATTGTGCGTCGCCCACGGACCTCCCGGTCGCGGCCGGCTGCGACAGAGCCTGGGCGCGAACCCAGAGACTCTGGTGGCGCAGCTAGCACTGCGATGCTGCCCCCAGACCACATCGCCACCCGAGGTGTGAGAGGCTGCGCCCCAAAGAAATGTTCGTCCTTTGACTGTTCGGCACCCATTACCTGGCATACTACCCCACCACGGGTGGCAATATTTATATGAAAATAAATTGATAAATGACTAATTTAAGAAATTTTATGCAAATCTTTATGCCTCAGAACTGCCAAATGACGCACCCAAATTAATGGAGAATTTATTTTCTAAGATTGAGCTCCCTACTATCTCCGAAGAACAGAGGTCTCTCCTTAATGCCCCTATTACCGAGGAAGAGATAATGTTCGCAATTAAGAATCTGCAAAACGGTAAGGCCCCAGGACCAGACGGGTTTTGTAGTGAGTTCTATAAAGAGTTCCATGGCCTGATCCTTGATCCATTGCGTGATATGTTTAACCACTCATTTTCAAATGACCAGCTCCCTCAAATGTTGAGGGAAGCCAACATATCACTTACTCTCAAAAATGGAAAATGTCCAGAGTCTTGTTCCTCGTACAGACCAATTTCCCTTCTGAATGTGGATAGAAAATTACTTTCTAAAATTCTAGCCACAAGATTAGAGGACTCACTGCCACTAATTGTGAAAGGAGACCAAACTGGCTTCATTAAGGGCCGTAAGTCGTGCAACAATGTCAGGCGGCTTCTTAATGTAATTCAAGCCTACCAACAAAGTGCTAGGGATGGTCTTGTGCTCTCCCTAGATGCTGAGAAAGCATTTGATCGTGTGGAGTGGTCTTACCTATTCTTTGCTCTAAATAAATTTGGTCTAGGGGASAACTTTATAAAATGGGTGAAAGTTTTATATGATGATCCTCAGGCTGCTGTCCTTACTAATGGGCTAAGGTCAAATAGCTTCTCTATATACAGAGGTACCAGACAGGGCTGTCCTTTGTCCCCCCTCCTATTTGCACTCGTTATGGAACCACTGGCCGAGGCCATCAGGGTAACGCCTRCTATACAGGGGCTGCTCATTGGTGATGTTCACCATAAAATAAGCTTGTATGCTGATGATGTCCTGATATTCATCTCTAATCCCGAGACCTCAACTACATCTCTTATTAATATTATTGAATTATTCAGCGAATTCTCAGGCTACAAGATTAACTTAACTAAATCAGAGGCTATGCCACTTGGTAACCTTCACTCTGTACCTAATACTTCTCCCCCCTTCCCTTTTAAATGGTCTCCCTCAGGCTTTACGTGTCTGGGTATATTTGTAACTCCTAAATTCCAGCAAATGTACAAAGCCAATTTTGTTCCCTTGTTTGATACAATAAGACAGGATCTGGAGCGCTGGAACTCTCTCCCGATTTCTTGGTTGGGTAGAATATCCCTCTTGAAAATGAACATTTTACCTAGACTACTTTACCCAATCCAARTGATCCCARTATTACTCTCCAATAAGGTAATAAAGGATGTAAATGGATGGCTAAGTTCCTTTATATGGAGTAAACGCAAGCCAAGGCTTAAGATGGCAATATTGCAGCTGCCAAGTTCTACGGGGGGCTTGGATCTGCCCAATATCAGGTTCTATCAGTGGTGTGCCCACCTATGTTATATTTCTGATTGGATCACAAACGATGACTCCTCTATTTGGCTAGACATTGAGACTTCTCTTTCAAAATACCCCTTACAGGATCTTTTATTTTTCAGAAGTTTCAAGTCTGTAGAAGATCACTGCAATAATCCTATTACAYTTAACACACTCAAAGTTTGGAGGTCAGTTCAGCGCTTCCTGGGAAGGTCCAAACTAACCTCTGCTCTTACCCCAATTCTTAACAACCCAGATTTTGTAAGACATTATATTGTGAAGAGCACCACCTTAATTGGTAACCCTGATATGTCTGTCATTGAGAGAATGCTTTTTTTCCCCCACAAAGGAAAATGTCTGTAAGTCTGTTTTGATGCTTTAAGGTCCTTTCCTGCTGTCGACACACAGAGGGTGAAACAAGTGTGGAAGAAAGAATTGTCTGTTACTATTGACGAAGAGATGTGGGAGGACATTTGGAGATATGCAAAAACAATATCTATATATGCAAAAACAATATCTATATGTAATCGTACTAGAGCAATCCAATTAAGAATAATACACAGATTGCATAT
The DNA here is from genome assembly GCF_002910315.2 of Salvelinus sp. IW2-2015. Classification (NCBI taxonomy): domain Eukaryota; kingdom Metazoa; phylum Chordata; class Actinopteri; order Salmoniformes; family Salmonidae; genus Salvelinus; species Salvelinus sp. IW2-2015. The sequence goes on along the minus strand of NC_036863.1, from coordinate 19,233,756 downwards.
ATCCCCAAATCGCAGACATGCCTTTAGCCCATCTTCCTCTTCTCCTCGGTGTCTTAAATGCAAAACTGATACAGGCACCCTAACACATTGTTTATGGTCATGTACCAAAATACAAAGATACTGGTCTGGTGTTCTGCAAGAAATTGAAAAGATCCTAGGGGTTGATCTAGAATTGGACCCAGTTTCTTTACTGTTGGGTCTCCCTAGTAGGCATGTTACTTCTGTGAGTAAGAGGAGGTTTTACAAAACCCTACCTTTGCAGCAAGGAAAAACATCCTTTTACGGTGGATTAGTGATAAGGTTCCTTCTATTAAAGATTGGCATAAGATACTTTTTGAATGGGTGCCTCTGGAATATCTGCCATGTACATTGCATTCTAAAACAGATCAGTTCTACAAAGTATGGGAACCCTATCTAAATTACCTAGAACCTGAGGTATCAGCTATTATGCTGCAAGGATTCTCTTAGAATGGTGGTGATCTATGTATTCAGAATTACACTGTATGTTCCATGTGAGGAACCTAACTTCTTAGTTTAAACTGAGCTTTTTTGTTTAATTTCTGTTTGTAAGTTTGTTTAAAATGTATGTATTGAGAGACGCAATGATGGGGATAGGGTGAGAGAAGCGGGGAGAGGAAAATGGTGTGCGTATATGTGTATGTATATGCGCAGGTATGCGTAGGCGAGTGCTGGTTTTTTTTGTGTGTTTTTTTGCTTTGTCTCTGTTGTTGTATCTCTTAATATGGGTGAAAATTGTGAAATTCCAATAAAAATACTGTTTAAAAAAAAAAAAGCTGTTTCCAGCTACAATAGTCATTTACAACATTAACAATGTCTACACTGTATTTCTGATCAATTTGACAACATTTTAAAATGGACAAAAAACACCTAAAAGGGGTCCTAAAATTCTATATCAAATAGCTAAATGATCCGGTATGACCATCTTAAAACCATTCTATACATCAGCTTATAACCCCAACATCTTAGAAAAATAACTATGATAGAGCTAAACTTGCACAATTGTTTTGCAAGGAATCACATTTTATTTGTCACATGCACCGAATACAACAGACCTTACAGTAAAATGCTTACTTATAAGCCCTTAAAACAACAATGCAGTTAAGAAAATACCTATAAAAAATATATATATAAGAAAATTACACTATTAAAAAGCAGCAGTAAATAACAGCGGGGCTATATACAGGGGGTACCGGTACAGAGTCAATGTGCGGGGGCACCGGTGTCAAGGTAATATGTACATGTACAGTCGTGGCTAAAAGTTTTGAGAATGACACAAATATTTGCTGCTTCAGTGTCTTTAGATATTTTTGTCAGATGTTACTATGGAATACTGAAGTATAATTACAAGCATTTCACAAGTGTCAAAGGCTTTTATTGACAATTACATGAAGTTGATGCAAAGAGTCAATATTTCCAGTGTTGACCCTTCTTTTTCAAGACCTCTGCAATCCACCCTGGCATGCTGTCAATTAACTTCTGGGCCACATCCTGACTGATGGCAGCCCATTCTTGCATAATCAAAGCTTAGAATTTGTGGGTTTTTGTTTGTCCACCAGCCTCTTCAGTATTGACCACAAATTCTCAATGGGATTAAGGTCTGGGGAGTTTCCTGGCCATGGACCCAAAATATCGATGTTTTGTTCCCCGAGCCACTTAGTTATCACTTTTGCTTTATGGCAAGGTCATGCTGGAAAAGGCATTGTTCGTCACCAAACTGTTCCTGGATGGTTGAGAGAAGTTGCTCGGGGGATGTGTTGGTACCATTTTTTATTCATGGCTGTGTTCTTAGGCAAAATTGTGAGTGAGCCCACTCCCTTGGCTGAGAAGCAACCCCACACATGGTCTCAGGATGCGTTACTGTTGGCATGACACAGGACTGATGGTAGTGCTCACCTTGTCTTCTCCGGACAAGCTTTTTTCCGGATGCCCCAAACAATCAGAAAGGGGATTCATCAGAGAAAATGACTTTACCCCAGTCCTCAGCAGTCCAATCCCTGTACCTTTTGCAGAATATCAGTCTGTCCCTGATGTTTTTCCTGGAGAGAAGTGGCTTCTTTGCTGCCCTTCTTGACACCAGGCCATCCTCCAAAAGTCTTCGCCTCACTGTGCGTGCAGATGCACTCACACCTGCCTGCTGCCATTCCTGAGCAAGCTCTGTACTGGTGGTGCCCCGATCCCGCAGCTGAATAAACTTTAGGAGACGGTCCTGGCGCTTGCTGGACTTTCTTGGGCACCCTGAAGCCTTCTTCACAACAATTGAACCGGTCTCCTTGAAGTTCTTGATGATCCGATAAATGGTTGATTTAGGTGCAATCTTACTGGCAGCAATATCCTTGCCTGTGAAGCCCTTTTTGTGCAAAGCTATGATGACGGCATGTGTTTCCGTGCAGGTAACCAAGGTTGACAGAGGAAGAACAATGATTCCAAGCACCACCCTCCTTTTGAAGCTTCCAGTCTGTTATTCAAACTCAAATCAGCATGACAGAGTGATCTCCAGCCTTGTGCTCATCAACACTCACACCTGTGTTAACAAGAGAATCACTGACATGTCAGCTGGTCCTTTTCTGGCAGGGATGAAATGCAGTGGAATGTTTTTTGGGGATTCAGTTAATTTGATGGCAAAGAGGGACTTTGCAATTCATCTGATCACTCTTCAAAACATTCTAAAGTATATGCAAATTGCCATCATACAAACTGAGGCAGCAGACTTTGTGAAAATGAATATTTGTGTCACTCAACTTTTGGCCACGACTGTAGGTAGAGTTATTAAAGTGACTATGCATAGATAATAACAGAGAATAGCAGTAGCGTAAAGAGGGGGGAGGCAGTGCAAATAGTCTTGGTAGCCATTTTATTAACTGTTCAGAAGTCTTATGGCTTGGGGGTAGAAGCTATTTAGGAGCCTCTTGGACCTAGACATGGCGCTCCGGTACCGCGTGCCGTGTGGTAGCAGAAAGAACAATCTATGACTTGGGTGGCTGGTGTGCCTTGCGGTCAGAGGCCGAGCAGTTGCCATACCAGACAGTGATGCAACCAGTCAGGATGCTCTCGATGGTGCAGCTGTAAAACCTTTTGAGGATCTGAGGACCCATGCCAAATCTTTTCAGTCTCCTGAGGGGGAAAAGGTTTTCGAGCCCTCATGACGGTCCTGGTTGCTTGGACCATGTTAGTGATGTGACCGCCAAGGAACTTGAAGCTCTCAACCTGCTCCACTACAGCCCCATCGATGAGAATGGGGGCGTGCTCGGTCCTCATTTTCCTGTAGTTCACAATCTTCTCTTTTGTCTTGATCACGTTGAGGTCAACATTCACAAAGCCGCAGGGCCAGACGGATTACCAGGACGTGTACTCCGAGCACATCTTCACTGATATTTTTCAACCTCTCCCTGTCTGAGTCTGTAATACCAACATGTTTCAAGCAGACCGCCATAGTATTCTTGGGCACAGGGACTAAGGTAACCTGCCTAAATGACTACCGACCCGTAGCACTCACATCTGTAGCCATAAAGCGCTTTGAAAGGCTGGTCATGGCTCACATCAACAACATCATCCCAGAAACCCTAGACCCACTCCAATTTGCATACCCCCCCAACAGATGATACAATCTCAATTCCACTCCACACTGCCCTTTCCCGCCTGGACAAAAGGAACACCTATGTGAGAATGCTATTCATTGAGCGTTCAACACCATAGTGCCCTCAAAGCTCATCACGAAGCTAAGGACCCTGGTACTAAACGCCTCCCTCTGCAACTGGATCATGGACTTCCTGACAGGCCGCCCCCAAGTGGTAAGGGTAGGTAATAACACATCAGAAGTTCTGATTTGCTCTTCAAGAGGTGCTCATATTACAACCAAAATGTTTTTACATTTAGTAGAGCTGGGGTCTCCCTGCCCCCCAGCAAGCAAATCGAACGCTCTGCACCTTACTATGACATTTGATGACAACCTTTTATCTTTTCAAATGAACTGCTACCATGTCTTTCATAAGGCAAAATAAACATTTTTTATGATGCTAGTATTGATATCTATGGGTACTGTAAATGGGGTGTTGTTTTTATTTCAAAACAATTGCAATGCAAATCAAATTGTCTTGAGGGATCGCTAGACAGGATTGTCTGCCGGGCTGCCCATCTCATTTTGCTTTTGTCCTTGCCCCTTCTCCAGTTGTTTATTTTAGCATAAACTCCTCTCAAGTGGAACTGACATGCTAAATAAATTGTAGGCAATGGGATGTTTGTTAGAAGTCGATGTATTTTAGCAACTTAACCTATATAGTCTCCTAGTCAAATGTAATCAAAACCTGCTTTAATGCAGTTGTTAACAGACAAGGTGGAACAAAAGGCCCATATACAGTTGAAGTCGGAAGTTCACATACACCATAACCAAATACATTTAAACTCAGTTTCACAACTCCTGACATGTAATCAGAAAAAAAATTACCTGTCTTACGTTACTTAGGATCACCACTTTATTTGAAGAATGTGAAATGTCAGAATAATAGTAGAGAATGATTTATTTCAGCTTTTATTTCTTCGTCACATTCCCAGTGGGTCAGAAGTTTACATACACTCAATTAGTATTTGGTAGCATTGCCTTTAAATTGTTTAACTTGGGTCCAACGTTTTGGGAAGCCTTCCACAAGCTTCCCACAATAAGTTGGGTGAATTTTGGCCCATTCCTACTGACAGGGCTGGTGTAACTGAGTCAGGTTTGTAGGCCTCCTTGCTCGCACACACTTTTTCAGTTCTGCCCACAAATTGTCTATAGGATTGAGGTCAGGGCTTTGTGATGGCCACTCCAATATCTAGACTGTGTTGTCCTTAAGCCATTTAGCCACAACTTTGGAAGTATGCTTGGGGTCATTGTCCATTTGGAAGACCCATTGCCACCAAGCTTTAGCTTCCTGACTGATGTCTTGATATGTTGCTTCAATATATCCACATAATTTTCCTGCCTCATGATGCCATCTATTTTGTGAAGTGCACCAGTCCCTCCTGCAGCAAAGCACCCCCACAACATGATGCTGCCACCCCCGTGCTTCACGATTGGAATGGTGTTCTTCGGCTGGCAAGCCTCCCCCTTTTTCCTCCAAACATAACGATGGTCATTATGACCAAACAGTTCTAATTTTTGTTTCATCAGACCAAAGTACGATCTTTGTCCCCATGTGCAGTTGCAAACTGTAGTCTGGATTTTTTATGGTGGTTTTGGAACAGTGGCTTCTTCCTTGCTGAGCGGCCTTTCAGGTTATGTCGATATAGGACTCGTTTACTGTGGATATAGATACTTTTGTACCTGTTTCCTCCAGCGTCTTCACAAGGTCCTTTGCTGCTGTTCTGGGATTGATTTTCGCTTTTCACACCAAAGTACGTTCATCTCTAGGAGACAGAACGCGTCTCCTTCCTAAGCGGTATGACGGCTGCATGGTACCATGGTGTTTATACTTGCGTACTATTGTTTGTACAGATGAACATGGTACCTTCAGGCATTTGGAAGTTGCTCCCCAGGACGAACCAGACTTGTGGAGGTCTACAATTTTTCTTTCTGAGGTCTTGGCTGATTTCTTTTGAATTTCCCATGATGTCAAGCAAAGAGGCACTGAGTTTTAAGGTAGGCCTTGAAATACATCCACAGGTGCACCTCCAATTGACTCAAATGATGTCAATTAGCCTATCAGAAGCTTCTAAAGCCACGACAATTTCCTGGAATTTTCCAAGCTGTTTAAAGGCACAGTCAACTTAGTGCATGTAAACTTCTGACCCACTGGAATTGTGATACAGTGAAATAATCTGTCTGTAAACAATTGTTGGAAAAATTACTTGTGCCATGCACAAAGTCGATGTCCTAACCGACTTGCCAAAACTATAGTTTGTTAACAAGACATTTGTAGAGTGGTTGAAAAACGAGTTAATGACTCCAACCTAAGTGTATGTCAACTGCATGTTCTAATCCAGAAGTAGTGAGATTATTCTAAACTAACAATTTAATAAGGTAACGAAACACACCACTCACCTTGCAAAATCAACCCATTTCTCAATTATCTTTTTGGGGGAAAGTCGCCTGCAGATGATGCCCACAAAATCAGGCTGCAAAGAAAGATGAAAGGTATACAAGAGGAGATGCACAAGCTTTATTACTGACATGCTAAACAGAGGATGGTTTGCCAAATTTCAGGTCAATGCGCAATGTTGTTCAATAGCCAGAATGTATTAGCATAATAGGACAAGTAATCTCACAAAACAGTAAACAGTCATTTGACCAATGTTCCAGAAAGAAACCAGGTCTGAGCTGTGAAAGGAGTGGATTACAACAAATAGCGTGAGAGATTTAGGCCTAAGTGTTGTTGGGTAACAAAAGCATAAATCTTGGCAGGAGTATCTGGTACTAGGCAGCTAACTAACACACTGCTACCCTGAGTCAGGGAGTCTCCAGACCTGGCAAATATGCTTCATCATCCTGACCACCGCCTGTTGTGCCTACCCCCCAAAAAGGGTTAAAAAGTACATATACAGTGGGGAGAACAAGTATTTGATGCACTGCCGATTTTGCAGGTTTTCCTACTTACAAAGCATGTAGAGGTCTGTAATTTGTATCATAGGTACACTTCAACTGTGAGAGACGGAATCTAAAACAAAAATCCAGAAAATCACATTGTATGATTTTTAAGTAATTCATTTGCATTTTATTGCATGACATAAGTATTTGATCACCTACCAACCAGTAAGAATTTCGGCTCTCACAGACCTGTTAGTTTTTCTTTAAGAAGCCCTCCTGTTCTCCACTCATTACCTGTATTAACTGCACCTGTTTGAACTCGTTACCATTATAAAAGACACCTGTCCACACACTCAATCAAACAGACTCCAACCTCTCCACAATGGCCAAGACCAGAGAGCTGTGTAAGACATCAGGGATAAAAATTGTAGACCTGCACAAGGCTGGGATGGGCTACAGGACAATAGGCAAGCAGCTTGGTGAGAAGGCACAACAACTGTTGGCGCAATTATTAGAAAATGGAAGAAGTTCAAAATGACGGTCAATCACCCTCCGGTCTGGGGCGCCATGCAAGATCTCACCTCGTGGGGCATCAATGATCATGAGGAAGGTGAGGGATCAGCCCAGAACTACACGGCAGGACCTGGTCAATGACCTGAAGAGAGCGGGACCACAGTCTCAAAGAAAAACCATGTAGAACACACTACGCCGTCATGGATTAAAATCCTGCAGCGCACGCAAGGTCCCCCTGCTCAAGCCAGCGGCATTCCAGGCCCGTCTGAAGTTTGCCAATGACCATCTGGATGATCCAGAGGAGGAATGGGAGAAGGTCATGTGGTCTGATGAGACAAAAATAGAGCTTTTTGGTCTAACTCCACTCGCCGTGTTTGGAGGAAGAAGAAGGATGAGTACAACCCCAGGAATACCATCCCAACCGTGAAGAAGATGGAGGTGGAAACATCATTCTTTGGGGATGCTTTTTGCAAAGGGGACAGGACGACTGCACCGTATTGAGGGGAGGATGGATGGGGCCATGTATCGCGAGATCTTGGCCAACAACCTCCTTCCCCCGTCAGTAAGAGCATTGAAGATGGGTCGTGGCTGGGTCTTCCAGCATGACAACGACCCGAAGCACACAGCCATGGCAACTAAGGAGTGGCTCCGTAAGAAGCATCTCAAGTCCTGGAGTGGCCTAGCCAGTCTCCAGACCTGAACCCAATAGAAAATCTTTGGAGGGAGCTGAAAGTCCGTATTGCCCAGCGACAGCCCCGAAACCTGAAGGACTGGAGAAGGTCTGTATGGAGGAGTGGGCCAAAATCCCTGCTTGCAGTGTGTGCAAACCTGGTCAAGACCTACAGGAAACGTATGATCTCTGTAATTGAAACAAAGCTTCATGTACCAAATATTAAGTTCTGCTTTTCTGATGTATCAAATACTTATGTCATGCAATAAAATGCAAATGAATTACTTAAAAATCATACAATCTGATTTTCTGGATTTTTGTTTTAGATTCCGTCTCACAGTTGAAGTGTACCTATGATAAAAATTACAGACCTCTACATGCTTTGTAAGTAGGAAAACCTGCAAAATCGGCAGTGTATCAAATACTTGTTCTCCCCGCTGTAATAATACCATACATGTTCCTTTCCTCAATAATAACCGTTTTTCATCTGTTAGCAATTAACGACTAGAAAGTGGATGCGAGACATACGTTTTCTTCATGCAGGGCAAGGTGGTGTGTGGCCAACATCCGGATCCCCAGGCGGGAGGTGAGGGTGGTGTCTAGGAAGTTACGGACCAGGGTCTCATCCTGGAAGATAAATACACACACTCTTAAGGCCAGGAATACACCATTCTTTAAAACCTACAGTCACATTACAAAACACACAGTTCCAATAACCAACTTAGAATATCTACATATGGCCATTACCTGAATGTGCCTCCGACACTCCCTGAAGCCTTCGGCCAGCAGAGTTACTACGTCCTTGTGGTCGTCCAGGAGCTGCTGCACCAGCTTACTGTAGCGAGCCTCCATCTCCTGGTCCTTGATCTGACAGACGATGCAGAGTGAAATCAGATCAAATCTGACCATTATCAAAATCAGAGTTGAGATGAATTCCATTCCTATCAGATAAATTGGACAATTTCTCCACTAGAGTAAAATTCACTTACAGAACGGGCTGGATTCAACTGTTAATATACATACACACCCATACAACCATTAAAAATAACTGAATATACAGTGCATTCGGAAAGTATTCAGACACCTTCACTTTGTTACGTTACAGCCTTATTCTAAAATTGTTTGAGGGAAAAAAAAGAAACACACACAATACCCAATAATGACAAAGCAAAAATAGGTCTAATTTTTTTTGCAGATGTATGAAAAATAAAACTGAAATATCACAGTTACATAAATATTCAGACCCTTTACTCAGTACTTTGTTGAAGCACCTTTGGCAACGATTACAGACTCAAGTATTCTTGAGTATGAGGCTACAAGCTTGGTACATCTGTATTTAGGGAGTGTCTCCCATTCTTCTCTGCAGATCCTCTCAAGCTCTGTCAGGTTGGATGGGGAGCATTGCTGCACAGCTATTTTCAGGTCTCTCGAAAGATGTTCAATTGGGTTCAAGTCTGGGCTCTGGCTGGGCCACTCAAGGACATTCAGAGACTTGTCCCAAAGCAACTCCTGCGTTGTCTTGTCTGTGTGCTTAGGGTCGTTGTCCTGTTTGAAAGCGAACCTGAGCACTCTGGAGCAGGCTCTGTTCATCTTTGCCTCGATCCTGACTAGTCTGAAAAACATCCACAGAGCATGATGCTGCCACCACCATGCTTCACTGTAAGGATGGTGCCAGGTTTCCTCCACACATGATCCTTGGCATTCAGGCCAAAGAGTTCAATTTTGGTTTCATCGGACGAGAGAATCTTGTTTCTCAAGGTCTGAGAGTCTTTAGGTGCCTTTATGCAAACTTTTACTGAGGAGTGGCTTCTATCTGGCCACTCTACCATAAGGGCCTGATTGGAGTGCTGCAGAGATGGTTGTCCTTCTGGAAGGTTCTCCCATCTCCACAGAGGAACTCTGGAGCTCTGTCAGAGTGACCATCGGGTTCTTGGTCACCTCCCTGACCAAGGCCCTTCACCCCCGATTGCTCAGTTTGGCCGGGTGGCCAGCTCTTGGAAGAGTCTTGGTGGTTCCAAACTTCTTCCATTTAAGAATGATGGATGCCACTGTTCTTGGGGACCTTCAATCCTGCAGACATTTTTTGCTACCCTTCCCCCGATCTGTGCCTAGACACAATCCTGTCTCGGAGCTCTACGGACAAATCCTTCGACCTCATGGCTTTGTTTTTGCTCTGACATGCACTGTCAACCGTGGGACCTTATATAGACAGGTGTGTGCCTTTCCAAATCATGTCCAATCAATTGAATTTACAAATTCAATTGAATTTGTAGAAACATCAAGGATGATTAATGGAAACAGGATGCACCTGTGTTCAATTTTGAGTCCCATAGGAAAGGGTCTGTATACTTACGTAAATTAAAACGGCTTATTTTTTTATACATCTGCTAAAAAAGAAAATTGTACACCTGTTTTGGCTTTCTCATTATGGGGCAGTGTGTGTAGATTGCTGAGGAATTTTTAGAATAAAGGCTGTAACATAACAAAATTGAGAGAAGGTCTAGGGGTCTGTACACTTTCCGAAGACACTGTAGTCAAGAAGTTGCCATCCTCTGTATATATATCCTCTGTATGTACTACTTTTCTTGGAAAGGGGAAACAAATTTGGAAATGACAGTGACTCATGTTTTCTTCAACTTAAGTGGTCATTGTTATCTCAGCTGTATTTGTTGCTATTCTTGCCGTTATAGAATCAAAATATCCATTCAAAATACTATACTTTTCAGCCAAGCAATGACACTTTCAGACAAACAAATACATTAGTCAGCCGGTAGGAGTTGCATGCATGCCAGTCTGACAGCCTCTCCAGCTCCACAGAAACTGAGACAGAGAAATATGGAAGCCCTGGTGGTCAAGCACTTGAACTTGGCCAACCCAACCCCTCTCTGTGTGGCTGTTCGTGAATACTCACTGCTGGGAAGTCACTCAACACGTGGTAGGCTCGAATGTAGAGCTCATGCTGCAGGAGAGGGAAATAGACAAGGGGTGTTGATTAGAATTTCCCCTCCCATGCCCCCATAAGTGGGCCTCAACACATCCCATAGTGTCCTGGCCTACAGTCCAAGAACAGAGAGGATGTTTAAGAGGATATAGCCTAGTCTTCCAATATGTCTCAAATGCACAACTGCTTAAATCCTGACTAGTTCCAATCAAATTGTATTAGTCACATGCGCCAAATACAACAGGTGTAGACCTTACAATAAAATGCCATTTGACTAGATGTTCAGTAGTTATGGCTTGGGGGTAGAAGCTATTTAGAAGCCTCGGTACCACTTGCCGTGCAGTAAGAGAGAACAGTCTATGACTAGGGTGGCTGGAGTCTGACAAGTTGTTTGAGTGAATGGATAATATTACCACATCTTTAAAAAAAAAAATGTATTAAAAATTATTATGTACAGTCATTTGTGAATCACTGGTTATGAGTTGTTGGTAAGGGTGTCGAAACTACTAATATGAAATTCCCCACACAAATGTTTGCTATTCTTATTTATTAGTTGGAAGGAGAATATTCTGAGACAATACATGCTTCTTTACGACACATTCCAGGCACCATTTCATTACACAAAAGCACCCCGGTGCTGTGGGAGAAAAATCTAGGTAAAAGTTCATCCATTTTAAATACGCTTAGATGAGGTAAATAGGCCATGGGAAGGGAGGAGAGGACAGTGGGAGGAGTAGAAAAAGCTTAACACTGCACATGGCAGCTAGAGAACAAAGGAAAACCTCCAATGTCACAGATGGCCCATCAACTCTAGCTCTATAGAATAACTTTTAGTTCTCAAGCCAGAATTTTGTATGCTGATAGACTAATGACTTAATTGAATTGATTACAATTCCACAGGCATAGAGTGAGGGGCCTTTGTTTGTTACATAATAAAGAGTTTGTGATTTACTGGGAGTTATATATACACACACAGTTTACATACACTTAGGTTGGAGTCATTAATACTCGTTTTTTACCACTCCACAAATGTCTTATTAACAAACTATAGTTTTGGCAAGTCGGTTTGGATATCTACATTGTGCATGACACAAGTCATTTTTACAACAATTGTTTAGAGACAGATTATTTTACTGTATCACAATTCCAGTGGGTCAGAAGTTTACATGTACTAAGTTGACTGTGCCTTTACACAGCTTGGAAAATTCCAGAAAAAGTAATGGCTTTAGAAGCTTCTGATAGGCTAATTGACATCATTTGAGTCAATTGGAGGTGCACCTGTGGATGTATTTCAAGGCCTACCTTAAAACTCAGTGCCTCTTTGCTTGACATCATGGGAAAATCAAAAGAAAATCAGCCAAGACCTCAGAAAAAAAATCGTAAACTTCCACAAGTCTGGTTCATCCTTGGGAGCAAATGCCAAATACCTGAAGGTACCACGTTCATCTGTACAAACAATAGTACGCAAGTATAAACACCATGGGACCATGAAGCCGTCACACTGCTCAGGAAGGAGACGTGTTCTGTCTCCTAGAGATTGACGTAATTTGGTGCTAAATGTGCAAATCAATCCCTGAATAACAGCAAAGGACCTTGTGAAAATGCTGAAGGAAACAGGTACGAAATTATCTATATCCACAGTAAAACGAGTCATATATCGACATAACCTGAAAGGCCGCTCAGCAAGGAAGAAGCCACTGCTCCAAAACCGCCATTAAAAAGCCAGACTACGGTTTGCAACTGCACATGCGGACAAAGATTGTACTTTTTGGAGAAATGTCCTCTGGTCTGATGAAACAAAAATAGAACTGTTTGGCCATAATGACCATCGTTATGTTTGGAGGAAAAAGGGGGAGGCTTGCAAGCCGAAGAACACCATCCCAACCGTGAAGAACGGGGGTGGCAGCATCATGTTGTGGGGGTGCTTGTTAATGGACCAATTGATGGCTACAACCATCAAACAAGTAGCAGTAGTTTAACGGATAGCAACAAAAACTGTGGTGCACATTAATGTTATAACTGTAAATAAACGTCCCTTTTTCAGGACCCTGTCTTCCAAAGATAATTCGTAAAAATCCAAATAACTTCACAGATCTTCATTGTAAAGGATTTAAACACTGTTTCCCATGCTTGTTCAATGAACCATAAACAATTAATGAACATGCACCTGTGGAACGGTCGTTAAGACACTAAAAGTTTACAGACGGTAGGCAATTAAGGTCACAGTTATGAAAATTAGGACACTAAAGAGGCCTTTCTACTGACTTTGAAAAACACCAAAAGAAAGATGCCCAGGGTCCCTGCTCTTCTGCGTGAACGTGCCTTAGGCATGCTGCAAGGAGGCATGAGGACTGCAGATGTGGCCAGGGAAATAAATTGCAATTACTGTACTGTGAGACGCCTAAAACAGCGCTACAGGGAGACAGGACAGACATCTGATCGTCCTCGCAGTGGCAGACCACGTATAACAACACTTGCACAGAATAGGTACAGCTGAACATCACACCTGCGGGACAGGTACAGGATGGCAACAACAACTGGCCGAGTTACACCAGGAACGCACAATCCCTCCATCAGTGCTCAGACTGTCCGCAATAGGCTGAGAGAGGCTGGACTGAGGGCTAGTAGGCCTGTTGTAAGGCAGGTCCTCACCAGACATCACCGGCAACAACGTCACCTGTGGGCACAAATCCACCGTCACTGGACCAGACAGTAGTGGCAAAAAGTGTTCTTCACTGACGAGTCGCGGTTTTGTCTCACTAGGGGTGATGGTCGGATTCATGTTTATCGTTGAAGGAATGAGCGTTACACCGAGGCCTGTACTCTGGAGCGGGATTGATTTGGAGGTGCAGGGTCCGTCATGGTCTGGGGCGGTGTGTCACAGCATCATCGGACTGAGCTTGTTGTCATTGCAGGCAATCTCAACACTGTGCGTTACAGGGAAGACATCCTCCTCCCTCGTGTGGTACCCTTCCTGTCGGCTCATCCTGACATGACCCTCCAGCATGACAATTCCACCAGCCATACTGCTTGTCAGTGTTCTGCCATGGCCAGCGAAGAGCCCGGATCTCAATCCCATCGAGCACGTCTGGGAACTGTTGGATCGTAGGGTGAGGGCTAGGGCCATTCCCCCCAGAAATGTCTGGGAACTTGCAGGTGCCTTGGTGGAAGAGTGGGGTAACATCCCACAGCAAGAACTGGCAAATCTGGTGCAGTCCATGAGGAGGAGATGCACTGCAGTACTTAATGCAGCTGGTGGCCACACCAGACACTGACTTACTTTTGATTTTGACACCACCCCTTTGTTCAGGGACACATTATTCAATTTCTGTTAGTCACATGTCTGTGAATCTTGTCCAGTTTATGTCTCAGTTGTTGAATCTTTGTATGTTCATACAAATATTTTACACATGTTAAGTTTGCTGAAAATAAACGCAGTTGACAGTGAGAGGATGTTTCTTTTTTTGCTGAGTTAGAACATTAAGTTTATCGCTTCAATTCCAACAATTTATTGAGATTTTGATTTTTATACACGTCGCCCAGCTCTAGTGTTTTGTAACAAGTGCATTCTCAATGAATGACTGTCAAAGGTCAGTCTACACAGAGTACATCAAACATTAGGTGCACCTTCCTAATATTGAGTTGCACCCCCCTTGCCCTCAGAACAGCCTCAATATGTCAAGGTGTCGAAAGCATTCCAAAGGAGTGGTGGCCCATGTTGACGCCAATGCTTCCCACAGTTGTGTCAAGTTGGCTGGATGTCCTTTGGGTGTTGGACCATTCTTGATACACATGGTAAACTTGAGCGTGAAAAAACACAGCAGTGTTGCAGTTCTTGACACTCAAACCGGTGTGTTCAAAGGCATTTAAATATTTTGTCTTGCCCATTCACACTGAATGGCACACACACACAATCCATGTCTCAACTGTCTCAATTTGCTCAAGGTTTAAAAATACTTATTTAACCCGTTTCCTCCCCTTCATCTACACTGATTGAATTGGATTTAACAAGTGACATCAATGAGGGATCACCTTGTCAGTCTCATGGAAAGAGAAGTTCTATTCTTAATGTGTGGTATACTCAGTGTATTTTGATCGGCACATTGGCACTGACTCAATGCTGTTTCTGGCGCCCTCCTGTCCCATACATGTCCAATGATTGGAATGAGAGGCTCGTCCCGAAAGTCTGGCAAATCGCAAAGGAGCGTTACTACACCAGAAAGGTAAACCAGACATGTTGCCAAAGAGAGAAGCATCAGAGAGAGACCTCAACACCAAGAGGGAGAAAGGGAGAGAAGAAATTAATAAAACAGAAGGAACTCACAACTTGCAGGATGGTGGGGTTGCAGCCAATGATGAAGGGCAGACTGCGGAAGCCCTTGATACGGTGGGCGATCCGTACAGGCAACTCCTTGTGCAGGTACTTGGCACTGCTCTAGAGACACAGGATGAAAGGGTGAGACGCACACAACATGGACAATACAGTGCAAGACAAAGTGATCTCAATGACTAGGCTAATAAAGGAATCCCCTTGAATTTTGAACTTCACTACCAGTCAAACCGGTTTTACACCAGAGAAAAATCTGACATCTTCAGATATGACCCAGGTTATTTAAAGTAGTATAGTCTTATCTAGAGGTCGACTGAATAATCGGAATGGCCGTTTAATTAGGGCCAATTTCAAGTTTTCATAACAATCGGTAATCGTCATTTTTGGATGCCGATTATGACCAATTATATTGCAATCCATCTGTTACTCGAGTGCAAGCTGCAAGAAGCCATGGTAAATTGCTAGCTAGCACTAAACTGTTTTTTTAATAATCAATCAATCTTAACAATCACTAGTTAACTATACACGGTTGATGATATTACTAGTTCAACTAGCTTGTCCTGCGTTGCATATAATCAATGCGGTGCCTGAAATTGTGTCACTTCWCTTGCGTTCTGTGCAAGCAGAGTCAGGGTATATGCAGCAGTTTGGGTCACCTGGCTCATTGCGAACTGTGTGAAGTCCATTTCTTCCTAACAAAGACCGTAATTAATTTGCCAGAATTTTACATAAGTATGACATAACATTGAATGTTGTGCAATGTAACAGCAATATTTAGACTTAGGGTTGCCCCCCGTTAGATAAAATACAGAACGGTTCCATATTTCACAGAAAGAATAAACTTTTTTTTTCTTGAAATTATAGTTTCCGGATTTGATCATATTAATGACCTGAGGCTGGTATTTCTGTGTTTATTATAATTTGGTCTATGATTTGATATTTGATAGAGCAGTCTGAGCAGTGGTAGGCAGCAGCAGGCTCGTAAGCATTCATTCGAAACACTTTCCTCCATTTGCCAGCAGCTTTTCGCAATGCTTAAGCACAGTGCTGTTTATGACTCCAAGCCCATCAACTCCCGAGATTAGTCTGGCAATACTAAAGTGCCTATAAGAACATCCAATAGTCAAAGGTCTATGAAATACAAATGGTATAGAGAGAAATAGTWTTATAATTCCTATAATAACTACAACCTAAAACTTCTTAACTGGGAATATTGATGACTCATGTTAAAAGGAACCACCAGCTTTCATATGTTCTCATGTTCTGAGCAAGGAACTTAAAATTTAGCTTTTTTACATTGCACATATTTCACTTTTACTTTCTTCTCCAACACTGTTTTGCATTATTTAAACTAAATTGAACATTTCATTATTTATTTGAGACTAAATTGATTTTATTTATGTATTATATTAGTTTAAAATAAGTGTTCATTGTTCATTCAGTATTATTGTAATAGTCATTATTACACACACACACACACACACACACACATATATATATATATATAAATAAAATTTATTTAAAAAAATTAAAAACGGCCGATTAATCGGTATCGGCTTTTTTGGTCCTCCGATAATTGTTATCGGCGTTGAAAAATCATAAATCGGTCGACCTCTAGTCTTATCAAATGATATTTCCAGTGATAGAGTGCTACATGTAAACCTTCTCGCAAGATGACATTCGTAAAGCAGCATACGGTAAAAAGACAGATGTCGGACAAATTGTTTACTCTATAGACCACTTTAAAGTGTGTATAAAGATATATCACTTATCAAGTAATCTTCAAGGCAGTCATCAATCACGAAGACAAAGCATGTATTAGGCCTAATATGATGAGAAATAACCATAAAATATGCTACAATGACTGGACAGAGTGGTCAATTACCAGGATGTGGTGTCCATCTGGAGACTTCCCAGCGTAGAGCAAGGTGGCTGGTGTCAGTCGGACTGAGGCCTGCGGAGAGAGGAGAAAAACAGTTTAAGAAATCCACTTAACCAGGCCTACAATATTAGTGGACACAAGCAGACAACTCTGTTGCGATTTCATTAGATACGGATAACGGACACAATAACCCAATCTCCCAAGAACAATGAGTTTACCCAACAACATATTTTCTACCTTTGGCATGTGAAGTGCATGTGACTGTCAGCAATCAATTTTTTTTACATTTTAGTCATTCAGCAGACGCTCTTATCCATAGGGACTTACAGTTAGTGCATTCATCTTAAGATAGCAATGAGGGAACAACCACATATCACAGGCATAGAAAGTAAATTTTTCCCTCAATAACGTAGCTGTCAGTAAGTAGAGTCAGCGCTAGAATGGGGGGGGGGGTAACGTCAAAGTTCTGGTTAAGTGTATGGGGGGAGGTCGAGGTGAGATGGACTATTGTTTAAAATACTGTTTGAAGAGGCAGGGTTTCAGATGTTCTGGGAAGATGGGCAGGGACTCTGCTGTCCTAGCTTCAGGGGCAAGTTGGTTCCACTGTCGGGGTGCCAGGACAGAGAATAGCTTGGACTGGGCTGAGCGGGAGATGCCTCTCCATAGGGGTGGGAGGGCAGAGACATGACGTATGGCAGAACGGAGTGCTCAGGTTGGGGTGTAGGGTTTGAGCATAGGCTGATGGTAGTTCCTCTTACTGTTCCATAGGTAACACTATGGTCTTGTGTGGATGTGAGCTTCAACTGTAACTGATTGCAGTGTGTTACTGAGAGAGAGAAACCCTTACCAAGTCACCTTCAGTATGATGGTAATCACAACTAATTACATCTAGGTGTTATTTAAAAATTCTGCAACATTTTTAATCACACATTAGGAATGTGACAAAATAGCTTTTTACCACCTGAGAAACATTGCCATGGTGCGGCCGTTTTTCTCAGGCTGATACAGAGCGACTCATCCATGCTTTATTCTACTGTAATGCTCTCCTGTCTGGTCAACTCCAAAACATACAGAATCCTGCAGCACGGGTATGACCAAGACAAGGCAGAGATCACACATTATGCACTGGTGCCTGTGAGTTTCAGAATTAATTGTATATTCTTCTATTGGTTTTAAATCAATCCACAATTGTGCACGCAATACATGTACCCAGTAGGTCACTCAGGTCCTTTTAACTATCAGCCTCTGGAATAGCCTGCCAGAGAACCTGAAGGGGGGCAGAAACTGTGGACATATTTATAAAAAATATATTTAAAAAACAATAAAAAAGAGA
Organism: Salvelinus sp. IW2-2015; assembly: GCF_002910315.2. NCBI lineage: Eukaryota > Metazoa > Chordata > Actinopteri > Salmoniformes > Salmonidae > Salvelinus > Salvelinus sp. IW2-2015. Next base: position 19,215,570 of record NC_036863.1, on the reverse strand, counting down.
CCTTAAAAAACTATATTTTTTATTTTTGCTCAAATTCAGTTTGTGTCATTCTTTAGTTTTTTTTAATCATATGTTTGTTGTGTAGTAAATATGAGGTTCTCTTCTCATCCCCCCCCCCCCCCTGTAAAGCACATAAATTACATGTCTGAAATGTGCTGCATATATATATAGCTTGTTTTTATTTTGATCTGTAGCATGACATTGGCTTATGCTACTTCTATCCTTTGTGAGGAGGCAGTGTCACTGGTTTAATAATGAGCTCCAACTAATGACCAAAATAGTTTGTAAACATGATTTTAAAAATGTGGTCCCTGGGCAGCTGGTGCTAAATAATGTCTGGGACATGAATTACATAAGAATTTGTAATTGTTAGCACTATTTGAGTTAATAAAGGCCCTGCACATGTCCCACTACCTAGTCAAATAGGAATAAAAACTCTATGCAGGTTGCTAGCTGTAGTCACACACAAATACAGCAGCCACATGACCATGTTACTGATTTTCTCAGTCGTTTCATGATCTGGTGAATGATAAACTGAAATATAAAATTATCTGGTAAGCTCTTGAAAAAAAAAAAATTGGGTACTGCCTAGTTCCCCTCTCGTTTACTAGTCCTATCATAGAATTTACTGTCCGCATTCCTGACTAATTTCTGTCGAGGTTCATTTACTGACCTTGGATTGACCCTTGTGTCTATACCCATGTTGTTCACTCCCACGAATCACAAACGATACTAGCAAGGTAGTTAAATTAACAAATCTATATTTTAATAATACCTAAATTAGGCTATAACGCAATCAAGTCTGGCACTTTTGCTGTTATTTCACATGGTGGTAGTTACAGTTGCTTGCTACTTTAGCTAGCAGAATATCAACCCCAAGGCAATGCACGAGTGTATACATACATACGTTACAAACGTTCTTACCAACGATTCTAGCTAACCATATGTGTTCTCACCAGTTACTGTAGCTAGCTAGTTACAGCGGTGCCATTTACGCTGGTTAGCTGAGCTAGCTAACGTAATCTAGCTAGCTCCTAAGGCCAGTGCTGCGGTTTAGTACTGCATGGGCAAATTTGGTTTACAGAATTTCCTTACCTTTTCTGCAGAGACATCGATTGCAGACTGGTTGTAAAACGACGTAACGGTTTTGGACCTCTCTCGTGCCAGTTCTGTATATCCCTGTATTGAAGATGTAGAACGAAATCTTTCGCTGTCTGTCGAGGTGGGGGTGATTGTTTTCGTGATGGGGGCAAGCAAAAGCCTGCTCACCCTCGGGCTCGTGATAGTACCACCACAGCCCAGCATCTCAAACGCAGTACCTGTCACTCTGCGACGCATTTTGAAAATCAATTAACAAGAACAGAGTCCTGTTCTGAGATTGTTTAAAATATATACTGTCTCAACAGGCCATTATATTAGGTCACCCTTGCACAAAGACACGCTTACAGCCTCATGAAGAGTACAGAATGGTATTTTTATGAAGCGATTGACCAGTCTGCAACAGTGTTAGTCAGAAGACGTGTTGGTTTAACCAATCGCAGAGACGAGAGGCGGGAATAGGGTATTTCCACTCCCACAATTTACTGGTAACGTTACTGAGGGAGCAGGAAGAGCACACAATGTTCTTTTCCATGTCAAAGGATGTTTATAAAACATGTTTATATATATATACACTGCTCAAAAAAATAAAGGGAACACTCAAGTAACACATCCTACATCCTAAATGAATTAAATATTCTATTAAATAATTTTTTCTTTACATAGTTAAATGTGCTGACAACAAAATCACACAAAAATTATCAATGGAAATCAAATTTATCAACCCATGGAGGTCTGGATTTGGAGTCCCACTCAAAATTAAGTGGAAAACCACACTACAGGCTGATCCAACTTTGATGTAATGTCCTTAAACAAGTCAAAATGAGGCTCAGTATGTGTGTGTGGCCTCCACGTGCCTGTATGACCTCCCTACAACGCCTGGGCATGCTCCTGATGAGGTGGCGGATGGTCTCCTGAGGGATCTCCTCCCAGACCTGGACTAAAGCATCCGCCAACTCCTGGACAGTCTGTGGTGCAACGTGGCGTTGGTGGATGGAGCGAGACATGGTGTCCCAGATGTGCTCAATTGGATTCAGGTCTGGGGAACGGGCGGGCCAGTCCTAGCATCAATGCCTTCCTCTTGCAGGAACTGCTGACACACTCCAGCCACATGAGTCTAGCATTGTCTTGCATTAGGAGGAACCCAGGGCCAACCGCACCAGCATATGGTCTCACAAGGGCTCTGAGGATCTCATCTCGGTACCTAATGGCAGTCAGGCTACTCTGGCGAGCACATGGAGGGCTGTGCGGCCCCCCAAAGAAATGCCACCCACACCATGACTGACCCACCGCAAACCGGTCATGCTGGAGGATGTTGCAGGCAGCAGAACGTTCCCCACGGCGTCTCCAGACTCTGTCACGTCTGTCACGTGTGCGTGTGAACCTGCTTTCATCTGTGAAGAGCACAGGGCGCCAGTGGCGAATTTGCCAATCTTGGTGTTCTCTGGCAAATGCCAAACGTCCTGCACGGTGTTGGCTGTAAGCACAACCCCACCTGTGGACGTCGGGCCTCATACCACCCTCATGGAGTCTGTTTCTGACCGTTTGAGCAGACACATGCACATTTGTGGCCTGCTGGAGGTCATTTTGCAGGGCTCTGGCAGTGCTCCTCCTTGCACAAAGGCGGAGGAACGGTCCTGCTGCTGGGTTGTTGCCCTCCTACGGCCTCCTCCACGTCTCCTGATGTACTGGCCTGTCTCCTGGTAGCGCCTCCATGCTCTGGACACTACGCTGACAGACACAGCAAACCTTCTTGCCACAGCTCGCATTGATGTGCCATCCTGGATGAGCTGCACTACCTGAGCCACTTGTGTGGGTTGTAGACTCCGTCTCATGCTACCACTAGAGTGAAAGCACCGCCAGCATTCAAAAGTGACCAAACATCAGCCAGGAAGCATAGGAACTGAGAAGTGGTCTGTGGTCACCACCTACAGAACCACTCCTTTATTGGGGGTGTCTTGCTAATTGCCTATAATTTCCACCTTTTGTCTATTCCATTTGCACAACAGCATGTGAAATGTATTGTCAATCAGTGTTGCTTCCTAAGTGGACAGTTTGATTTCACAGAAGTGTGATTGACTTGGAGTTACATTGTGTTTAAGTGTTCCCTTTATTTTTTTGAGCAGTGTATATACAGAATTTATTTGGCATAGTCAAATCACATGCAAAGGATTATGCAACAAATTAAGTTAGTCACCAGTTGAGCAAAATAAAGAAAAAGAAAATAAGAGCCTCTACTCTGTTTCTCTCCATGTAATTTGTGTACCATGATGATATACATTGAATGAGGTCAATTGCTCAAACACCAGTGAACACATTTAGGTTTCCCCCTCGAATAGATACACTGAAATTACAAAAGTGTTGGCCTATGTATGTATACCAAGAATGGAGTTACAAGTGGGAAGGTGGTATTTACCACATACAAATAGGAAAAATTGAATTGACGGCCCTCCAACTGGTAATTACATGTGGGAAACTCATCTATCATCTCTGCGCTCCGACATGCTGAACTCTGATGTCACATATTAAGGAAAAGACCTCATAACAGCAATTCCGGCAGTTAAATGTAATAAAACATGTATAAAAAGCAATCTATTCATGTTTTTTTGAAAACTATAATTTATTTGCGAGCACAATAGCTGTACTTTTAGTGTATGGTTGCCTCAGCTTGTTTTTGTTTTTTTACAATTTCGCAACGAATTAGAAGCATGTGTATGCATCCAATTTCACAACCGGCAACTACCACCTTCCCACTTGGTTATCAACGCAGCATTATGCTGGTTTTCACAAGCAGCTCAATTCTGATCTTGTGCCAAATTATTAGCAAAATATCTGATCTTATTGGTAAAAACTCCAATTAGTGGCAAAAGATCAGAATTGGGTTGCCTGTATAACCGCATACAAAAACACACTACACAATTGAAATTTAGAACATCAATCCCATTTAATGTGGCAGATGTTCTTAATGTAACTCATATCCACCAACACTCAAAAAGGCCATAATAATCTGCATGTACAATCATGCATTGTGGTTGAAACAGTTCAAACACCCATTTGCTTTTTTCATACGTTTCCATGTCAGTGGATAAACTGATATTGTATGTATAATTTTGGGGATATWTTTTTTTTTTATTAAAAAAATTAAAGAAAATCACATTAGACATAATCTAACTGAATAGTAAAAGTACAATTAGTAGTTATAAAAAAATTATGTAAAAATGCAAATACATCTGATCTGTACAGGCATCACACATGAATTTCAGTATATGTATATTCATCTTCAGTACAATTAATATATTGTTCTTATCTTGCCATGAGGTAATCTCTGCATCAAAATAAACTACATCTAATAGATGCTGGCGAGGAGGGGAGTTAAAATTAGGGCTGGTACGTTTAAGCTGAGTGGTAAGGTGAGAAGTCAATAGTAGAGAGTGAGGTCAAACAAAAACCAGAAAAGGGCCAAGTCCAAGCCAAAGCCAATTCCCAATAGCATTGAATAGCTTCCTTTCCTTACTGAACATCACTGCCTTGAAAGGACAGTCTTGATAGGTTGAATTGATACTAGTAAAATCTACCCAGTATTTACACCCATCAGTGAACGTGAGAAAATATGTTTGGTCCTCAGGAAGACTCCGTTCTTATCCACACCACTGCCATGTTCTTGTCGCTGAGGGCCACCAGGTATCTAAGCTCAGGGTCCATGGCCACACTGTTGATAGCGGGACCTTCCACTGGGCCCTGTCCTTTCCTCACAGGTAACGGCCATGCCAGGATCTGCAAAGCCCCAAACGGCTCATTAGTAGGTAATCTAATTACATAGAAAACATTCGATGACACCCAGAATATAATTTCAGTGAGAAATTATGACTTAAGACTGACCGGTTGCAGACTAGTGGGAAAGATGAAGGGTGCCATAGCAGAGCCTGTCAATTGCCCACCATGAGTGGCTCAGGGTTTCCGTTAGGAAAATATGGCACCGGACGATTGCCCGGGAGCACTTTAAATTTACCAGACATTTGTGAAATTTACCGGACCCATATGCATTGGGTGCGTAACCTGATTAGGGCATCCACCCATGGTTTTCAGAATGACAGAAATCACATTTAGATTATGGCAGGGCTTCTCAAACGCCATCCTCAGCACCCCAAGAGATGCACATTTTGTTTTTTGCCCTAGCACTACACAGCCGATTCAAATAATCATCAAGCTTTGAACATTTGAATAAGCTGTGTAGTGTTAGGGCAAAAAACAAAACGTGCACGGCTTGGGGTCCCGAGGGCAGAGTTTGGGAAAGGCTGGATTATGGTAATCCTTATTAACAGAACACGCAAGTCGAGGATGCAACGATGTTCTTCTTACCAAATTCTGATGTGCAGTTTGAAGATGTTAGAATAACTGTCCACATTTACTTTTCCTCAGCAAACATGACAAGTAACAGACAGCAAAATCACTAGCCTAAGTAAATCTACTATCCCCCATAGTAGAAAAGTTGACCTATTCTATTGGTCAGCTTGTCAAGAAACAAAAAGCCAGTTCCAAAACAGATTCTGAGACAGTTGTGGGACGATAGATCCCAAATTCATACAACCAGTAGACCTAGGATACATAAAACAAACGTTAAAAAGCAATGAGTCTAATGGAACAGATCAGAACATTGAGCTTAAAATGTTGATTAACTATTATTTCTTCACATTATAATAACAGCAACAAGGCAGTAGGTTATACGCGAATGTTTGTTCCATAATGCAATTCTCGGGAAAACAACGTTGTTAAAACGGCACAGCACATTCGAGTGGTTTCATATGACAAGAAGAAAATATCCATTAGAAATTTAGAAAGAAGGAAGATCTAATATGCAACAACGACCATGGGTTGCTAATATGACTAGGATTGTGTCTTTGGCACAAGATGCCTCATGTAAAATGTACTGTGTCCGTAAAATGTATATAGGTTCAGAACTTTTGTAAAACAGCACGGTTAAAAATATATGGCAAATAGAAATCAAACTGGATGGACATCAGAAATAGATGAGGTTGAGAGTAGAGGAAGGACAGGACTAAAAACAAACAAAATATAATTATTGTAAAATAGATTGTGTCCGTAAAATGTATATAGTATGTATAAGCTGGAAGTAGAAGCCAAAGTGTTGTTGTTCATTAGTTTATTCCAATTATAGGAGGGGTGGTAGGGTTAGTGGAAAAATAATAAAAGGAAAATATATATTTTTTAAGATATGTATATATACAGTACCAATCAAAAGTTTGGACACACCCACTCATTCAAGGGTTTTTCTTTATTTTTACTATTTTCTACTTTGTAGAATAACAGTGAAGACATCGAAACTATGAAATAACACATATGGAATCATGGAGTAACCAAAAAAGTGTTAAACAAATTAAAATATATTTTATATTTGAGATTCTTCAAAGTAGCCACCCTTTGCCTTGACGATAGCTTTGCACACTCTTGGCATTCTCTCAACTAGTTTGAGGTAGTCACCTGGAATGCATTTCAATTAACACACCTGCCTTGTTAAAAGTTATTTTGTGGAATTTCTTTCCATCTTAATGCGTTTGAGCCAATCAGTTTTGTTGTGACAAGGTTGGGGGGTATATAGAAGATATCCCTATTTGGTAAAAGACCAAGTCCATATTATGGCAAGAATAGCTCAAATAAGCAAAGAGAAACGACAGTCCATCATTACTTTAAGACATGAAGGTCAGTCAATGCAGAACATTTCAAGAACTTTGAAAGTTTCTTCAAGTGCAGTCTCAAAAACCATCAAGCGCTATGATGAAACTGACTCTCATGAGGACCGCCACAGGAAAGGAAGACCCAGAGTTACCTCTGCTGTGAGGTATGAATGTGAGGACACCTTCATTAGAGTTAACTGCACCTCAGATTGCATCCCAAATAAATTATTCACAGAGCTCAAGTAACAGACATCTCAACATCAACTGTTCAGAGGAGACTGCATGAATCAGGCCTTCATGGTCGAATTTCTACAAAGAAACCACTAAAGGATACCAATAAGAAGAGACTTGCTTGGGCCAAGAAACATGAGCAATGGACAGACTGGTGGAAATCTGTCCAAATGTGAGATTTGTGGTTCTAACCGCCGTATCTTTGTGAAACGCAGAGTAGGTGAACGGATGATCTCCACATATGTGGTTCCCACTGTGAAGCATGGAGGAAAACGTGTGATGGTGCTTTGCTGGTGACACGGTCTGTGATTTGTTTAGAATTCAAGGCACACTTAACCAGCATGGCTACCACAGCATTCTGCAAGTGATACGACATCCCATTTGGTTTGCGCTTAGTGGGACTATCAATTGTTTTTCAGCAGGACAATAACCCAACACACCTCCAGGCTGTGTAAGGGCTATTTGACCAAGGAGAGTGATGGAGTGCTGCATTAGATGACCTGGCCTCCACAATCACCCGACCTCAACCCAATTGAGATGGTTTGGGATGAGTTGGAACACAGAGTGAAGGAAAAGCAGCCAACAAGTGCTCAGCATTTGTAGGAACTCCTTCAAGACTGTTGGAAAAGCATTCCTAATGAAGCTGGTTGAGAGAATGCCAAGAGTGCGCAAAGCTGTCAAGGCAAAGGGTAGCTACGTTGTTGAATCTCAAATATAAAATATATTTTGATTTGTTTAACACTTTTTGGGGTACTACATAATTCCATATGTTACTTCATAGTGTTGATGTCTTCACTATTATTCTACAATGTAGAAAGTAGTAAAAATAAAGAAAAACCCTTGAATGAGTAGGTGTGTCCAAACTTTTGACTGGTACTGTATATACAACAAATATATGGGGGATAGAAAATTATGCAGACAATTACATTGATGGAAGCTACAATCAATCTGCAATATTAAAGCTGATCTACCACCCAAAAAATTAAAAGAAATATAAATAAAAGGTTTGTGCCTTTGGCTACTAGACAATGAAAGAAAGTTGATAAAACAATTGCCTCCACAGATATGGTCTGACTTTGGCTAGGCTAATTTGAAGCAAGGTAAGACATGCCTCATAATATCTATTGAAACCTTCAGGTTTTAAACAATTAAGTATGTTTTCAAAATGCATATTGCCTCCATCTTATTGCAAGGTGGTGTGTGACACCCTGATGAAGCCTGCTTTCCGTTGCCTATGCATTTGGTATTTGAGATGCTGTAGCATCAGCTCTACAGACATTTTCTGCTCAAAGGCTCTCTGTATGCTGTATACGAGATAAATAATATACATCAGGAATATACTGTACACACGTGACAATTTAATTTCACTAAATTATGCAAATTAACATACAGACCAATAAGCATGACCAGGATTTGTTTTTCTCCATCGACTGGTAATTCCATCAATTAATAGGCTAAAAAGCATTATTATTCCACAAAGGGATTTTTTCTTCTTCTCCCGGACAATTGACTGGTTAACAGAAACCCTGGAGTGGCTCAATATTTGGTTGAATATGGCTCAAGTTAGATGGTGACCATCTTTCCCATTCATTTAAGATTGAGACATATAGCTGGATCTACACAACAGATGGCTAGGACATGGATAATTACCTTGGGTAACCTGTACCCCCCACAATGACTCGGTACCGGTACCCCTTGTATATAGCCTCGGTATTGTTATTTTGTGTTACTTTTTACTTTAGTTTATTTAGTAAATATCTTCTTAACTATATCATGAACTGCATTGTTGGTTAAAGGCTTTTATGTAAGCATTTCACAGTAAGGTCTACACCTGTTGTATTCGTCGCTTGTGACAAATAAACATTGATTTGATTCATCTCAACAGTAGACCACATTTAAGGTCTGAAAACTTCTGTAAAATATTATTTTGGAGTAAACTATAATTTTAATAAGTCGTTTCACTAATAAGTACCTCTGTGGCAGGAATTGCTTTGCCACTCCTAAAGTTGGCCTTGAGGAGGTCTGTTACATGGTACATCCACAGTCTCCCTCTTTCGTCACCACACACCACGTAGCCTTTGCCTAGGAAAGAAGAACATACGCTCTCATTCACATTAAACTGTTTTATACAATAATGGTTTTGATGAAAACAATTTTTCTAGATTCTTTCTTAGTCAACGGTTGTGGGGGTAATGCCTTCAATTGTGCCTTTATGTCTGTATTAGAATTTTAAGACTGTGGGTTCGATCAATGCCATTTACACAGTATGGTCTTGACTGAAAGAGTGGATGTGGAACATGCTATGACATGTTTCCGTGTTGTTGTGACTCACTGGGGCAGGTGTTGAGGGACAGGTAGGGGATGTCCGTGCTGGACCACTGCAGCTCCGCCAGGATCACAGCACATACCTCCTTCTTATTATTATTATTATTGGGCCGCTGGGCTCGCGTGTCCTTCCAGCTCCACAGGTAGATCGAGCCCTGCATGTGGCTCTTAGAGGCTGAGAGGGATAGAAAAGATGTGGACAAAGTGAGGAGGAGGAAAGGGAAAAAGGGAAAGGAGAGACGTGGAGAGAAACGAGAAGGGGGGGGATGATTTCCAGGGTTAGCGCTTGTAAATGGACAGGCTCATGCTAGATTTATTCGAATTACATCAAACCCAATATCCCCTTCTAGGGATCTATAAAGTTGATTGAATCCCAGTCAAGTCAAATAAAATCTGCCTAAGTCATAAAAGACAATCTAATAACAGGGCCAGTGTCAGATCAAAACAGGAGCAGTTGACTCACCGACGACATCGTTTGTGAGGAATCCCAAGCCATCGATGGTGTGGTAGTCATGGTCCTTGTCCTTCTTATACACAGGGAATGTGATCTCCATCTCCTCAGACCTGTAGAGGGAAAAGWAGACCGTGAGTTGACGCTCAGGCAGCAGTCCAACTTTCAATGTCTCTTCACGCAGGCACACTCAGACAAAGACAAACAAACTACGGATCATCACCTTTTCTTGGGGTCTTTGTTGAGCTGGATGTTGTAGCTGTGGAGCCCCCCCTCACAGGCAGCAATGAGGTGTGTGTCTGGGGTGGCAGGGGGTAGGCAGAAGTGCAGGGGTGTGGAGGTGGTCTCCAACACCAACAGCTGACTGTTGGGCCATAAAATGTGTTAACACCAGGGCAGAGACATCAGACATCAAATACTCTGAGCATAATGACACGAACAAGTGTCCACTTCGTTACCATTGTGATACATTTCGACTCAATACTTGCGAACCAAATTCATTTGCCCACAATATCAACAAAAAACTGATATAAAGCACCGTCAGAGTAAACTCACGTGACTTTGAAATTGTAGTAGCTGTCCACTCCGCCAATGTCCCACATTAATATATTTTTATCGTACGACCCAGCTGGGGGAAAAAATAGAAAGTTTGAACGAGGGAGCATACATACAACATATCACATTACATCACACTCATTTAGCATATGGACCTCATTTGGACTTCAGGTCCAGAGTAAAGTACCACCTCAGTACGTGCAGTTTGGCACCTTGTGACCCTTCTATTGGAGTATGAACCCTACAACCATGATGTTATGCTCCAACCAACTAAGCTTATGAGACAACAAAATAAAACACACTGAACAAAAATATAAACAACATGTAAAGTGTTGGTCCCATGTTTCATGAGCTGAAATAAAAGATCCCAGAAATGTTCGATACGCACAAAAAGTGTATTTCTCTGATTTGTTTACATCCCTGTTGCGAAGCATTTCTCCTTTGCCAAATTAATCCAGCCACCTGACAGGTTTGGCATGTCAAGAAGCATATTAAACAGTATGGTCATTACACAGGTGCACCTTGTGCGGGGGACAATAAAAGGCCATTCTAAAATGTGCAGTTTTGTCACACAACCCAATGCCACAGATGTCTCAAGTTTGAAGGAGCATGCAATTGGCATGCTGACTGCTGGAATGTCCACCACAGCTGTTAACAGAGAATTTAATGTTCATTACTTTACCATAAGCCGCCTCCAACTATCTTTCATAGATTTTGGCAGTACGTACAACCGGCCTCACAACCGCAGACCACGTGTAACCATGCCAGCCCAGGACCTCCACATCCGGTTACTTCAACTGTGGGATTGTCTGAGACCACCCAGAAACCATCTCAGGGAAGCTCATCTACATGCTAGTCGTCCTCACCAGGATCAAATGCTGACTTTCAATTGCCACTGGCACGCTGGAGAAGTGCTCTTCACGGATGAATCCTGGTTTCAACTGTACCGGACAGACGGCAGAGTGTATGGCACTGTGCTGTTTGCTGATGTCAACGTTGTGAACAGAGTGGGGTTATGATCCAGGCAGGCATAAGCTACGGACAACAAACACAATTGAATTTTATCGATCCTGAGGCCCATTAACGTGCCATTAATCCTCTGCTATCAGCTAATGTTTCAACATGATAATGCACGCCCCATGTCACAAGGATCTGTACACAATTCCTGGAAGCTGAACATTTCCAGGTTCTTCCATGGCCTGCATACTCAGCAGACATGTCACCCATTGCAAATGTTTGGGATGTTGTGGATCGACATGTACAACAGCGTGTTCCAGTTTCCGCCAATATCCAGCATCTTCACACAGCCATTGAAGAGGAGTGGAACAACATTCCACAGGACACAATCAACAGCCTGATCAACTCTATGTGAAGGAGATGTGTCGCACTGCATGAGGAAAATGGTGGTCACACCAGATACTGACTGGTTTTCTGATCCACGCCCTTACCCTTTTTTTCCCTTTTTTTTTTAAAGGTATCTGTGATCAACAGATGCAAATCTGTATTCCCAGACATGTGACATCAAAGATTAGGGCCTAATGAATTTATTTCAATTGACTGATTTCCTTATATGAACTGTAACTCAATCAAATCTTTGAAATTGTTGCATATTTTTGATCAGTGTAGAAGATAAAACAGGAAGTGGCCACTCACTGAAGAGCAAGTTGCCCTGGCGGGGACTGAAGCAGAGGATGGAGAGGGCTTTGCGGCTTGCTCTGAACTCTCCGTACGCCATGTTGGCTCTGGGGTGAAGCAGTTTCACCAAGCCTCGCTTCCCCCCTGCCGCCAAGATACTGCAGGGCCGCATGCCAACGTTGCCCTTCCGTGACATCAGCACAGTTGACCATGCCAGAGAGAAGAACTCCTGAGGGGTGGAATCATAAATTAACATTTTAATCCCCATTAATTCACCATAATTTTGTTTTCTAACATGGAATGTGCATGATAAACAAGAACATGGTGGGATAAAGTATGATGTTTTCTACCAAGCTAAATGGCCCTATCAGGAAAAATGGTACATGCACAGAAGCAGGACTGACCTCACCAGGGACCTTATACTTCTTCATAACCAGTCCCGTCTCACAGTCAATCAGGCACACAGACTCTCCTCCACACGTTGCCACAATACGGGTCGCACCTTTCACATCTACAACATGACAGGGAGAAGAACACAGGGTTTGCTAGAGCAGATTATTTTTAACACCGTTTCTGTGGAGCTTATCATGATTGCATGTTACTCCAACTTATACTCTCAATTTACTTATAACCACCCCCCTCCAAAACACATTCAGACAGTCGTGAAGAGGGCACAACAAAGCCTATTCCCCCGCAGGAGACTGAAAAGATTTGGCATGGGTCCTCAGAAGGTTCTACAACTGCACCATCGAGAGCATCCTGACGGGTTGCATCACTGCCTGGTATGGCAACTGCTCGGCCTCCAACCTCAAGGCACTACAGAGGGTAGTGCGTACGGCCCAATACATCACTGGGGCCAAGCTTCCTGCCTTCCAGGACCTCTATACCAGGCGGTGTCAGAGGAAGGCCCTAAAAGTTGTCAAAGACTCCAGCCACCCTAGTCATAGACTGTTCTCTCTGCTGCCAGACAGGAAGCGGTACCGGAGGGCCAAGTCTAGGTCCAAAATGTTTCTTAACAGCTTCCACCCCCAAGCCATAAGACTCCTGAACAGCTAATCAAATGGCTACCCAGATGATTTGGCTAGTCACTTTAATAACTCCACCTACATATTATTACCTAAATTACCTCAACTAACCGGTGCCCCCACACATTGACTCTATACCGGTACCCCCTGTATATAGCCTCGCTTGTTATTTTACTGCTGCTGTTTAATTATTTGTTACTTTTATTTTCTATTTTTTTACTTATCCATTTTTCACTTCATACTTTTTTCCCCTTCACTTCTTAAAGCATTGTTGGTTAAGGGCTTGTAAGTAAGCATTTCACTGTAAGGTCTACACCTGTTGTATTCGGCACATGTGAAAAATAAAATTTGATTTGATTTGAGACCCCATTGAAGGACAGGACAGTACTCACCTCCATTGTAGTCTAGCGGGGGCTGGAAGGAACAGGCCCACAGCTGGGTGCTAAAGTCATCAGGGCTGTCCCGTTTACTGTGACACTGCAGGACGTGAAGAGGCTGCAGACTCACTGGCTCCTGTAATGAATGCTAGGGGAGATGGAGGAGAGGATAAGGGGGGTAGAGTGGACATGGTGGGGGATGTATTAATGTGTGAGTTCCTGTGTTAATCAATGAAAAGCTAATGGCCACATGATGAGCAACCATCAAGTCTCCAGCTAAAGTCACACCGTATCTTTATTGAGCGTAGTACTAGTATGTGCTATACCAAAAACAAACCAAGACTAGAAAATCATACCTGAGACTTGGTGCAGATTACTTTCCCAGGCGTCTCTTTGACCTCTGTGGACCGCTGTTGCATGGCAGACTTGCGAGTCCGTTTGGCCAGTGGCATGTCTTCTTTGGACTGATGTTGCTTCTCTCTCAGGCCGTTCCTGGGGGTCACCAGGAGTTTGGACTTGCCCCTAGTGGGGGTGGCTGGGATCTGTGCTGCCTTATGGGTCCTTGCCGTGGTGCTGATGGGCCGTTCTGCCTTATGAGGGATGCTTTGCAGACGGCTTGACCTGTGTGGGCTGTCCTCGGCTTGAACACTTGCTTTGGCTATTTTCTGAGGGTTTAGGGTTACGTCGCATTCGACAGCTGAGGCGGAACGCTTCCTCTTGGCTGGGAAAGGAAACCTCTGAAAACATGGGGAAAATCTATCTTATCATAAAGGAAAGGTACACAATTAATCTAAAAGTTTTGTTAAAGATTTGTCCATAAACGTGATCTATTTACCATCTATTACAAATATTTATGATCCAAACACAGCATTTGGAACATGACCTGCTTAAATAATAACAACCCTTTGAACATAAACTCTATGAAAATAATTCAGAGCCGGATGCTTATATCAATGAGTATTGAATCCTTACAAAGGTCTCCTTTGTATCAGCAGGCTCCTCTGTATCTCTGTACTCTTTATTTGGCTCGGTCAAAGAGCGAAGGTGCTCTTTAGCTATCATCTCCACCTAGAAACCAATGAAACAATGTCAGAAACCAGTGAGAGAATATACATGGTTCCAGTTGTACTCCGATAAAATAAAATCATTGTCCTTATAAGGAAAAGAGAAATGTAATAAGCAGTTAAAACCTACCCTCCATTTTGTGTAGTCAGTCATAGAGCTGGGGCCATATTTCACCTTATGACGCACCGCATTGACAAAATCCCTCTCCACAATGGCTAGTTTCTCTGCTGTTCGGCAGTCAGGGAGTGAAAAGCTGGTCTCCCACAGCGCTAACACCTAGAAACCAAAGAATTCAACAGAATTGGTCACTACTTTGTAGCAAATTATGCATAACAGTGCTTGTTTGATGAACGGCACAAACGGTTATTAGGTAATTACTATTTTAATCAGTTAATTTCTAGAGAGAATAGCAGGTAAATGGCAAACTATAATAAAGCACAAAATGTTTTGGAATTAATTTGAACACAGTGGCTCATACCCTCTTCCTGAGGTGCTCACTGTTGACATAGCGCATGTGGTTGGCTGTAGTGCTGATATCCTTCCCATTGTAAAACCTCAACTTGGGCAGGAGGATCATCAGCTTGTAGTTGTCACTGACCTGCGAGACACAAGCATTAGCAATGCGTTCCAATGGGCAGTCATTGTTTGTAAAATGGAGATATATGAGAACTGACAAATGGCATACTGACTGACTGACAAATAGCATACTGAAAAGGTGACAGAAATGACAGAATTGGTAAACCAGAGGGTAAACAAAGAAAGAGCTTGAGAGTTACAACTCTATGAGAGAAAAACATCATACATTAACAATGACTGAAGGCAGAATTAAAGGAGAAACAAACAGAGCAGTGGATCCTCACAGTGATGTAGAGGTTGTCCTCCATCCTGAGATCCTCCAGGGTGGTCAGTGTGTCCAGAGTGGTGACATCTTCCATCTCATTGTTGGTCAGGTCCAGAGAGCATAGGGAGGGCAGGAAGAGCCCGGAGGGCATCTCCTTAAGTCTGTTCCCAGACAGGTCCAACTGTTCCAGACAGCGAAGGCGAGAAAGCAGGGGGACAGGCAGGTCACTGCTCTTTAGACCGAGCTTGGAGAGACTTTATGGGGAAGCACTGGGTCAGTACTAGCAACACCAGATAAAATGGTAAAATAGACATGCTTGGCCTACATAACAATTTCTCTAACAAGGTATTCAAGTAGTTCTGCTCTTCCTCAAAAACTGTTCCCATTGGATTGAGACAAAATACATATCCATTAAAACAGACTTAATATGGTCTTCAGACATACATTATGCTGTGACAAAGCCATTCTCCACTCCTAGTTTGATAACATTCCCAAGTCTACAGAGGAACCAGCCTTTACTTACTTTAGTGTCTTTACTTGTTCCAGTTTGGTGGTTTTTGGAGTGCATTTCTCCAGCAGTAATTTCTCTGTTATTTTCCCCATGGCTAGTCTGTACAAGCAAAGAGTAAAAGTAAGCAGTGTTCAGCTAGTTTGGCCATATATACGTATAAATGTATGTATGGTCGCAGACAGCTAGGGGCGTGACTATCATCTGCAGTAGGTGATCGAAACTTGAACGTGAGAAACCCCACGATGAGTAGAACGATCATGTGGAAGTTCGAGTAACATAGATTTGCATCACTGTTTAACGTCTGTACTTTGCAAAGACAATTAGGTGTGACAAATTTGACAAAGGTCGCGCATCCATTAACTGTTGATTACGTGTTTATTTTGTTACAACTAACTCGTGTGAAACTGGTCACAATACTATCGAAAACGATAGCTGCCAGTATTTACGCTCATGCTACGTTGCCACTCAAGCTCATTGATATTCAAATAATGTCAGGAATTGCGGTTATAATTATAATTATGCTTTAATTATGACTAAAGCAGTTAATTCAACTAGATTACTTATATTTAGTAGTATTAAACTATACGTACCAGAACACAGTAGAACCTCTGTAACTTTCCCTCGAAATAATTGACAAGGCAGTCACATGGGCATTCATCAACTTTCCATCCGGTAAGAGCCAGAGAGCCGCCATATTGAGTGTGGCAAAGTATATTTTAAAAAACGATGAAGAACCATTTTAAGGTAGTAAATAAAATAGAACATCTCCAAAAAATAATTTACCTGAGAAGATCCTGATAACATCAGCGACATCCCTTTAATTAAACAAATTTGCATTTCAGTTACAACTGCAATCTTCTTTAGTATTGTCATGGTTTGACTTTGTATGGTACATTGGTGAAAGGGTAGATGGCATTCTGCCTTCTAACCACATGACCCTTGCCTTTTGGCATTTGTGGTTTCAGGATGGGTGAAAACAGAGTTGGGTGCTGTGGAATCGGTGAGGGTAACCAGAAGTGGTCTGGTAATAATTGTTTGTGTTTCTGCTGGTCAGATGGAGAAGGCGCTCCGCATTAGACGAATGGGGGCAAGAAATGTGAATTGTTTTGCTCTCAAGAAAAGGGACCCATTGAAATGAGTGATTACTGGGGTAGCGGTAAAAGTTGACCAACTAAAGGGGACGATTGCCGGTGTTTGTGATGCTCGTTGTTTGGTGCGACACAGACAGGGTGGCATGAGTGGTGAAACAGAAGAGTCATTGTCTGTTCTTTTGAGTTTTGATGTTGAGTCTTTGCCCGACAAAGTGATTCAAAGTGAGTCTTTGCAAGACAAAGTTAGGATATACCATGTATATCGAGCTTTTGTGCCGAATACATTACGTTGTTACAGGTGTCAAGCTTATGGGCATGTGGCAGCATTGTGTAGGATGGAGGTTCCTAGGTGTGAGAAGTGTGCAGAAGGACATAAGACAAAGGAATGTGTAGCATTGGGGAAAGTAGTGGTATGTGTTAATTTTAGGGGTGCCCATTGGGCTGGGGATCAGAAATGTCCCGTGCGAGAGAGGCAGGTTGAGGTTTCCAGGGTTAGAGTAGTGCAGAAGTTGTCATTCTTTTATTTATTTTTACTTAACCTTTATTTAACTAGGCAAGTAAGTTAAGAACAAATTCTTATTTACAATGACGGCCTACCAAAAGGCCTCCTGCAGGGACGGGTCTGGGATTAAAAATAGAAAGAAAATAAAAAATAATATAGGACAAAACACACATCACGACAAGAGAGACAACACAACACTACATAAAGAGAGACCTAAGACAACAACACAGCATGGTAACAACATGGTAGCAACATAAAATGGCAGCAGCACAACATGGTCCAAGCCTTATTGGGCACAGACAACAGCACAAAGGGCAAGAAGGTAGAGACAACAATACATCACGCAATGCAGCCACAACTGTCAGTAAGAGTGTCCATGATTGAGTCTTTGAATAAAGAGATTGAGATAAAACTGTCCAGTTTGAGTGTTTGTTGCAGCTCGTTCCAGTCGCTAGCTGCAGCAAACTGAAAAGATGAGCGACATAGGGATGTGTGTGCTTTGGGGACCTTTAACAGATATGCTGAGGCAGTGAAGAAAGTAGGGGAAGATGGGTCAAGGGGGAGGGATCCTGAGAGGAGTGGTGTGAGTAGTAGATCTTTACCAGTAGAGGGATTTTTTTTATTTCACCTTTATTTAACCAGGTAGGCCAATTGAGAACAAGTTCTAATTTACAACTGCGACCTGGCCAAGATAAAGCAAAGCAGTGCAACAAAAACAACAACACAGAGTTACACATAAACAAATGTACAGTCAATAACAGAATAGAAAAAATCTATGTACAGTGTGTGCAAATGTGAAGAGTAGGGAGGTAAGGCAGTAAATAGGCCATAGAAGCGAAATAATTACAATTTAGCATTAACACTGGAGTGATAGGTGTGCAGATGATGATGTGCAAATAGAGATACTGGGGTGCAAAAGAGCAAGAGGATAAGTAACAATATGGGGATGAGGTAGTTGGGAGTGCTATTTACAGATTGGATGTGTACAGGTACAGTGATCGGTAAGCTGCTCTGACAGCTGATGCTTAAAGTTAGAGGGAGATATAAGACTCCAGCTTTAGTGATTTTTGCAATTCGTTCCAGTCATTGGCAACAGAGAACTGGAAGGAAAGGCGGCCAAAGTAAGTGTTGGCTTTGGGGATGACCAGTGAAATATACCTGCTGGAGCGCGTGCTACGGGTGGGTGTTGCATCACGTCCAGAGTAGTGATGCTAGTCAGGCGGGCAGGTTTCGGGCAGCAATCGGTTGAAGAGCATGCACTTAGTTTTACTAGCAAGTAAAAGCAGTTGGAGGCCACGGAATGAGTGTTGTATGGCATTGAAGCTTGTTTGAAGGTTTGTTAGCACAGTGTCCAAAGAAGGGCCAGATGTATACAGAATGGTGTCGTCTGCGTAGAGGTGGATCAGAGAATCACCAGCAGCAAGAGCGACATCATTGATATATACAGAGAAAAGAGTCGGCCCGRGAATTGAACCCTGTGGCACCCCCATAGAGACTGCCAGAGGTCCAGACAACAGGCCCTCCGATTTGACACACTGAACTCTATCTGAGAAGTAGTTGGTGAACCAGGCGAGGCAGTCATTTGAGAAGCCAAGGCTATTGAGTCTGCCGATAAGAATGTGGTGATTGACAGAGTCGAAAGCCTTGGCCAGGTCGATGAAGACGGCTGCACAGTACTGTCTTTTATCGATTACGATTATGATATCTTTTAGGACCTTGAGCGTGGCTGAGGTGCACCCATGACCAGCTCGGAAACCAGACTGCATAGTGGAGAAGGTAAGGTGGGATTCGAAATGGTCGGTGATCTGTTTGTTAACTTGGCTTTCAAAGATTTTAGAAAGGCAGGGCGGGATGGATATAGGTCTATAACAGTTTGGGTCTAGAGTGTCTCCCCCTTTGAAAAGGGGGATGACCACGGCAGCTTTCCAATCTTTGGGGATCTCAGACGATACGAAAGAGAGGTTGAATAGGCTAGTAATAGGTGTTGCAACAATTTTGGCGGATCATTTTAGAAAGAGAGGGTACAGATTGTCTAGCCCAGCTGATTTGTAGGGATCCAGATTTTGCAGCTCTTTCAGAACATCAGCTGTCTGGATTTGGGTGAAGGAGAAGCGGGGAGGGGGGGCTTGGGAAAGTTGCTGCAGGGGGTGCTGAGATGTTGGCCGGGGTAGGGGTAGCCGGGTGGAAAGCATGGCCAGCCGTAGAAAAATGCTTATTGAAATGATCGATTATCGTAGATTTATTGGTGGTGACAGTGTTTGCTATCCTCAGTGCAGTGGGCAGCTGGGAGGAGGTGCTCTTATTCTCCATGGACTTTACAGTGTCCCAAAACTTAGTGCTACAGGATGCACATTTCTGTTTGAAAACCTAGCCTTAGCTTTCCTAACTGACTGAGTATATTGGTTCCTGACTTCCCTGAAAAGTTGCATATCGCGGGGGCTATTCGATGCTAATGCAGTACGCCACAGGATGTTTTTGTGCTGGTCAAGGGCAGTCAAGTCTGGGGTGAACCAAGGGCTATATCTGTTCTTAGTTATACATTTTTGGAATGGGGCATGCTTACTTAAGATGGTGAGGAAAGCACTTTTAAAGAGCAACCAGGCATCCTCTACTGACGGGATGAGGTCAATATCCTTCCAGGATACCCGGACCATGTTGATTAGAAAGGCCTGCTCGCTGAAGTGTTTTAGGGAGCGTTTGACAGTGTTGAGGGGTGGTCGTTTGACCGCGGACCCATTACGCACGCAGGCAATGAGGTAGTGATCGCTGAGGTGTATTTAGAGGGCAAGTTGGTCAGGATGATATCTAAGAGGGTGCCCATGGTTACGGATTTAGGGTTGTACCTGGTAGGTTCCTTGATAATTTGTGTAAGATTGAGGGCATCTAGCTTAGATTGTAGGACGGCCACGGTGTTAAGCATGTTCCAGTTTAGGTCAACTAACAGTACGAACTCTGAAGATAGATGTGCGGCAATTAATTCACATATGGTGTCCAGGGCACAGCTGGGGGCTGAATGGGGTCTATAACAAGCGGCAACGGTGAGAGACTTGTTTCTGGAAATATGGATTTTTAAAAGTAGAAGCTCGAATTGTTTGGGCACAAACCTGGATAGTATGACAGAACTCTGCAGGCTCTCTCTGCAGTAGATTGCAACTACACCCCCTTTGGTAGTTCTATCTTGTCAGAAAATGTTATAGTTAGGGATGGACATTTTTTGTGGCGTTCCTAAGCCAGGATTCAGGCACGGCTAGGACATTCGGGTTGGTGGAGTGTGCTAAAGCAGTGAATAAAACAAACTTCGGGAGGAGGCTTCTAATGTTAACATGCATGAAACCAAGGCTTTTACGGTTACAGAAGTCAACAAATGAGAGTGCCTGGGGAATGGGAGTAGTGCTGGAGGGCCTCGGTTAACCTCTACATCATCAGACGAACAGAGGAGGAGTAGGATAAGGATATGGCTAAAGGCTATAAGAACGGGTCATCTAGTGCATTCGTAACAGAGAGTAAAAGGAGCAGATTTCTAGGCACGGAAGGATAGATTCAAGTCATAATGTACAGACTAGGGTATGGTAGGATGTGAGTACAGTGGACATAAACCTAGGCATTGAGTGAAGATGTGAACTTCCGGCGCCGACCAAGATGGCCGCCTCGCTTCGCGTTCCTTGGAAAATATGCAGTATTTTGTTTTTTTATGTGTTATTCCTTACATTGGTCCCTCTAGGATCTTAGGTTTCAGTACATACAGTCGGGGGAACTACTGAATATAAGATTAACGTCAACTCACCATCGTTCTACCAGGAATATGACTTTCCAGAAACGGATCCAGTGTTTTGCCTTCCACCAATACAATGGATCTGATCCCAGCCGGCGACCCTATGCGACGCGTAAAAGGGGCAACGTAGCGGTCTCTTGGTCAGGCTTCGGAGACGGGCACATCGCGCTCACTCCCTAGCATACTACTCCCAATGTCAGTCTCTTGACAATAAGGTTGATGAATCCGAGCACGGGTAACATTCCAGAGAGACATCAGGGATTGTAACGTTCTCTGCTTCAGGAAACATGGCTAACTCAAGAGACGCTAACGGAGTCGGTGCAGCCAGCTGGTTTCTTCACGCATCGCGCCGACAGAAACATACATCTTTCGTGTAAGAAGAGGGGCGGGGTGTATGCCTTATGATTAACGAGACGTGGTGTGATCATAACAACATACAGGAACTCAAGTCATTCTGTCACTGATCTAGAACTCCTCACAATCAAATGTCGACCGAATTATCTACCAAGGGAATTCTCTTCGATTATAATCACAGCCGTATATATTCCCCCAAGCAGACACATCGATGGCCCTGAACGAACTTTATCTGACTTTTTGTAAACTGGAACACACACCCTGAGTGCATTCATCGTAGCTGGGGATTTTAACAAGAATCTAAAAAAAACTCCTAAATTCTATCAGCATATCGATTGTGCTACCAGGGCTGGTAAAACCTTGGATCATTGTTATACTAACTTCCGCAACGCATATAAGGCCCTCCCCCGCCCTCCTTTCGGAAAAGCTGACCACGACTCCATTTTGTTGATTCCAGCCTACAAACAGAAACTAAAACAACAAGCTCCGCGCTCAGGTCTGTTCAACGTGGTCGACCAATCTGATTCCACGCTTCAAGACTGCTTCGATCACGCGGATTGGAATATGTTCCGCATTGCGTCCAAAACAACATTGACGAATATGCTGATTCAGTGAGCGGAGTTCATTAGGAAGTGCATTGAACGATGTCGTACCCACAGCAACGATTAAAACATTCCAAACAGAAACCGTGGATTGACGGCGGCATTCGCGTGAAACTGAAAGCGCGAAACTGCTTTTAACCAGGGAAGGTGACGGAAACATGACCGATTACAACAGTGTAGCTATTCTCTCGCAAGGAATCAAACAAGCTAAGTCCCGTAACGAGACAAATAGAGTCGCAATTCAACAGCTCAGACACAAGAGGTATGTGCAGGGTTAACAGTCAATCACGGATTACAAAAGAAACCAGCCCCGTCGCGGACCAGGATGTCTTGCTCCAGACAGGCTAAATAACTTTTTTGCTCGCTTTGAGGACAATACAGTGGCACTGACACGGCCCGCTACCAACCTGCGGCTCTCCTTCACTGCAGCCGAGGTGAGTAAACATTTAAACGTGTTAACCCTCGAAGGCTGCAGGCCGAACGGCATTCCAGCCGCGTCCTCAGAGCATGCGCAGACCAGCTGGCTGGTGTGTTTACGGACATATTCAATCAATCATTATCCAGTCTGCTGTTCCCACATGCTTCAAGGGGCACCATTGTTCTGTTCCAAGAAAGCTAAGGTAATGAGCTAACGACTACGCCCCGTAGCACTCACTTCCGTCTACATGAAGTGCTTTGAGAGACTAGTCAAGGACCATATCCATCCACCCTACCGGACACCCTAGACCCACTCCAATTTGCTTACCGACAATAGGTCCACAGACGAAGCAATCGCAACCACAACTGCACAATGCCTAACCCATCTGGACAAGAGGAATACCTATGTGAGAATGCTGTTCATCGACTACAGCTCAGCATTTAACACCATAGTACCCTCCAAACTCGTCATCAAGCTCGAGACCTCTGGGTCTCGACCCCGCCTGTGCAACTGGGTCTGGACTTCCTGAAGGCCGCCCCAGGTGGTGAGGGTAGGTAAACATTCCACCCCGCTGATCCTCAACATGGGGCCACAAGGGTGGTTTGAAGCTCTCCTGTACTCCCTGTTCAGACGTGCGTGGCCACTTGCACAGGCTCCAACTCAATCATCAAGTTTGCGGATGACACTAAGTGGTAGGCGCTTGATTACGCAACAACCGACGAGACGGCCTACAGGCGAGGAGGTGGGGCTCGGAGTGTGGTGTCAGGAAATACCTCACACTCAACGTCAACAAAAAAGGAAATGATTGTGGACTTCAGGAAACAACAGAGGGAGCACCCAACATCCACATCGACGGGTCAGTAGTGGAGAAGGTGGAAAGTTTTAAGTTCTCGGTGTAACACTCACGAACAAACTGAATTGGTGACCAACAAGACAGCCTTGTGAAGAAGGTGGCAGCAGCGCCTTTCAACCTCAGGAGGCTTGAGAAATTCGGCTTGTCGCCAAAAGCACTCCAAACTTCTACAGATGCACAATCGAGAGCATCCTGTCGGGGTGTATCAACGGCCTGGTACGGCAACTGCTCCGCCCACAACCGTAAGGCTCTCCAGAGGGTAGTGAGGTCTGCAGAAGCATCACGGGGGCAAACCTACTGCCCTCCAGGACACCTAACCACCCGATGTCACAGGAGGCCATAAAGATCATCAAGGACAACAACCACCCAAGCACTGCTGTTCCACCCGCTATCATCCAGAGGCGAGGTCAGTACAGGTGCATCAAAGCAGGGAACGGAGACCTGAGAAAACGCTTCTATCTCAAGGCCTCAGACTGTTAAGCAGCCCACTAACATTTAAGGCGGGGCTGCAATATACTGACATCAACTCGCCACTTTAATAATGGGAGATTGATTGGAAATTATGTAAAAATGTACCACTAGCCACTTTAAACAGTGCCACTTAATATATGTTTTACTACCTAATTACTCATCTATATGTATAATGTATATACTGTACTCTATATATTACTGATTTGCCATCTTTATGTAATCATGTATCACTAGCCACTTTAAACTATGCACTTTATGTTTACATACCTACAGTACTCATCTCATATGTTAGTACTGTACTCTATACCATCTACTGCATCTTGCCTATGCCGTTCTGTACCATCACTCATTCATATCTCTTATGTACATATTTTTTCCTTTACACTTGTGTGTATAAGGTAGTAGTTGTGGAATTGTTTAGGTTAGATTACTTGTTGGTTATTACTGCATTGTCGGAACTAGAAGCACAAGCATTTCGCTACACTCGGCTTAACATCTGCTAACCATGGGTATGTGACAAATAAAATTTGATTTGATTTGAAGATGAGAGAGGTTTTGTCTCTGGAGGCACATTTAAGCCAGGTGAGGTCCGCATGTCTGGGGGTGGAACAAAAGGGCATATTTGAGGCAGGGCTGGAGGCTCTACAGTGAAATAATACAATAATCCTAACCAAAAACAGCAATAGGGATAGGCCAAGTGATATATGTTTCGGTAAGATTGGATATTTAGCATTTATAGCAAATGGTTATCAACTGTACTAAAGGGATGGAACGTAAGTCATAGAAATGTAGGTTGTGGTGGCAGCTGCAGAGAGGTATTTGGGTGTGCGAGACTTGACATCAGAAGAGTGAAAGGGTGTGTTAAGTGGTGGTGCCCATCATTTAAGTTGTTGGCCTGAGGTAGGACTAAATAGATTTAAATAGGTGGAGTAGGGTGAGTGTAGTGTTAGATGGTACGTATTTTGTAAAAAAAATCAAGCAAAGTATAAGGGAGTTGTACTCCAGTCTAGTAGGTGGCGGTAAGGCAACATTTAAAGGATGCCAACCACCGTTAAACCTCATCGAAAAAGCCTTCTAACCACAGCTTTCAGCCATTAGCTTTGCCCACGGCTGGCTCATGTGAACTACAATCCCGATACTGTGTTTTAACGTTTAGGAACATCAATGATTGCTTGCGATACGGCTTTCAAAAGATATGTCCCTCATTTTTCATTCATGATGAAGAATCGTTCAAATAAAAAATACACTTACTGTAGCAGTTTTGCACAGATCCACACAGATATGGATGCCTCCATCCGATGGAACTACACTTCTGCTACACTTCCCGAGTTACGCTTACACACACAGGTGTTCGGCGCATGCTAAATAGCTAATTAGCACAGGTGGTCGCCTCTGATCTTCCGTCTGTTTCCATGAACAAGAGCTGTAATACGAAGAAATGACCTTGTGGGAACTGTGGTGGTTAATTAATTTCTGTATTACCAAACGAGGAGAGAGACAAACTTCACACACCAGTCAGAGTTATACTTAAACTACATCTTTAATAATAATAAGCTTTGCAATAGCATTTGACTTTCAACAATTCACTATTTCTAATGAACCGTTGAGAGTGTCTACAGAAAATTACAAAGATCTTTTATAGCCAAGATCCACCCCCCTAGTTGACATGACAAACCACAGAGGTATTAGGAACTGTTCACAAATAAATACTTTTACTTGAGAGAGGAGTATTCCATAGCTAGATAGCGCTCGCTATAAATTATCGTTCAGTTTGGTCTCTAAGACGAAGTTCTAATCTCGTTCCTGGTACTTCATAGTACAAAAACATCAACTCATCCAATGGCATATATCAATTGTCAACTCTAGATACTCCCATCTCAAGTAAACCCCCTCCTGACCCAACTCCTGGACAAGCTCACTGAGGGGAGTGAGCCTCTAGGTCATACACTATCCCAGGATAAGTGTAAGATCAGAGAGGACATACAATGTTTCCAGACACTGCCATACACCTCCTCCCAATGGGAAAAGGAGGGAGTGACTGGCGCACAGACATTATGGAGACAAGTAATTTGTTCCCCATTAATCACGCCATCCCTTCACATGGTTTAAGAATAGGTAAAGACACATTCACATTTGAAGACAATGTTCCATTCTGTCCTCTTCACTTTCTGATATTCTGCATAGCACCAGGGACATGTGAAAGACAAGCCTGACCTCTCCCCTCTCTGGGCCCCAAGTGACAGAGCCCTAGCTGAGGGAAAAGTGCAACTGCCAACACTATAGTCCAAAGGGATACATTCTAATGACAAGTATCTCACATAAGCATATTATGCAAATAAAACATCTTAATTATCTATGTTACCCAACTAATTCTGATTCATCCGCCACAGAACCCTAACCTTATCAAGTGGTGTATAAATGTAACCTTTTTTTCTCACTGATATGAAAGAAGGTCAATTTGCTTCCAAAACTATACCACAAGCGATGCGTGTTAATGTTCAAATTGAAAATTGGGGTTCTTAACAAAACTCACCCATGGAGAAGATGCCTTCGTCCAATGATTTATGTGTAATGTAATGGAACTGAGAGTCATGATCAAGGGCTGGAAAGATAGCTAGATGGTCAAGTTTAATGTCCTCCTTTGACAGCCAACACATACACTCATACAATGCAGTAACTTGCAATATTAGTTAAGTCTAGTGAATAGGACACTCTAGCTCTGGCAGAAACTGAATATTACACTGTCCATGTCATAAGCCGTGAGTCGTCTATTAGCTACCCAACACTGAGTGCATGCCCACTTTATAACATTCCCAAACTAACTGGGCAATGAGAACCACACATTAATAACATGCGCGCAGAATCGCATTAGTGGAAACCAAGACTGTTCTCAGGGCAGGCCTGGTTATAGCTAGATATGTTCGAGTCACGTCAGGGACAATTTTGGCAAACTCTTTTCCTAACCTTAACTTAATTCTCCTAACCTGTTACGAAAAGTAATTCTGATAGTCAAAACCGGCAGACCTGTGCTGAGAGCAGTGTGAGTATCCACTAATGCAATAGCCAATCATTACAATACATAGATTTCAATGGTCTAATTTATTTTACAAAATACACTCAAATACACACTCCTAGCAAGAAATACAGTACAATGTGTCAACGTGTTATAACATAGTTATAAGAACTGTGAATTTACAGTTCAATTAATCAAACAATCCAACTGTATTCGTGCAATGCTTAGCCAAAGCATGTCAAAATAGAGTGCATAGAGGCTGCTTTCAGTCAACAACGAGTCACATTGTAATGTGGGTGGTGCAGGACATAGGATAGAAAAAAATTGAAACAGTGATGATTGCATTCTTTCTATATCGGTGTACCCTCAAAGCTCAGAGCTATGTCCAGCAGTTGGGAGCCCATGTTTTGCTGCTCTCCCCCAGACATGAACTCAGCAGACAGCTCCCTGTAGGTACTGCACACCCTGCGCTCATGGATGTCATGTCTATGGATGGCATGTTTCCATCTCTGACGTGCTTCGCTGTATACCACCACAAGGGATCTGCAGGGAAGGTGCACAGACACCCGGACCTCCCCCTGTCCTAGTTCTGTCAGGCCCTCCTCCAGGGACATTGTGAGAGTGGTGTCTGAGAGCAGGTTGACGGTGACCAGACGCTCCCCCCACAGCCAGCTGTCATCCAGGTGGGGGTCAATGGCAGACCCACGCTGGGGGTGGTAATCCAGGTTGCACTGCTCCACTGGTTGAAACCCGGCTAGGACCGGCTCCTGGGACATCCGTAGCACCAGTTTACGGCTGATTGGAGGCAGGCCGCAGAAGCCACCAAGACGCACTTTGTGTTTTTTGAAGTTCACTTTAGGCCCAAAGTCCTGTAAAGACATTCAAAAAAGTGGGTTATTCTTTCTTGTTAGGAATGAATGGTTGCTATCATGGGTACCTCCCATGACAGAAGAATGAAACACTGGCCATTGTCAGAGGTGATTCCGCAACTCATGCTGCCAGCCCCTACTCACTTGCCAAAATTGCGTCATCTTGCTAATAACAACTTGCAGCAAACGTTAGAAGATGACAACAAACCTGTTTCCGTCGACCAGACTGTGACTCTCTCCAGGCGTTGAGGTCCATATCGGTTATCAACTCACTCTCCTCCTCTTCTGATATGAAGTCATTCCATAAAAAGATTCCAGGGAAGGGAAAAGACAGCTGCTGCCCACCATAATTGCGCACAGCTCGTCTCAGCAATGGGTCGTACATAAAATCGTGTCGTATCTAAAGAAAGTCAACAAATCTGTTTAAGGGATCTCATGAAGTCAGTGCTGTAATAAGTGCTTTCCAAACACATCATAATGCTAAACAGTAATACGTAATATTACTTATTACTGTAGTTTAGCTATAATATGATGTATTTGTTGACAGTGCTCAGTCAGAGCAGACAGGGGGGAGGCTGGCTAACCGCGTTTGCYTCAGAACGCTGCGTCTAGCAACCGAACAGGATCTTATTTACATAATCTATTTTTCAGTTAACACAGACTTACCGGTTGACCATTCTCCGATAATAGKCCATTTCCATTCACGCTCTCACACAATAAACAAGTTCGAATTCCCTTACAACCACAATTAGCATGGTGAATTCCCGTCGCCATTAGTAGATTACGTGTCCCACCATAACAGGACGTAGCAAAAACATATCAAATGCATTAAKTTCCGCATTGAACAAGGCTCAAACTCAACAGTAGAATAAATAAAATGTTTATTTGCTGTTTTCACATTAGTGTCTCATTTTGTAGTCACTGATGCTTGCAATAGAGGCTTTGTAAGAATGTAAAAGGTATGAAGAAATATTACAATAATTATTTATTTAAAAACAAAAACAAACCTTACAGTACATAACAAACCATTATTCTCAGACAATTTAGGGCCAAATATGGAGCATGTTGGGCATTGCAAAACTAAAACATTTAACAGCAATGAATATGATGCAAAAGATTTCCATTAAATAAAGTTTTAAACCATGCTTGCCAACTTTCAGCTGGTTAGAACTATAGTACAGAATTGGATTCGTGTAACGGCTTTCTTCTGTGTACGAAGGAGAGGACCAAAGCGCAGCGTGGTTAGTGTTCATCATGTTTAATAAAGACAATAAACGTGAACACTACAAAATACAAAACAATAAATGTGAAAAACCGAAACAGTTCTGTCTGGTGCAGACACACGAAGACAGAAGACAACCACCCACAAAACCCAACACAAAACAGGCTACCTAAATATGGTTCCCAATCAGAGACAATGACTAACACCTGCCTCTGATTGAGAACCATATCAGGCCAAACATAGAAACGGGAAAACTAGACACACAACATAGAATGCCCACTCAGCTCACGTCCTGACCAATACTAAAACAAAGAAAACACAAAAGAACTATGGTCAGAACGTGATAATTCGAATGAGTTTAACAACATGTGCTTCTGTTTTGAATATACCAAACCACCGTATGATCTCAGAATTTCCGTTTTAAATCACACGTTTCCTTATAATGTTTCTGTGTTAGAAAAATAAGATTATTTGACTGATACAATTACATCCATTCCTGCAAATATGTTATCATGGTCTAGAATGAAAACTCCATTCAGTACTTAGATACAGGGACCATGCTGTACCTAGTCTAAAATACAGTCCTTTTAAAGAATCCTAGTCAAATGAAAAGTGGAACAGTTCATGATATTGAGAACTCTTCAAAGTGACATCCTCTTTCCCAACATTATGCACCAAGCCTCATTCAATTCCTTCTTGCTTGTCCTTAACCTGAAACAACCTGAAACCTGAAACAAAGTTTAAAAAGATATCATGAATTTATTTGTTACACATTCTGCTAATCTATCTGTGTCTATTGTCATATAGTCATTTAACTTTTGTTTTTATATTATATCTCTTAGTTATAATAGTAGTATTAAAAAATAATAATAATAATAGTATTGAAGATGAGTGTTTCAGGTATATTGCTAGTTATTGCAAGTGAAGATTTATGGAACGTAGATGGTGCTTACATACATTTTTGGCAAAAATTATCATTTTCCACAACCCGTTCTAGTATAGAGAACGATAAATATAATGTTATTAAATATTGGCAGTCTGCTACACTAGAACTGTTCCACGAAATACACAGACAAACCCATGTCAATCCAATATTGAGAGATATTATGAAATGTGTTGACGGTATCTCATCCAACAAGGACAGCTCACTGATGAGGTCAGTGATGGCATTAGTGAAAGCCTCCTGAGGACTGTAGTCTGGTGTAGTCTGAACACGGATCACAATCTTGTGCTCCAGAGGATGAGGGACCTTATAGCCAGCAAAGAGCACCTGGGGGTCCTTCAGAAGTTGTCTGCAAAAACAAGAAAATTAAGTTATGAAGAGTTTTACAATGATATATTATTGCACAAAAAAATCTAAATGAAATGAAATAGTTGAACTCACTGTCTGATGATGTTGCCAAGTGTGTGATCCTCTTAGTTCAACGTGAAGAGGCAGGCGTTAGGGACTTTTGTGTCCTTGATGATTGTGATTCTAGAAACAAAAACATTCTAAGTAAGAGTATTTCACTTACAGATTCATATTCAGTGGCAATGGCAGGTACACAATCACAGTAGTTACCTAGCTAGTAGCTGAGAATTCTCAACTCCACGATACTCAATGGAGTTGAATGGCGATGAGTTTTGGCGGAGTGTACCTCTGACTACACCGAGTCAGTATCAGTTGATACTTGTAAAAATGTCCATTCTTTAATGCGTGTCCTGTACAGTGCGTTCAGAAAGTATGCATACCCCTTGATTCCACATTTTGTGTTACAGCCTGAATTCGAAATTGATTAAATGTATATTTTTTCTGACCCATCTACACAATATCCCATAATTACAGTTAAAAAATATTTGGTGAATTTGTAGCAGATTTATTGAAAATGAAATACAGATATTTCCATGCATGGAGGCAAAAAGGACAATGTCAGAGGCTTAATTACATAAGAGAAAAGCTAAGAAATGGAGAGTTTAAAATAAAGAGAAGGGAGGGCCATAAAAGTAAATTTTGGGAAAGATTTGGTGAAGTGGTAAAATACTATGATAGCAGTGCCAGCTATGTTGTCAAATCAAATCAAATGTATTTATAAAGCCCTTCTTACATCAGCTGATGTCACAAAGTGCTGTACAGAAACCCACCCTAAAACCACAAACAGCAAGCAATGCAGGTGTAGAAGCATGTTGTGTGATGATTGTGAGGGCTATACAAATTTGGCAGTCACAAGAGGGTACTTCAAATAATCACTGTAGCCTACTGTTCAGATGGGTTAAATGGAAACTGAAATCTGAACACTGACTGTAGGTCTATAAACTCGCACAAAGCCTTTATATGAATTACTGCAGAATTAAGCATTTATTGCAGTAAAAGGATTTGCAATTGTCTGAGTGGACTAATCCATTGTGGAGGCCATGGGGATGGCACAGTCCATCACTCTAAAACATGTGCTACTGAAATAGTATATGGTTACAATACATAAAAACAATGGTGCAACACTAATAAAAATAATATTTTATTACAGATGCGCTTTCTCCCGCATTGGATAGCAGTCGCAGTAATCGGTTCTAAAACACAACAGTGCGCTGTTGAATTGGGCCCTTTCCTAGACCATGTTGCTATGTGCATAATAGCAACGTTAACCAATATATTGGTGTTGAGAACAATGCGATGGAGACAGCAGCGGCGTTAAGAGACAAGAAAACAGCCGTTGTCTTAATTGTCTAAGAAAAGTGAGAGGAAACCAACTTCATTAATTCTATAATCAATAGCCTAACTGTTAAATGTGCCTGGTTTTATAAATCATCCATATATATCTACAGAAATAAGACAGATCCTACTTCTGTTGCCTGTTTGAATGTTTGTTTAATAGCCTTCTGATTCTGTGAGCACCAAGCCTTCGTGACCAACAACCACAACATGTCAGATAAACAATTTTGTCTGTTTTTAATCTTTGCTATGCTGTAATGTTATTACTATTATTGTTATGATCATCATTATTATAATAAGTAATGTCATTATCATTAGTAGGCTTATTAGTATAGCAGCCTTGTATAACCCCCATCGAGCTGTAGCCCTAAGAGTGCATCCTGTTTAGTCTTAATACTGTAACTTACTTAGGCCAGTATTTCAATACTTACATGTCATCACACACGAATCATTCATGATTTGAAATGCAATCAAGCATTTTACCCATGAATAATTAGCGTATACAATAAATAAACAGTTCTATTCTGGAAATTGAATTCACGAATGCTACTGGTTTTAGCCTTTGCTGTAATAAAGGCTTTACAAAAAAAAATGTTTTAACTGGAGCAGTGGAAACGCATTCTCTGGAGTGATGATTCACACTTCACCATCTGGCAGTCCGACGGACGAATCTGGGTTTGGCGGATGCCAGGAGAACTCTACCTGCCCGACTGCATAGTGCCAACTGTAAAGCTCGGTGAGGGAGTAATAATGGTCTAGGGCTGTTTTTCATAGTTCGGGCTAGGCCTCTTAGTTCCAGTGAAGGGAAATATTAACACTACAGCATACAATGATATTCTAGATGATTCTGTGCTTCCAACTTTGTGACAACAGTTTGGGTAAGGCCCTTTCCTGTTTCAGCATGACAATGCCCCTGTGCACAAAGCGAGGTTCATACAGAAATGGTTTGTCGAGATCGGTGTGGAAGAACTTGACTGGCCTGCAGAGCCCTGACCTCAACCCCATCAAACACCTTTGGGGTGAATTTGAACGCCAACTGCGAGCTAGGCCTAATCGCCCAACCTCACAAATGCTCTTGTGGCTGAATGGTAGCAAGTTCACGCAGCAATGTTTCAACATCAAGTGTCAAGCCTTACTTTAATTTTCCTAAAAGCATGAAATGCATCTACTGCCATTCATTGAAGACTGGTTTGGATTTCTCGCTGACCACAAGCTGCCATTTTCATAACATTCTGGAACCTTGAGGGTTTATGACATAGTTAGCTCCTCTAGTAATGTAATAAGATCTCTATGATCGTAGCCAACTAAACTCAACTACACGATGAGTTAAGCGGCGACTAGTGTGGGCGAACTAGAGCTCCGACGTCACATACATTTTTGACATTTTATATAAACGACTTATTTCAGCACCCAAAGAATAGCGCACAATTACACATAACCGTGTCGTGGTAAACGTTAGTTCCAGACTATTCTTTGGGGGCTGAAATCCAGTCGGCCTATTATATGCTACTCAACTTCATCGTAAATAGTATAGTTGGGTTTAATCGGCTATATAATCGTGGAGTTGAGAATTCTCAGCTAGCTAGTTTGCGTTATTTCGCTGTAGTAGCCAGTATTATGCTAACTTGCTAGCTAGCCGTTTATGACTGAAATACTAACTCGTCTCGAGTCTCTACCACTCTAGCTACTGTGAAGCTATGAATAACTGGCAAAGCACAAACATAACGTTAGCCTGGCAGCATGCTGTGCAGCTATCTAGCTAGCTACCTCCCTGGCAGTTAATGTATAGCTAGCTAAAGTTACCATAAATTAACCAGAGTAACAACAATAGATAATGCCAGCTAGCTAAACGTTCTTGGAGTGAAACGTCAGCAAGCGATCTCGTAATAAATTACAGTGGCTAACTATATGTAAAACGTACTTATTTTCCCCTTCAAACAACAGAAATGACTCAAATGCAGGTGGTGCGTTCATATTTGATAACTACCTAGCGATAGACAAGGGTGCAAAAACTAAGAAACAGCGAACACACACCGCAGAGTACTTGAATGAGCGAGAAGATCCTGACTGCAGCGTGCAGGCTCAATGTTGGCGGAGTCAAACGGGTTTAAGCCGTCCGGTCTCTTTCATGGTCACCCAAGTTGAGGTAAACGTCAAAGATGTCAACGAAATCGAATCTTAATTGAACCAACCCTACAAGAATAAAACTATAAACCATGGAAGTAAGTGAGACTGTCAATATGCATATTGTACTTTGTAATATTCATGTTATACCAGTGCAGTGGTAACGTTATATTTTTATATGACCAATTACCGCACCGATGTTAGCATAGCGTTAATTAGAACCTATTTGCACGTGAGCTAGCTAAATGCTCACAGTGAGGGAATCTTATTTGGACAAATTTGCCTACTTGAGCAGTAAGCCTAGGTTTACATGTACAGTTATGTAATCGATTTGATCGTTGATTTTCTGTGTTTCTTCAATGTATGCCTTGTTCTGTTTGGCTGGCTCTAAATGTGTATCGTTGATGCCATTCCCTTAGTTACGCATAGCGAGTCTACTGGTCCCAACATACATGGCAGGTCAAGAAAAGTCATTGTAACTTGTCCACACTGCAAACTGAATTTAAATAAACTTCAAAACACATTTACATAGAAAGCATACACATTGCTTTGAAACAGTGTCCAAGGAAAGATTTTTGGTATGTGAGTGCATTGATGTGAGGAAATGGTGTGTTTACAATCGAAAACACATTTTCTGGTCCAGCAACACCCATACATGTTGTAAAAAATACTTGGGCTAATTCAGTTCCAACTGTGTTCAAAACTGTTATGCATGCTGCAGTATAAAAAGCTGTTGAATTGTACTTTTTCTTTACTTTCACATGCACTGTGTAAACAGAAACATTATCTGTTCTGGTCCCCTGGACATTGGAGGACTTTTGAAGTGGATGATGTTCAGGTTAGATATTCCTTTACATTATTCCACTGAACTGTACCATTTGATTGTCATTCCTTTATTGAAATTTGTACCTTGTTCACACCACAGGGCTTACCAAAGGTTTCTCAAACAACTGTGAGGTGTTTGTTTTGATGGTAAGATGCTGGCTATTCAGTATATTATATTAGTCTTATTTTCTGTTATAACGTATGAAAAGTTATTATTTCTGTGCTTGCAACATGCAAAGCACCCTATTGTTATTGCTCATACTTTTTCTTGTTTATTATTCTTGACACTTTTGGGGACCTATTTCCTACAGTTTTTACACTACATACATCAAACTCCTGCAGAGCTGGATGCTGATGTGAAATGCTGTGACTTCTTGGGGGGGATTATTATGATTTACTATTATTGTTATCAAACTTAACCTAATCTTTCTTAACTTACAGTACGCTCTGTACATTGCAATGGAAGCACAGTGGGATTTCACTTAGGTACGTATAAATTATGAAATTCTCATCACTAGTGGATATGTTTTTTGGGATACTCGTCTGATTGTGTGATTAAAAAAAATATTTGACAAAAATTCAAAAGGAAAACATGCAGCAAATTAGGTGACGGTGGTGCCTAGTTCTCCTGCAGGACGTTCCCCTGCTGTAAGTCTTGAACATTAAATAACTTTTCATTTTCTTCCTTAAAATCACTTGTTTCACTGTAGCTGGACTGACCTGAATATATGTTCATATGTAATTTATGTCATTCACTCACTAAAGTCTGAAGAAGAGCGGTTGAAAAATCGAAAAAGGCGGTGAAAACAAAACACACTACAGGTAGTTGTC
Organism: Salvelinus sp. IW2-2015; assembly: GCF_002910315.2. Lineage (NCBI taxonomy): Eukaryota > Metazoa > Chordata > Actinopteri > Salmoniformes > Salmonidae > Salvelinus > Salvelinus sp. IW2-2015. The sequence goes on along the minus strand of NC_036863.1, from coordinate 19,180,130 downwards.
ATAGGATGAGTGGTATAGTCTTAAACCAATGTTTAAAGACTTACCCCCCCCCCCCAATATATTTCAGGATGATGTAGAAGACACCCCCCCCACCACCACAAGAAGTCACATCATTCAGCTCTGCAGGACCAGGTACTGTATAGGCTAGTAGCTAAAGTAAGGTGCATTCTAGTACACACATGCCTAGAGGTTTCCTTACATTACTTAATGACCACAATCTTTTCTTTCTAGACTATACTGAAAACAAAATGCACGGCAAACTGGGAGCTGTGAACTGGGTATGTAGTCTTCTGTGTGTAATGCTGAAGGCTTGATGCATGGCAAGATATAATAGTTGTGATGACTGGTTGAGTAGTTATAAATATCACTGAAAACCCCTTTAGTAATAGTGGCTTTCGTTTGCATGGTGGAATTGTGAAAGTTGGGTGTAATTTGACTTGATCACCCAATGAGGCACTACTCTTAATATGTATTTTTCCTTTTTCTTCAAGGAAGCAGATGTTCTTCTAAGGGACACCCTAGAGGGAGCAAGGTGGTGCAAACTCCAAACATTTTAAAGGCACTGTTTCCTTCCCCAGTGTAGTTGGGATGGACGGGGAAGACCGCATTACAACMCTTAAAGAACTACGGTTGTATGATGGCCTGGATAAAGAGGACAATATTCTCCTCAAGGAACCATTCATGTTACAGAGAGATTAGGAGACGTGGAGGCAGTTGACGACAAGAAAATAACTGTCTTTGCCTCTTTTGAGGAGCAGGAGTGAAGCCCTTTTTGAGTGGTCAAACCTTGTTTTTGTCAGCTTTGTCAATTGTTAAATGTGTTATGTTGTTTAGTAAAGATGATGTAGTAGTCACCCGAGTCTTTGATCTCTTTACTGGCACTGGTATAACTTAATGTACAAAGCACATTCAGCTTGTCAGTATGTCTATATGGAATAGTCTGTCTCCATTCTCATTAGGAAAGTAAATAGCATTATTAATCAGGATGGGTAGTAACTGTGTGTATATATGCTCAATTAAATAATATAATTAAACATTTATCAACACAATTTTAACAGGACACAACAAGTCTGTTCACTGAAACAATATCAGTAGCTTGTCTCCAATATAGCATGAAGCTAAAAGTGTTACAACACATCTGCAGGTACCACTTTATATAATATTTCTTACGATCTTCAAAAATGAAATACGTTCGTATTAAACGTGTGCCTTGCGCAAACGTGTGTGTTTGTATTCAGTGTGTGACTGTCAAACCTCAAATTGACMAAATGTGGGCGGGGTCAAACGGTTGACTCCGCCCACATTGAGCCCGGCACCGAATTGCACGCTGCATTCAGGGGTACTTGGAGAGAGGGGCTAAATAGCTGGTGGGACCAACTTCCGGTAGTGTTTATTTATGAATGGATTTCAAAATAAAGCTATTTTTCAAGATCTGAGTCTTGAGTGAAATCGTAGAAACGAAATAATTATCAAATTTGTTTATCGGTTTATATACGCCGAATATAGTGCTCACTCGTGGTTTAAGATTGGTAAATTAGGAACTGCACTGGGATTCAATTATAACTAGAAACTAGCTTGCCTAATTGCTTTACTGGCTTGTGCCTGAAATGTGATGATCAAACGAGTCTAATTGGATTGACAAGGAGTGGATTATTTCATATGCATGTCCCGTGGGCTATCAACATATCTTGTGTTCACTATCACAACCTTCAACGGCCTACGATACGACCATCACTCAATAGGCCTATGCACGCCATTGTTTCGTTGTTATTCAAATGGTCTAGGTGCTTGTACCAGCTACAAATCGGGTTCCATGAGCCTTTCTTGTTAGTTGAGACGTATTATGTGCGCAGCCAAACTGACGTATGATGTAACATGCAAGTATTAGTGTACTAGATAAACTGCTTTGATAAAAATCCGTACATATGCTTTCTTTACTGAAGTTGTTTCAAGCTTCAGGTCAAGCTTATGGTGCATAGCCTGCCCTACCTGACGCTGTGCAGAGACTATTGGAAAAGGTTGGATAGATGTTTGAGCACTGTGCAAGGTGAGTTGGTGTTTTAGAATGTAGCCTGGTAGGCTTTTACATTATTTGTGTGTCACAGGTGGCTGGTGGCACCTTAAATGGTGAGGACAGGCTCATGGTAATGGCTGGAACAGAATACATGGAATGGTATTAAACGTGTGTGTGCGTGCTTAAGATCTGTTTTCTGTTTTGTGCCGATCAATTGATGGAAATGTATCCCTCAGAAAGCAAAATGGATCGTAATTATGAGAGAATCAAAAGAGCTCTAATATGCTGTCTAGGAGACAGAACGCGTCTCCTTCCTGAGCGGTATGACGGCTGCGGAAAATTATGTGGATATATTAAAGCAACATCTCAAGACATCAGTCAGGAAGTTAAAGCTTGGTCGCAAATGGGTCATCCAAATGGACAATGACCCCAAGCATACTTCCAAAGTTGTGGCAAAATGGCTTAAGGACAACAAAGTCAAGGTATTGGAGTGGCCATCACAAAGCCCTGACCTCAATCCTATAGAAGATTTGTGGGCAGAACTGAAAAAGCGTGTGCGAGCAAGAAAGCCTACAAACCTGACTCAGTTACGCCAGCTATGTCAGGAGGAATGGGCCTAAATTCACCAACTTATTGTGGGAAGCTTGTGGAAGGCTACCTGAAAAGTTTGACCCAAGTGAAACAATTTAAAGGCAATGCTACCAAATACTAATTGAGTGTATGTAAACTTCTGACCCACTGGGAATGTGATGAAAGAAATAAAAGCTGAAATAATTCTCTATTATTCCGACATTTCACACTCTTAAAGTAAAGTGGTGATCCTAACTGACCTGAGAAAGGGAATTTCTACAAGTGTTAAAWGKCAGGAATTGTGAAAAAGGGTCTAAATGTTTTTGGCTAAGGTAAACTTCCGACTTCAACTGTATTATTGCTCTGTTTTCCCCAATACTGTATTACTTCAATTTACAGTGAGGGGGGAAAAGTATTTGATCCCCTGCTGATTTTGTACGTTTGCCCACTGACAAAGAAATGATCAGTCTATAATTTTAAATGGTAGGTTTTTTTGAACAGTGAGAGACAGAATAACAAAAAATCCAGAAAAACATATGTCAAAAATGTTATGAGGGAAATAAGTATTTGACCCCTCTGCAAAACATGACTTAGTACTTGGTGGCAAAACCCTTGTTGGCAATCACATTAGTCAGACGTTTCTTGTAGTTGGACACCAGGTTTGCACACATCTCAGGAGGGATTTTGTCCCACTCCTCTTTGCAGATTTTCTCCAAGTCATTAGGGTTTCGAGGCTGACGTTTGGCAACTCAAACCTTCAGCTCCCTCCACAGATTTTCTATGGGATTAAGGTCTGGAGACTGGCTAGGCCACTCCAGGACCTTAATGTGTTTCTTCTTGAGCCACTCCTTTGTTGCCTTGGCCGTGTGTTAATGGTCATTGTCATGCTGGAATACCCATCCACGACCCATTTCAATGCCCTGGCTGAGGGAAGGAGGTTCTCACCCAAGATTTGACGGTACATGGCCCCGTCCATCGTCCCTTTGATGGGGTGAAGTTGTTCTGTCCCCTTAGCAGAAAAACACCCCCAAAGCATAATGTTTCCACCTCCATGTTTGGCGGTGGGGATGGTGTTCTTGGTCATAGGCAGCATTCCTCCTCCTCCTCCAAACACGGCGAATTGAGTTGATGCCAAAGAGCTCCATTTGTCTCATCTGACCACAACACTTTCACCCAGTTGTCCTCTGAATCATTCAGATGTTCATTGGCAAACTTCAGAGGGTCATGTATATGTGCTTTCTTGAGCAGGGGGACATGCGGGCGCTGCAGGATTTCAGTCCTTCACGGCGTAGTGTGTTACCAATTGTTTTCTTGGTGACTATGGTCCCAGCTGCCTTGAGATCATTGACAAGATCCTCCTGTGTAGTTCTGGGCTGATTCCTCACTGTTCTCATGATCATTGCAACTCCACGAGGTGAGATCTTGCATGGAGCCCCAGGGCGAGGGAGATTGACAGTTCTTTTGTGTTTAGTCCATTTGCGAATAATCGCACCAACTGTTGTCCCCTTCTCACCAAGCTGCTAGGCGATGGTTTTGTAGCCCATTCCAGCCTTGTGTAGGTCTACAATCTTGTCCCTGACATCCTTGGAGAGCTCTTTGGTCTTGGCCATGGTGGAGAGTTTGGAATCTGATTGATGGATTGCTTCTGTGGAAAGGTATCTTTTATACAGGTAACAAACTGAGATTAGGAGCACTCCCTTTAAGAGTGTGCTCCTAATCTCAGCTCGTTACCTGTATAAAAGACACCTGGGAGCCAGAAATCTTTCTGATTGAGAGGGGGTCAAATACTTTTTTCCCTCATTAAAATGCAAATCAATTTATAACATTTTTGACATATGTTTTTCTGGATTTTTTTGTTGTTATTCTGTCTCTCACTGTTCAAATAAACCTACCATTAAAATTATAGACTGATCATTTCTTTGTCAGTGGGCAAATGTACAAAATCAGCAGGGGATCAAATACTTTTTTCCCTCACTGTATATGTGGGGAGGTTGATCCTATAGTGGAAGTTTCTCTTCATTGGGTTTGTCACAGCGGTAGCTCATACATTGCAAACCCCTTGTCCCCATGCCGTTTGCTGTCTCTGACATGGATTTTCACTGGTCTCCAGCTTTTTGATGGAGATGTGGTGCTCGTTCCTCTTAGGGCTTGTACGTTAGTGAACATCAGATATCCCATTTGGGGCTATTGCCCCTTGAGCCCAAATTGGAGATAGAGAGGGAAAATGAACCTCAGCCTATGTCCACCAGGTTATACTGTGGATTTGAAATGGTCTTCCGGCAGGTCATGTCGTCCTCAGCACTTAAGTGGATCCACTGCATGCTCCAGTAGTGCAGGAGTGCACCACTTGAGGGTACTGTCTATTTGAACACACTGCCTCGACTGGTAGGCGAGTACTGGTCATGTGCAAGTTGCCAGTTGTTAACATCTGCAGGTGGAGTTGTCCAATATGTTGGTCTTCTAGCAGGTCATTGTGTCCTCTGCACTTAAACGGATCCACCACATACTTGTTAAGGATGTTACCGAGTGTAGCACTCTAGCTGGCTTTTGGCCCTCCCTAATGAGGGCTTCCCAGAAGCCTCAGCAGGACCCTTCCCTGTTAACCTCACTAATGGAGGACGAGTCGTCCTGGGTGGTCCAGGTACTACTGAGCATGTGCAAGAAAATCGCCTCACCCTCAGCATGTGACTGATAACCTTTGACCCAGACTTCCTTGGCTGCTACAGGAGCACTGAGTGACCGCCCAAGAGGGTAGACTTTTGATGATGCCCACAGGTGAGATGCGATAAGCTCCAGTACAGTAATGGAGTGCACCTTGAGGGTTCCCAGCTCTTTGAACGCACTGTCTCGTCTGGTAAGCTTTTTGTGCATATGGAACATTTGCAGGGTGCCCGTTTTTAGTTCTTCACCAATGTGTTGGTGTGCCGCTCCTTGTTCAATGGAATGTAAGTTATTGTAATGGAGGCCTAGTCAAAGTGCTGGATGAGAACATTAAGTTTGGAGGGCAGCTAGCTGTACCTCCTCCGTCCTGTACACTACGAGCCTCACTGGTCAGCAAAAGATGAGAGCTCTTTCTTTAGCCAGGCTGAGAGCAGGACATACTCTCTCTGAGGGTAGATGTGGACTAGAGCCAGCACACACTGCTGGCTTGACTGTCAGAGCCTGTTGTCAACCTGTTTTGCTCTTGAATGCTTTATCCTGAACACAGTCCTCTACAGTTCCTACATACATTGTAACACATATGTCTATGGGAGTCACTCTTGGCTTTGAGGCAGAATATAATAATATATTGAATATTGCACTGCAGCACTTGGAATCCTAAAAAGTAGGTTAGGTGACCCAACAGCTGCCAACACAGACATAGTGCTGTTGTAGTCCTCCTTTGTTAGTGATTTTGTAACATGTAAAAGATGTGGAACATACATCTTCTTCCTTTTCTATAAGGCGCATAACTACAGTACATCCAAACCAACAATTATGACTGACAACACATCTTTGTTGAATTACTGAACTCAGTATAAAAATAAAAATGTATTTCTCATTATAAACTGGGTGGTTTGAGGCCTGAATGCTGATTGGCTGACAGCCGTGGTATATCAGACCGTATACCTTGGGTATGATGAAACATTTATTTGTACTGCATTAATTATGTTGGTAACCAGTTTATAATCGCAATAAGGCACCTCGGGGGTTTGGCTGTATCCAGGCACTCCGTGTTGTGTCGTGCTAAGAACAGCCCTTAGCCATGGTATATTGGCCATATACCACACCACCTCGGACCTTATTGCTTAAATAAAGCATGAAGAATGTGCCTACGTTTTTGTCATTTAGTATTGTTAACATGTTTTTTCTTGTTTTGATAGCATTGTAATGTTTGTTTTGTATTCATTAAAAACGTAATTGTCATAAGAGCATTATTTCATGGGTTTCAAAATGACTTTTATTTTGACATTTGAAGATCATTTCAAACCGGAAGTTAGCCAATTTACTCTACAGGCAAAAAAAAGCTGAAACATAGGAAGAAAACAGACAAATAGAAGTTACTTTCCTAATTAGCTGAATGTCTGAAGATATAAGGCAGTGTACACTGTTGTATTTACCTGTCTCCAAAGATAACAGACGGGTCAGAAATAAAAAAAAAACAGGCAGGAGGTTGAGTTATGCAAACGCCTGTCTTTTCCGACGAAATGAGAAGGCGGATGAGGACTTTAAATTAGCTAGTTAGCAAGCTCACGATTTTCTTCGTTTAGCAAGGTTTGTGTGATTATTACTCTCTTTATCAGAGAACTATAGAGACAGTAATCACGGCAGTTGTCTGTAAATACGTGCCCAGAATTGTCATTCATTGACCGCCTCGGGGCTCTCCCCCGGCCGGCGACAAGCATGGCAGGAAATCCGAGGAGGGGCGCAGGTCTCATCGGCTTGATGAAGGACGCATTTCAGCCCCATCACCAGCCTCTCCAGCCTCACCAACCTGCAGTGGTAGACAAGAAAATGGTGGAGAAATGCTGGAAACTTATGGATAAGGTAGGTAACAAGCCAACTAATTTCCTCGGGTCTTATGGTAAGTGCATTTAAATGGCAAGAATACTTAACATATGAAATGCCAGGTTTACTGTAATGTCCATAGTGTAGCAAAACAATAGGTCACAGAACATAGGAGATAGTTTGACAGTTTTTTTCTAAATGAGGGGAACAATTACCACGACTGATCATGTAAATACTATTTAGTCTGCAAAATGAAGCGAATGTTTTCAGACATTTACTTATTTTTCTTCATAAAATGGTCTCCAATACGTTGTTCCCCCAAATGGCCCGAATTTCACAAATTATGCTAATTGAGCAATGTACAGTATTTTGATTTCAACAGTGTGCAAGTTGTCTTTGGCAGGAAGACACTTGCCTATTGAGTTTCACAACTAAGTCTATTTTCAAATGTGTGATTGAACTATCACGTGTTTTATTTTCAATATTTTTTTTTTGCTCACTGACTCAGTTTGAATTAACACAATTGTACCTAACTGATCCCTGTGTCAAATGGCCTATTCAACCAGAACAACAATACCAAATTATTTTGTCATGTTTTATACATTTGTCATACAATCGTGTAGGCCTATCATTTGAGGTTGTATGTTCCTTTTCCTACTGCTGGTGTGGTAAAAATATCAACACTTACATTTTGTGAATTGTATTTTCTTAAATACAAAGATGAGGACTACCTGGTGTACTGTCATAAGACAATTGAGACCATAACAAGGGACTGGCTAGGCCTGGTTGAATAACCCAGTTGAATTACAAACATCATCCAGACTGTAAATAATTGGTTTAACCACAAGCAGGAGCCACAATGTAAATATTGAATTCTCCACTTGCATGTAAATATCCAGGTCATTCATACCCAAAATTTACTCTCACACTGTATCATGATACGTCCTGACTGGTTATTCTGTCTCTACATTCAAATATATCTGTCCATCTTCCCCATTCATGCAGTCGGCCCACACAAGCAATAGAACATATTATCATAAATCATAAAGGCAGAACAAAACAAGTGCATCTGTATCCTGTGTCGTTGTTTTAATTCCATCCCAGTGTCAGCATGATATTACTAGTGACACTTTCAGTTCTTGTAATTTCTAGGGCCAGACTTGCTCTCCTGACTGTTTTCTCCAGGTTCCTCTGACCTCGTCTCACCCTCCCTTTCCCACACAGGTGGTACGTCTGTGCCAGAACCCTAAGGTGGCCCTGAAGAACAGCCCCCCATACATCCTGGACCTACTGCCAGACACCTACCAGCACCTCCGCACCATACTGTCACGCTACGAGGGCAAGATAGAGACGCTCGGGGAGAATGAGTACTTCCGGGTGGTGATGGAGAACCTGACCAATAAGATCAAGCAGACCATGAGCTTGTTCAAGGAGGCCAAGGAGCGCATGTATGAGGAGAACTCTCAACCCAGGTAAAATGGAGGGGGATATTGCGCCTGCTGGTAGCCAGTCTGTTTCTGCTATAGCCAACATGTTGTTTCTTCAAGGCAATAGTTTATAAACCAAACAAAAATATAAATGCAACATTTAAAGTATTGGTCCCATGTTTCATGAGCTGAAATAAAAGATCCTAGAAATGTTCCATACACACACACAAAGGTTATTTCTCTCAAATTGTGCACAAATTTGTTTACATCCCTTTTAGTGAGCATTTCTCCTTTGCCAAGATAATCCATCCACCTAACAGGTGTGGCATATCAAGAAGCTGATTAAAACAGCATGATCATTACACAGGTGCACCTTGTGCTAGGAACAATAAAAGGCCACTCTAAAATGTGCAGTTTTGTCACACAACACAATGCCACAGAAGTTTGAGGGAGCGTGCAATTGGCATGCTGACCGCTAGAATGTCCACCACAGCTGTTAACAGAGAATTGAATGTTCATTACTTTACCATAAGCCGCCTCCAACTATGTTTTACTGAGTGTGCAGTTGGCGTGCTGACTGCAGGAATGTCCACCAGAGCTGTTGCCAGAGAATCTAATGTTCTTCTATCTACCATAAGCCTCCTCCGTCATTTTAGAGAATTTGGCAGTACGTCCAACCTGCCTCATAACCACAGACGATGTGAATGGTGTTGGGTGGGTGAGTGGTTTGCTCATGTGAACAGTGCCCCATGGTGGCGATAGGGTTATGGTATGGGCAGGCAGGCATAAACTAGGCACAACGAACACAATTGCATTTTATTGATGGCAATTTGAATGCACAGAGACACCGTGGCGATATCCTGAGGCCCAGTGACGTGCCATTCATCCGCCGCCATCACATTTTTCAGCATGATAATGAATGCCGCAAGGATCTGTACACAATTCATGGAAGCTGAAAATGTCCCAGTTCTTCCATGGCCTGCATACCCACCAGACATGTCACACATTGAGCATGTTTGTGATGCTCTGGATCAATGTTTACGACAGCGTGTTGCCAGTTCCTGCCAATATCTAGCAACTTCGCACAGCCATTGAAGAGTGGGACATGCCACAATTAACACCCTGATGAACTGTATGCAAAGGAGATGTGTCGCGCTGCATGAGGCAAATGGTGGTCACACCAGATACTGACTAGTTTTCTGATCCACGCCCCTACCTTTTTTATTTTTTATTTAATTTTTTACTTTTCTCCCCAATTTCGTGGTATCCAATTGTTAGTAATTACTATCTTGTCTCATCGCTACAACCCCGTACGGGCTCGGGAGAGACGAAGGTCGTAAGCCATGCGTCCTCCGAAACACAACCCAACCAAGCCGCACTGCTTCTTAACACAGCGTGCATGTGTCAGAGGAAACACCAATGTGTCAGAGGAAACACCGTGCACCCGGCTCCCTTGGTTAGCGCGCACTGCGCCCGGCCCGCCACAGGAGTCATTGGTGCGCGATGGAACAAGGATATCCCTACCGGCCAAACCCTCCCTAACCCGGACGACGCTAGGCCAATTGTGCGTCGCCCCACGGACCTCCCGGTCGCGGCCGGCTGCGACAGAGCCTGGGCGCGAACCCAGAATCTCTGGTGGCACAGCTAGCGCTGCGATGCAGTGCCCTAGACCACTGCGCCACCCGGGAGGCCCCACGCCCCTACCTTTTTTAAGGTATCTGTGACCAACAGATATATATATATATATATATATTCCCAGTCGTGAAATCCATAGATTAGGCCCTAATTAATTAATTTCAATTGACAGATTTTCTTACAGTGCATTCGGAAACTATTCAGACCCTTCACTTATCCCACATTTTGTTACATTAGCCTTTAATCTAAAATGTATTAAATATATATTTTTTCTACATACAATACCCCATAATGACAAAACGAAAACAAGTTTTTAGAAATCTATAAAAAGCATACCTGATTTACATAAGTATTCAGACCCTTTGCTATGAGACTTAACGGGTACATCCTGTTTCCATTGATCATCCTTGAGATGTTTCTACAACTTGGAGTTCACCTGTGGTAAATTCAGTATATTGGACATGATTTGCAAAGGCACACAGCTGTCTATACAAGGTCCCACAGTTGACAGTGCAAAGCACAGCAAAAAAACAAGCCATGAGGTCTAAGGAATTGTCCGTAGAGCTCCAAGACAGTATTGTGTCGGCACAGATCTTGGGAAGGGTACCAAATAATTTCTGCTCCATTGAAGGTCCCAAAGAACACCGTGGCCTCCATTATTCTTAAATGGAAGTAGTTTGGAACCACCAAGACTCTTCCTAGAGTTGGCCGCCTGGCCAAACTGATCAATCGAGGGAGAAGGGCCTTGGTCAGGGAGGTGACCAAGAACTCGATGGTCACTGACAGAGTTCCTCTGTGGAAATGGGAGAACCTTCCAGAAGGACAACTGTCTCTGCAGCACTCTACCAATCAGGCCTTTATGGTAGAGTAGAGTGATAAACAAGATGTGTAACAATGTGGAAAAAGTGAAGGGGTGTGAATACTTCCCGAATGCGCTGTATATGAACTAACTCAGTAAAATCTTTTAAATTGTGGTGTTTTATTTTTGTTCAGTATAGTTGTTGATTGTAAAACCAGGTGAGGTCAAAATTAGCGCAAAGGCTAGAACCCAACTTGAAAAGTAGGCCTAGGTGATCCTATCAAATGTTTCCTTTCTTATTGTCAAGATTACTGGTATGTCTTATTTTTGGTGGGGTTTCTCATGTGATGTCTTGGTTTTTTAGTTAATGTGGTTTGTTACACTCCCCTGCAAGTGGTAGAAATGTTTAAGCCCATTTATGCTGAACTCAGAAGAGTTAAGCTTCAAAACAGGAACACCCCCAATGACCCTGGTGGGAGATGCTGTGTTATCAGTGTTTTGAATCTCTATGGTGGTTTGTGACAGGCAGAGTGCTGCATGCTGAGAAGATACGATTTCCAAGAAACTACCACACACCTCAAACCAATGTTCCATTAATTAAGCACGTGTTATTTGAAAAAATCTTTTGCCATTTTAGCCACAACAAAAAATACTAGAAAATAGGAATTGGGCATTTATTATTTAGTTGCAGGTCATGTTGCATAAAGGAAAGTGGGGATGTAAGAACCACTTAAGCTAAACAAACAGATATTTTTAGGGTATATTTCCTCTACTCAGAAATACATTGCTAAGCTAAAAACCCATCCTGTTTACTTTAGTTTCAGTTTAGCAATCATAAATATCTCATTCTAGTTCTGTGGAAGCAATGATGCTATCAGGGATTCTTCTGACTCACAAGTAGAATAAATGCATGTGCCATTATAAGAAACTGACATGCTAGTACTCATATACCAATGCAATAGTTTGGTCATTAAAAAGGTTAACATACACATTGTTTGGTGTTGTGTGCCTTTGCAATGGGTTCTCAGCAGATGACACTTCTAAGAAGCTCATCATACATTCTTACAACTGAATGATTGTATACCAACCCCAACTCAAAGGCATCCAATCCTAAAAGACTAGGCATATACTACCTAGCCTTAAATGTTTGACCCGGGGGTGCCAAATTCAAGAAAATACATTACCATTGGTCAACTTCAGGGATGAGGTTTGTCTGAGGACGCTAAGATGACATACCTTTTCTTCATAGGCGGAACTTGACCAAGCTGTCGCTGATATTCAGCCACATGCTGGCTGAGCTAAAAGCCATCTTTCCCAATGGCCTATTCCAAGGAGACAACTTCCGCATCACCAAAGCCGACGCCGCCGAGTTCTGGAGGAGGTCTTTTGGTGACAAGTGAGGTTTTTTTGGGCTCCGTTATCTTATCAAATTTCCTTAGTTGGGATGCTGTATTTACAAACGGGGTTCAAATGAAACAAACGTTTAACTAAAAACATGCCTGGGGATAATTACTACTTTTGTATCACTAAACCCTCTCCTCTGTAGGACCATTGTTCCATGGAGGATGTTCCGGCAGGCTCTTCATGAGTTCCACCCCATCAGCTCAGGCCTGGAGGCCATGGCTCTGAAGTCTACCATCGACCTCACATGCAACGACTACATCTCCGTCTTCGAGTTTGACATCTTCACCAGGCTCTTCCAGGTAAGGATTTCTCAAATGCAAATAATGATGGATGGGTTTTAATAACTTTTCCAGGTGCCTAAAGCACTTTAGATTGAATGGTGGAAACTCAACTCATCCACTACCAAAATAGTTGTACACCCCTTCCACCACCAATATGTAGGGAATCTGCTTTCACTGCTCCCAATTCCCATTCCTGACCCACTCACTATCATATTACTTTGGATAAGAGCATCTGCTAAATTAATACAAAGTGACTTACATTAAGTCAATTCAGGACCACTTACTGTAGCGGTCATCATATTCATAAGTAATGAACTACCTTTTTCAAAGTTCTCTGAGGAGCCAAATGTTTACAGAGCTCAACTGCTGTGTAGATAGTTAACTGTAGAAGCTAACAAAACATGGGTACCTTTTATTCCATCAGTGGCAATAAAGACGTGTGAGTACAAAGCTAGAGATGGCTGCTCAATCATTATTTAGGGTGGGGTGGTTAAAGTACAGTCAGTACGTCCTCTATTGGATGTCTCTCAACAGGGCGGGGCCTTTACAGTAGTTCCTTCGATTTTGTGTGCACAGAAGCCACAAGTGTTGGCACAGTCTGTCTGGGCAGACGGAAACCAAAATGACTTCCTCAAATTAGCCTTGAGAATTGAGCTGGAGCAGAGTTGCCTGTATGTTTAGTTTGTAGTGCAGCAGTGGTTACCTGCCAGTGGACAAAAGGAACACCAATGTGAGAAATGCTATTCATTGACTACAACTCAGCGTTCAACACCATAGTGCCCTCAAAGCTCATCACTAAGCTAAGGATCCTGGGACTAAACACCTCCCTCTGTAACTGGATTCTGGACTTCCTGAAGGGCTGCCCCCAGGTGGTGAGGGTAGGTAACAACACATCCGCCACGCTGATCAACAACACTGGAGCCCCTCAGTCCCCTCCTGTACTCCCTGTTCACCCAAGACTGCGTGGCCAGGCACGACTCAAACACCATCATTAAGTTTGCAGATGACAACAGTGGTAGGCCTGATCACGGACAACGATGAGACAGCCTATAGGGAGTAGGTCAGTGACCTGGCCTGGTGGTGCCAAAATAACAACCTAACCCTCAACGTAATCAAGACAGAGGAGATGATTGTGGACTACAGGAAAAAGAGTACCGAGCATGCCCCCATTCTAATTGACGGGGCTGTAGTGGAGCAGGTTGAGAGATTCAAGTTCCTTGGTGTCCACATCACCAACAAACTATCATGGTCCAAACACACCAAGACAGTCGTGAAGAGTGCACGACAAAGCCTTTTCCCCCTCAGGAAACTAAAAAGATTTGGCATTAGTCCTCAGATCCTCAAAAGGTTCTACAGCTGCACCATCGAGAGCATCCTGACTGGTTGCATCACTGCCTGGTATGGCAACTGCTCAGTCTCCGACCACAAAGCACTACAGAGGGTAGTGCGTACGGCCCAGTACATCACCGGGGCCAAGCTACTTGCCATCCAGGACCTCTATACTAGGCTGTGGCAGAGGAAGGCCCTAAAAATGGTCAAAAACCCCAGCCGCCCCAGTCATAGACTGTTCTCTCTATTACCGCATGGCAAGCGGTACTGGAGCGCCAAGTCTAGGACCAAAAGGCTTCTCAACAACTTTTACCCCCAAGCCATAAGACTCCTGAACAGGTTATCAAATGGCTAACTGGACTATTTACATTGTGTGTGTGTGTGTCCAACCCCTCTTACGCTGCTGCTACTCTGTTTATCATCTATGCATAGTCAGTAACTATACACACATGTATACTACCGTTCAAAAGTTTGGGTTCACTTAGGAATGTCCTTGTGTTTTTCTTTCAAAAACATTTCTTTGTCCATTTAAAATAATGTAAAATTGATCAGAAATACAGTGTAAACATTGTTAATGTTGTAAATGACTATTGTAGCTGGAAATGGTTGATTCTTTTTTTTTGGGGGGGGGGGGAATGGAATATCTACATAGGCGTACAGAGGCCCATTATCAGCAACCATCAGTCCTGTGTTCCAATGGCACGTTTTGTTAGCTAATCCAAGTTTATCATTTTAAAAGGCTAATGGTCATTAGAAAACCCTTTGCAATTATGTTAGCACAGCTGAAAACTGTTAAAGAAGCAATAAAACTGGCCTTCTTTAGACTAGTTGAGTATCTGTAGCATCAGCATTTGTGGGTTCGATTACAGGCTCAAAATGGCCAGAAACAAAGAACTTTCTTCTGAAACTCGTCAGTCTATTCTTGTTCTGAGAAATTAAGGCTATTCCATGTGTGAAATTGCCAAGAAACAGAAGATCTCATACAACGATGTGTACTACTCTCTTCACAGAACAGCGCAAACTGGCTCTAACCAGAATAGAAAGAGTGGGAGGCCCTGGTGCACAACTGAGCAAGAGGACAAGTACAGTCGTGGCCAAAAGTTTTGAGAATGACACAAATATTAATCTCCACAAAGTTTGCTGCTTCAGTGTCTCTAGATATTTTTGTCAGATGTTACTATGGAATACTGAAGTATAATTACAAGCATTTCATAAGTGTCAAAGGCTTTTATTGACAATTACATGAAGTTGATGCAAAGAGTCAATATTTCCAGTGTTGACCCTTCTTTTTCAAGACCTCTGCAATCCGCCCTGGCATGCTCTCAATTCATTTCTGGGCCACATCCTGCTGATGGCAGCCCATTCTTGCATAATCAAAGCTTGGAATTTGTCATTTGTGGGTTTTTGTTTGTCCACCGCCTCTGAGGATTGACCACAAGTTCTCAATGGGATTAAGTTCTGGGGATTTTCCTGGCCATGGACCCAAAATATCGATGTTTTGTTCCCGAGCCACTTAGTTATCACTTTTGCTTTATGGCAAGGTCATGCTGGAAAAGGCATTGTTCGTCACCAAACTGTTCCTGGATGGTTGGGAGAAGTTGCTCTTGGAGGATGTGTTGGTACCATTCTGTGTTTCTTAGGCAAAATTGTGACTGAGCCCACTCCCTTGGCTGAGAAGCAACCCCACACATGAATGGTCTCAGTATGTTTTACTGTTGGCATGACACAGGACTGATGGTAGCGCTCACCTTGTCTTCTCCGGACAAGCTTTTTTCGGATGCCCCAAACAATCAGAAAGGGGATTCATCAGAGAAAATGACTTTACCCCAGTCCTCAGCAGTCCAATCCTGTACCTTTTGCAGATATAAGTCTGTCCCTGATGTTTTTCCTGGAGAGAAGTGGCTTCTTTGCTGCCCTTCTTGAACCAAGGCATCCTCCAAAAGTCTTCGCCTCACTGTGCGTGCAGATGCACTCCACCTGCCTGCTGCATTCCTGAGCAAGCTCTGTACTGGTGGTGCCCCGATCCGCAGCTGAATCAACTTTAGGAGACGGTCCTGGCGCTTGCTGGACTTTCTTGGGCGCCCTGAAGCCTTCTTCACAACAATTGAACCGCTCTCCTTGAAGTTCTTGATGATCCGATAAATGGTTGATTTAGGTGCAATCTTACTGGCAGCAATATCCTTACCTGTGAAGTCCTTTTTGTGCAAAGCAATGTTGACGGCTCATGTTTCCTTGCAGGTAACTATGTTTGACAGAGGAAGAACAATGATTCCAAGTACCACCCTCCTTTTGAAGCTTCCAGTCTGTTATTTGAACTCAATCAGCATGACAGAGCGATTTCCAGCCTTGTCCTCGTCAACACTCACACCTGTGTTAACGAGAGAATCACTGACATGTCAGCTGGTCGTTTGTGGCAGGGC
Organism: Salvelinus sp. IW2-2015; assembly: GCF_002910315.2. Taxonomy (NCBI): domain Eukaryota; kingdom Metazoa; phylum Chordata; class Actinopteri; order Salmoniformes; family Salmonidae; genus Salvelinus; species Salvelinus sp. IW2-2015. The sequence goes on along the minus strand of NC_036863.1, from coordinate 19,163,763 downwards.
TGAAAKGCAGTGGAAATGTTTTTGGGGGGATTCAGTTCATTTGCATGGCAAAGAGGGACTTTGCAATTCATCTGATCACTCTTCATAACATTCTGGAGTATATGCAAATTGCGATCATACAAACTGAGGCAGCAGACTTAGAAAATGTATATTTGTGTCATCCTCAACTTTTGGCCACGACTGTACATTAGTGTCTAGTTTGAGAAACAGACACCTCACAAGTCCTCTACTGGCAGCTTCATTAAATAGTACCCGCAAAACACCAGTCTCGATGTCAACAGTGAAGAGGCGACCCCGGGATGCTGGCCTTCTAGGCAGAGTTCCTCTATCCAGTGTCTATGTTCTCTTGCCCGTCTTAATCTTTTCTTTTTATTGGCCAGTCTGAGATGGATTTTTATTTGCAACTCCGCCTAGAAGGCCAGCATCCCGGAGTCGCCTTTTCACTGTTGACGTTGAGACTGGTGTTTTGCGTGTACTATTTAAYGAAGCTTCACAGCTTTTTGTGCATATGGAAAATGTCTGGGATCTTTTATTTCAGCTTATGAAACATGGGACCAACACATTGCATTTATATTTTTGCTCAGTGTTATAACAAGATGCAATCATTTTCTGTTAGTGAGAAGAACAAAAACCTAATTTGATCTATTTCCTGTTATTTTATTTCCACGATAATTGCAGAATAAGTTCTTCAACTCTTCTGATGGTTTCATACTCGCAAAATAGCCAATAGGCCTACAACAATTTAGGATGGGCTACCATTTGTCCCTTCTCTCATTTAATTGAACCCACTTCACAGTAGTAAATGGATAAGCTATTTTAAAGTATTTTGGTCTATGCTGTCCAATCCAAAGCGCAGTGTAACGGTAGAACAGACGGACCTTTTTCCATTGATGTTTATAGGCTACGTCTGAATACCTTAATGTCAAATTTCAATATAATTTATAATCATAAGAATAAATTCCTCACCTTTTCTAGCCACAATGAGTTCATATTCCCGACGTAGCCATACAACAAATTACCATGTGAATCTCTCATTTAATTGGGCCTATTAGATAGGCCATTATAATTTCAAGTGTTTTACTCTATGCATCCGAAAGGGAGCGTGGTTTATAACAGTAGAATTTATCAGGTGAACAGACAGTTTATTTTACATTGAAGTGTGTTGACAAACACTAAGTAGTAGGCCTGCTGTAGGTTTTTTTCTTTTCTGAGTAGACAATGTTTCAGAATTTGTGGGCAGTGCAGCATATTTAGGTTCTGGAAAAGGTAAATGCAAAACATCATTGAATTCGAGTGATCTGTTTACAGGTGCACAACAATTTAATTGTTTTTGTCTCTCAAACTGTCAGGCTACAGCAAATGTAACTGCAAAAGAAACCATTCTGCCAACACCTCCAAATACATTTAATCAAGTTCGCCATTGCTATTCCCTTTAGATACTACCAAAGTATACAGAAAATAAGGACCTTCTTGTCACCATAAAAGGTGAAGGGTGTTTTTCAGGCAGAGGTTGTTATGCTTGTTCACGGATACAGTTTTGCGACAAGCTTGATTTTATAAACAGAAAACATGGCATGTGCCAAATTTATGAATCTCAATATTTAGTGTAAAATGTACACAACGGTTCTAAATGAGGCCACAGGAGACCAACTGGGTGTGAAGGCGTTTGTTCTCGACCATCACTACACGCCAGCTTCAACTAGAAATCAATTGATCATTAAGGCATTGAGGAGATTTAGAGCTAGGCTGGAACAAAATTATGCACGCCCTGTAGTTCTCCAGAACATCGTTGGTGACCACTGTTGCCGTGAATATCAGGTGAAGAACACAAGTTCTTCTTTGTTAACTAGGATAAAGATTTGTTGTCAATACAAAGAGAAGCTGTTGTTGCTTAAGGGTTCTGACCGTGGTGTGTGTGTTGTATTGTGCAGCCGTGGTCATCTCTCCTGAGGAATTGGAACAGCCTGGCTGTCACACACCCGGGGTATATGGCCTTCCTCACCTACGACGAGGTTAAGGCCCGACTGCAAAGGTTCATCCACAAGCCTGGCAGGTGAGACACTCACACACACAACGACACATACACCTGATGCTGAAGTATATATTTTGACATGCACACTTGCATTCAAAAAAACATCACAGACCATCCAAGTACATCATGTACACACTCAACTTCTCTCACACCACACATCTTTGGTCTGCCTCTGTCAGTTATATCTTCAGACTGAGTTGCACTCGGCTGGGCCAGTGGGCCATTGGCTACGTCACTGCAGATGGGAACATTCTGCAGACCATCCCCCACAACAAGCCCCTCTTTCAGGCCCTCATTGATGGATTCAGGGAGGGATTGTGAGTATGACATAATCAAGATGAAAGAATGACCAAATACTAGCTTTTCTGGTTCAGTCAAGGCGTTTGCAAAATCTGTGTGACGTTTCCTCTGTAGTTGGTAGTCAAACTGATTTCAACCTCTTTCAATCATCACATAATTGCTAATTTAATTAGCCTGTGGCTTCAACTGGCCATTGAAATGTTTTTTTTTTGCTCTCTCTCCAGCTACCTGTTCCCAGATGGCCGGGCCCAGAACCCAGACCTCACAGGGCTGTGTGAGCCCTCCCCACAGGACCACATCAAAGTCACACAGGTCAGACACATTCTCACATCCACTAAGTTCATAACATTCACTACAGGTCGTAATTCAGACTTCAGATGCACTTGTGACTCAAACTTTTGCCTAATGTAAATTTCAATTGCTTACAATACCCTAAACATACATTTGTATACTTATTCAGATTTATGTGAATCTGTCTTATGTCAAATGGATGGATGTTTCCTAAAATCAGAATTGAATATTTGTCCTATTGAAGTATCTCATACACTGAGATGACAATTCTGATGTATCGTTTACGTGTGTGATACTCATCCTTTCTCTTCCCTGTGCTACAGGAGCAGTACGAGCTCTACTGTGAGATGGGCTCCACATTCCAGCTGTGTAAGATCTGTGCCGAGAATGACAAGGATGTAAAGATAGAGCCCTGCAGCCACCTCATGTGTACCTCCTGTCTCACTGCCTGGCAGGTATTTCCCAGAATTAGGTCATGTTGCAAGAGTGTCTATTGTTTCACACTCATTTTGTACATTTTATTGGTCGTAAAGTGCTGAGAATAGACATTTTATTCCTACTCTTATGGGTAAAATGAGAAAAAGAAACCCGCACTCTGCTCTTTAATAAGCTTTATGTATCGGTTCCACGGCCTTCTTCAGAGCTTTTGAGTTTTTTAAATTAGCACCCTCATGTAGACCTAGCCCCACCCACATCCGTTCCACCCATAAAATTGGGTTGGAGTTGAGGGGAAACAAATAAGTGCTACCAAATATAACAATATGCATTTCATAAATATTTAAATAAAGTGTGTACATACAGTGGGGCAAAAAAGTATTTAGTCAGCCACCAATTGTGCAAGTTCTCCCACTTAAAAAGATGAGAGAGGCCTGTAATTTTCATCATAGGTACACTTCAACTATGACAGACAAAATGAGAAAAGRAATTCCAGAAAATCACATTGTAGGATTTTTAATGAATTTATTTGCAAATTATGGTGGAAAATAAGTATTTGGTCACCTACAAACAAGAAAGATTTCTGGCTCTCACAGACCTGTAACTTCTTCTTTAAGAGGCTCCTCTGTCCTCCACTCGTTACCTGTATTAATGGCACCTGTTTGAACTTGTTATCAGTATAAAAGACACCTGTCCACAACCTGTCACATGTAATTTCTTTTGAGTTGTTCAGAATGTTTTGATATTTAATCAATCCATAAATAATCTAGACCTACATGTAAAAGTATCTCTTGCACTTTTGACAATTTCACAAGACATGTTTTATATGATGTGCCTAAATACTTAACCACTTGATTATTTAATTACCTACATGTTATCTGTTTGGAAGGCAACATGTTGTAAAAAAATCTCTAAATTGGGCATGCCTAAAAGTAGTGAAATTGAAGGCATATGTAGTGTGTGTGTTAACTTTGATAGTGTTGTATGCAACATTATCGACAAGTGACTTGATGCCTACTGTGCCAAAGTGATTTAGAGTTGTTCAACGGGAGTGACAACGAGTGTGTGTTGCTAACAATAATATTGTGAAAATTCCACTTTTAACCATAGAAATTTGATTAAAATAAATGTTGTGCATGCCAACATTAGGTGATAATTAAGAGTAGGCAAAGTGATTCAGGCAAAAATTATATAAAACGTTTTACCATTACATTTGATGTACAGTCACATTCCCTGTTGTTGTCTGAAGCATGCTATATAGAATTCACGCTGGCGATGCCGCATGTCTGAGCAGTGTCTTAACATCATCCTAAAACCTACTCTTGAGCTGGGAGGTTTTTTTTCTTCTTAAAACAGGTTCACAGGATTCCTTGGACCTTTTCTGAGATGCTTTGTGGATATCGGCCCTTGGCCCGATTTTWTTTTATTTTAAACTGCAGTATTGCTCTCCCAGGAATCGGAGGGGCAGGGCTGTCCGTTCTGCCGCTGTGAGATTAAAGGCACAGAGCCCATCGTGGTAGACCCCTTCCACCCCAAGAACAGCAGCAGCGGGGCCTCCTTTGCCAGCTTCCAGGGGCCCTACGGGGTGGAAGGAGGGGTCTCCCTGTCAGTCTCCCTCAGCAACGACGAGGACGATGACGAGCGCCTGGAGGATCCCCACCTCATCATGAGCAGGCTGGCCTGCACCAAGGCAAGACCCTCAGCCACCATCTATGACCAGCTAGGCTTTGTCTGTTCTCTCTATTTCTCCTACACACACCATCTCACATCATCATTGTGTCCTTGTGGTCAAAGTGAAAAGACAATCTATAAAATACTTGGTAGTTTTCAGAATTAGATAATTAGATACACCACCCAGTAAATCAACAACAAAAAAACATCTCCCTCCATCTACATGTTGTAGAAACAAGCTCACATCTTACTTGTTTTGATGTTTTCAGGTGGAGCGCCCGCCCTCCCCTGTGACGCCACTGCCCCCTGTGCCCCCCAGGCTGGACCTGCTGCAGCAGAGGCCCCCCACCTCCCCAGGGGCCCCGGGCCAAGGAGCAACAACCAAGGCAAGTGGAAAACCTAATCAAATTCAAGCTTTCTTTATGTATATAATGGTGTGCCCATGCATGTCATGTGACTTTTACATTTGACTATTTTAGCAGACACTCTAATCCAGAGAGACAGTATTGCATACAGTCATTAATATCTGCTCTCCCCAGATTGCAGCCCTCCACAGAGACAAACCTTTGCCCCTCCCTCCTGCCCTGCGAGAGTTACCCCCACCTCCTCCACCCGAACGCCCTTCTCCCCTTGGACCCCCAGAGGGCCGGCTCCAAAGGAGACCTCTGCCATGCACCCCTCCAGAGCCCAACTGGGCCTCCAACTACATGGTTCCCCGGCACGTAGCCAAGGCCCCCCCACAGACCAACGGACCCAGTGACAGTGACTGCATCCACAGAGCAAAGCCGCTAGCAGCGACCAACGCTATCTACTCCCTGGCAGTCGGGTATGGCATTTGTATAGATATGGATAAAATGTGGTATGAATGTAATGTAGATGTTCAATAGAGAGAAGTCACTCTTGCCCTGAAGAGTTATGGGAAATGCAGATTTTTATTCTAGTCCAGCACTAAAACACTCGATTGAATTTAAAAATATATCTTTTTTATTTTACCTTTATTTAACTAAGCAAGTCAGTTAAGAACAAATTCTTATTTTCAATGACGGCCTAGAAACAGTGGGTTCAGGGGCAGAAGGACAGATTTTTACCTGCTCGGGGATTCCATCTTGCAACCTTCCGGTTACTTGTCCAACGCACTAGGCTACCTGCCACCCCAAATGTAATGGTGGCCTTCCATTCCTGACGTGATTGGTTGAATCAGAGGCTCTCTGGGACTTAGATTGTCTATATACCCTGTAGTAACTCATAGAGTGACTGATCGGTAATTCAATGTGTTGTATGTATTACCTGGCTCAGTCTGTCTTGCTCTCTATTAGGCCTCAACAGGAGACTACCGGTGAGAAGTCATCTGGGAGTGATGAGGAGAATGAGTACATGAGCCCCACCTCTCTCCCTGCAGCAGGACCCTCCTGGGCCATGGCGGGTGCTGTCGTGCCCGCACCACCACCGCTCCAACCCACTAACCACAACTCACGGTGAGTGCTCAACACTGTCACTATGAGGTGACCAGGTGGATTATGATCAGTACAGGGTCCTGACTAAGGTTTTTCTGATGCCCTTTATCTTCCTCCATCCCTACCTCTCTCTCCCCTCCCCCTTCTCTCCTAGGACTGTGGTGTGTGATGTGGACTGTGAGGACCCTCAGGTGTATGAGTCCATGTGTAACATCCAGGCCCAGGCTAGTGCTACTGAGCCCCTCCCTCTGCCCTCCCTGCCCCAGCAGCCACCAGAGTCAGGTACATGGAGATGGATGAAGGATCTCTATTCTCACTTTTCTGATTGCACATGAAGTTACATAAGTCATCCCCTTTGTACAATCAGAAAACCATCATGCAACTTGAATCACACTGGTGTCGTTTGCATGTCTACACCTGCCAAGAAACATACTATCTCAATGAATGTGGCCACAATCAGATTACAGTTATGTATCTCAGCAAGTGGAAAATGCACACTACTGTTCAAAGGTTTGGGGTCACTTAGAAATGTCCTTGTTTTTGAAAGAAAATCACATTTTTTTTTGTCCATTATAATAATTTTTATCAAATTGATAAAAAAAATACAGTGTAGACATTGTTGTAAATGACTATTGTAGATGGAAAAGCTGCTTTTTAATCGAATATTTACATAGGCGTACAGAGGCCCATTATCAGCAACCATCACTCCTATGTTCCAATGGCACGTTGTGTTAGCTAATCCAAGGTTATCATTTTAAAAGGCTAATTGATCATTAGAAAACCCTTTTGCAACTATGTTAGCACAGCTGAAAACTGTTGTTCTGATTAAAGAAGCAATAAAATGGGCCTTCTTTAGACTAGTTGCGTGTCTGGTGCATCAGCATTTGTGGGTTCGATTACAGGCTCAAAATGGCCAGAAACAAAGAACTTTCTTCTGAAACTCGTCAGTCTATTCTTGTTCTGAGAAATTAAGGCTATTCCATGCGAGAAGTTGCCAAGAAACTGAAGATCTTGTACAACGCTGTGTACTACTCTCTTCACAGAAGAGTGCAAACTGGCTCTAACCAGAATAGAAAGAGGAGTGGGAGGCCCAGGTGCACAACTGAGCAAGAGGACTAGTCCTCAACTGGCAGCTTCATTAAATAGTAAAACACCAGTCTCAACGTCAACAGTGAAGAGGCGACTCCGGGATGCTGGCCTTCTAGGCAGTTGCAAAGAAAAAGCCCTCTCTGACTGGCSAATAAAAATAAAATAAAATATAAAGATGGTCAAAAGAACACAGACACTGGACAGCGGAAGATTGGAAAAAAGTGTTATGGACAAGTTTCTAAGTTTGAGGTGTTCAGATCACAAAGAAGAAATGAAAAAATTAAGATGCTGGCGGAGTGCTTGACGCCATCTGTCAGGCATGGTGGAGGCAATGTGATGGTCTGGGGGTACTTTGGTGGTGGTAAAGTGGGAGATTTGTACAGGGTAAAAGGGATCTTGAAGAAGGAAGGCTATCACTCCACTTTGCAACACCATGCCATACCGTGTGGATGGCTCTTAATTGGAGCCAATTTCCTCCAACAGGACAATGACCCAAAGCACAGCTCCAAACTATGCAATAACTATTTAGGGAAGAAGCAGTCAGCTGGTATTTTAACGGAGTGGCCAGCACAGTCACCGGATCTCAACCCTATTGAGCTGTTGTGGGAGCAGCTTGACCGTATGGTATGTAAGAAGTGCACATCAAGCCGATCCAAGCATGGGGTGAAATCTCTTCAGATTACCTCAGCAGATTGACAACTAGAATGCCAAAGGTCTGCAAGGCTGTAATTGCGGCAAATGGAGGATTCTTTGACGAAAGCAAAGTTTGAAGGACACAATTATTATTTCAATTAAAAATCATTATTTATAACCTTGTCAATGTCTTGACTATATTTCCTATTCATTTTGCAACTCATTTCATGTATGTTTTCATGGAAAACAAGACATTTCTAAGTGACCGAAACTTTTGAACAGTAGTGTATATCCTGTGTTCAGGGTATTCAAATCACTCTTTTCATCCCTTTAATCCTCTTGTTCACCCTCCAGACTACCTCATCCCTCCCCCTGTGGTTTCCCTGCACCATATGGTAGAGGAGATGGAGGATGAGTATGATTACCCCAGGCTCCCCCAGGCTCCCCCAGCACCCGCCAGGCGCACCCTCTCTGATGTCACCGGCACCTCGGCCGCCTTCAGCTGCCTATCAATGGACAGCCCTAACATAGATGCATGTATGTAACTCAGCATTCGTTTTCAGTTCTTTTCCTCTCTTGCTTTGTCATGTTAAGAGTTATATTTATCAAACACCACGAACATGTTCTCTCCTCTCTCCCAGCTACGTTTTCATCAGGTCAGGACCCCGAGCGCCCCCCTAAGCCCCTCCCACGCCGGGTCAACTCAGACCAACGGCCCCGCCCCCTTACCCCAGAAGCCCTGCCCCCTGCCGCCAGTCTGTCAGCCGGCTCCCGAGGGGGGCCCGTTCCCAGTGTGGCGCTACCCATCAACGGGGAGATAGAGCATCTGATGAGCCAGGGCTACTCATTCCAGGACATCCAGAAGGCCCTGATGATCGCCCAGAACAACCTGGAGACGGCTAAGAACATCCTGCGCGAGTTTGTGTCCATCCCCTCCACGGCCCACATCCTCACATAGCAGGCTCAACACCACACCCTATATACTTTACTCACTGTGCCATAATGGATAGCATTTCTACTGTGCTGGTTGTGACAGGTCTGGAAGTGCTGTAAATTGTAAGGGGAAGAGGACTCGGTCCTATGCACAGGCATCTAAGTGAGAAAATCTAAAGGAAGAGGGAGAATGCTTGACGTGGCCTCTGTATGGCCAAGCCTTTGACCCTTGTATGGTCGTTTGTGCTTGCCTCCAGTCTTATTGTGTGGCTCTAAGCATTTCCTTGTTTCTGAGTGCAAGATGGAGTAAGCCGAAATTCACACTGTGCTTAGGCTGCAGGAAGGAATAGTTATGGACTTATTGTGCAGTAACTGTTGTTGGGGCAAACTTGACTCATGATTCCCACTCCCACCCATGTTAGTTTTGATTGGGTCATAGTCGTACATACAGTTTGTAGCTAGATACGCCAGGTGGAGACTAAAGCATTTGATTCTGTGGTTTGTGCTAAAGCCAATGAATGTGAATATTTTAGTTGGATTGCATTGTTACAGGGCTCGAAGTCATACATTTCACTGTAATTGCAGTAACTATTTTTTTTAAAGTAAGCATAACTCCAAATTGCTTTAGTTCCTGGTTTAGTGATCGTCTTATAATATATAAGCCTGAATGACGTGTACGTAATCTCAGAATGTATTCAATGTAGTGCTAACATTGACTGGTGAACTAATGTAACATTTCTGATGTCATTATTTTGTATAATTGTATTAATACCACCAGTGGTAGTGGTTTCACGGTTAAGCCTTATTGTTAGTTCTGTGAATAGCTTATATATTTTAAAGTGAGTGTCCTTTTTTTAATGTCATACTTAAAAATGAAGGGAGTATATGTGCCCGATCTCAATTTTGCTCTCTGCTAATCAGTGTGCAATTGGACTGCTGCTTGTAAGGGTTTGTTTTTTTGTATCCATACTATTCATTTTCCAGACAATAATATATTGATTGGGCAGAGAAGACAAAGTGATCCAAGTCATGTATACACCATGATATTTAGTGAAATGAAGTACTTAATTGGCACTACCTCAGACTTGTTTTGCTGCCGCCTCTGGGAAAGAACACTTTGTACAACGTTCTTGTACAACGTTCTTGTTTATACGTTACAAACAGAGTATGGCCCCATCTTAAGGTGGCTCAGTAATGTATTTTCTTTGTACCTACTTTGATTAGGATTGTTTTTTTTCTCCCARGGATGTGGGTTTGACACATTTGAGAAATCTGTTTAATATATGAATCATTTAAATCTTTCCTTTTGAATTTGAAACCCCGTTGAACACAGGGAGTTTGTCATTGTCCTCTGGACTCAGGTACAACAGACTGAACAATGTGCAGTAATATGCCAAGGTTATTTGGGGACTCACACCAAAAATGTTAGGTGTTAATGTGTTGGATTCAAAGCCAAAAGCATTTAATAACAGGTTTAAATCACATTATTAGTTGTAGATACTTCTAGTTGTAAAGAATGGCCATGATATTTCTGCATCTGTTTGTTTCGCTTGAGTTCAATACTGTTTTAACTTCTTTGAAATGATGATGTACTTTGACTGCAATTCCTTGATCATCAACTTAAGTGCCACTCCTTGTAAAATCATTTGAGAATTGACTTCAGGCCTCTGCTTTCCACTGTGTCGCTCATATGTGGACTCACCACAAGAGGACACTCTGTCATAAGAGATTGCTGTGGTTTCATACGCCACACTAGTCATTGCTCAATAGTTGCAGAATTTACTGGTGTACGGAAGCACAGTTGGTGCTTTGTCTTTCGATCGAAGATAACATTGTTGCCTCACCTGTACATACAGAGAACTAACAAAAAAAACTTTTTTTCATTGCCTTATTGCATGTGTAGTTAAAGTATTTTATTTATTCATTTTAATGTACTCAGCATTCATTATGTTGCCATGTGTTCATGCCTCAGCCATTAAAGATTTTCAAATAAACAATATTTTCTTTAACATTTGATTGGTATATTTGATAGAAAATGTTATACTGTAGTACTGAAAGATATGGTCTATGTAGCTCTTGTTACAAACCCAATAACTAGCCTACTAATATTGTTTTGCACTTTGTCTAGGGGTCCTAGGCCTAGTTACATGGTCTGTCACCTGAATGAATGTGCACATTTGGGAGAAATCAGCATTTTGAGGACCGTGTTGGTCCTCACTAACCTCCCCCCAATGTGTCCAGGAGACAGCAACTTACTGATTTCAGGGCCAGCTCCGTCTTCCAACATGTCTAGACTATTGTTGAACATCCTCTTCCTCCCACCAAGCATGAAATCTGAAGCTACTGTACTACTAACTCCAGGAGACAGCATAACAGTGGTTAGATGGGAGAACTCACCCCTTTCCCCCGTCGATCACATTCTGGGTCTCTGTTATAAACCGTAGTGTATGTCATAATCAATTTTGGCTGTTGTGAATTAAATCTATCAGTGGAAATATGTATTTTCAGTTGTGCCTTAGCCGTTGAAATGCACTTGTAAGTTTTCATTTCTCTATGAACTTTTCTTTAAATATTTAGTGTAAAGATGACAATGAATTTTTTTATTTGGCATTATTTTCTTGCAAAAAATTATAAAAAGGCAAGCCTCAAATCACAAGAACTGTACTTAATTTACACACATTTGCAAAATCAGACCATTATAAACCAATAATGAACTGTGCAGGTCCAAACATTCCTGTCCAACGGTAGCTGTTTCATATAGTCAACAAAAACATAACATATCACTCAAAGAAAAGGTTGGGATGGGAGGAAGCCGGTATAACTGTCCCGTCAAGAAAAGTTTGTTTTCTGAGCCAACTGCACAACAAGCTGTTTTTACTGTTGGTGGTGGCCAACAGTGAACCTTTTTCACATCATGATGGCCAGTCATCCACATACTGGCATCAAAAAGCTTTTCCCGTGTTGGGATCTGTCTTTGGGCAACATGAATGTAATTCAAACACTGTTATTAAGTTCAGCCCTCTTCTTTCCATAAGCATCAGAACACTACAACACAACTAAACCAGACTGAACATAAAAGGCACACAGTTGAGAGCAGTGTCTTTACTGGAGTCATACTACCAAAAGTCCACTATCTGCAGTCCTATGGCCGGACATAATCAAGCTGAACAAAATGGGTCATTTCAACTAAACACTTAAAATGACCACTAAAATATTACCTTGAAGGCAATATTTGGATCACAACATACAGTATTTGTACCAATTGAACTCTCCCCTTTGTGTACAATATCAAAAATCATAATACCTTTAAAATATCATTCCGTAAATGATGCACGTCAGGCAGTCTTTGAGCTAGCTTCTTCCATGCACATAACTTACAGTAAGCATCCAAAATGTATCACACACAAAATGACCTTCAGGTCTCCTTGGCCCTCACCCAAATACAAAGAAATAGACAGCAAATCATAAAAAAAGGAAACATTTCAGTGTATCTTACATCAAAGTGAGACAAATTTCCACAGGCACTGCAGATAACACAATAGGCCATTTCAAAAAAGACAATCGAAGGCCACAGCTACAAATGGTTATTATGCTACGATTATTTACAAACAGTACAAGAGCTTGACAGTAATTCACAAGAGAATTACTCTGAAATTATGAGTTTTGCTGAGAAAATGTAGACACCTGTTGACGTGGTGTTTCTCCACAAACATATTGGTGGTCATTTATGGCCAGATTACCTCCATAAAATAATGTAGAATCACCAAATCAAGGACCATGGATGAATAGCTAAAGTAAGTGACACCATAAACAGATAATACCATGAAGTCTGAACTTGAAAGGTCTGTCTCAAAATATCTTAAATAACGAAATATATATATAATATATACAGTTTATAAAGTTTATAACGCACAGTTAATGAACGTCATCATCGTACACTTGAAACCGGCAAACGAGAGAGTAAAAAGGCTTTGGGGAAAATTACAAAGGGTAAAATGGAGCAATCAAAACATCCTCCAAACACCTTAAAATCCGTTGTGTGTGTTCCTGTGTGGTTTTGGCCAGATATGGTGAATACTGCTGAACACAAATGTGGGGAAAGTGATTGATTGACTCCTAATTAGAGTCCTAACAAATTTTTTCCAGGGCTTCCAGGAGTCTAGCCTTGGATTGGGCGTGGATTTGGTGGGCTGGCGAAGAGCTTCGGCTGGCTACGTCAGAGCTCAGCCCTCTGCATATATCACTTCCTCAGGTCCATGTACTTTACTCCAGGGAAAAGCACAAAGAGGAAAGGGAGAAAAAACACCAACAAATGTCAATACAGTGGGCAATGCAAGATTCAAGAAAGACAGACAGTAGGCTACTTCTGTTTAGCGTATAGCTTTCATATTCATAGTTACCTGGTCGCTGGGGCCATTCTTGTCACCGTTAACGCCCTTCAGAAGAACGGCCTCCTCGGTCTTGGTGTCAGTCTTCATCTCCACCACAATGCCATCTTTGTTAGTGTTCTCCTTGGTGCTGTGGATAGAGAGCACAAACTCAGTTCTCTCAATACTCCTCTCCAGTGAGGACAGTATCACATTCTTGGAGGCAGAAAGACTAATTTATGGATGAACATATGGAATACATTTACATAACACTTTTTCAAGTGCTCAGAGTGCTCTACATTGTAATTTACCCTCATCCACTACCTATGTGTAGCACCCACCTTATAGAACTAGACACAAAACCTGGCCCTAGACCAGTTGTTGAAGTAGAATACTCACATTTCCTGCTTGCCAGAGCGGCCACAGGGGATTTTGCCCTTCTTGTGGAGGAAGTAGAGCACACTGCCCAGAACGGCCAGCAGGAGGATACAGATGATGACGACCACGATGATCACACCATTTCCTTCAGCTATACACACAGACAGACAGGGAGAGGGGAGGGAAAACTCAGGTTAATGCTTATACCTGATCATGGAGAATCATCCGGACATGATATGTGTAAACATTTCCTGGTTACCTGTGCTGCCTATACATGTGTGACCAGTGACCCATAACTCCATGTGAGTGCCCCTAGCATACAAAATGAAAACAAATGAAAACATCCCTAGACAGATGTAACCGACGTGAAATGGCTAGCTAGTTAGCGGTGGTGCGCGCTAATAGCGTTWCAATCGGTGCCGTCACTCGCTCTGAGACCTGAAGTAGTTGTTCCCCGCGGCTTTTGTGGCGCGATGGGTAACGATGCTTTGTGGGTGACTGTTGTTGATGTGTGCAGAGGGTCCCTGGTTCGGGGCGAGGAGAGGGACGGAAGCTAAACTGTTACACAGACAACATAAGGCCAAAATGACTCAGATTTGTCTACATCAGCAGTTGTGACAACTTTTTACATCAGCAATTGTCACAAAGTGTTTGCAGTAAATAACCCAGCCAAGACCCCAAAGAGCTAGTAGAAGCAAAATCAGAAGCATAGTGGCCAGGAAAAAAAACCTAGAAGGAAGAAACAGAGGAACCCAGCTCAGATGGGAGGCCCATCCTCTTCTAGTAGGACAAAACATAGGAAGATGTGGAGGATAACCACTAGCCAGGACAGTCCACTCAGTAACATATTACATTTTTTCCAGGGAGTCCTGGGATCCAGGTTGTAAAACAGTGTTAGAGTATGATGATATTGGTCATTATTTATGGGTCAAGTCATAAGAAGCAGATGGGAAACAGATCAAGGGCTCTATTCAATCCAAATCGCGGAACTTCAGCTTTACAGGGTGATKGAAATTTAAAGACAATGTTCCTGCTTTAGCAGTGACTGCATTCACGGTAAACGCTGCATATGTCAGCACAATCGGAAATTACCTTTAMATTTACATTGCAGAATCAAAAATATTAGTTAAAGCCAGTGGCTCAGATGAAACTGTCCAAGCAGTAGATACATCTTTAAATGTTGATATTTGGTTGGGTTGTCAACCCAAATTCAATATAACTTTTGTATTACAGTAAATAGCATAAAGTTAAGGCTATCTTACAAACCAATGTAACGTTCAACCTTAAAATGTGTAACACATCCATGGCCACATTTTGAAGTTACTATAGCTATACATTTCTTATTAAGTAATCAATAAAGTGTGCATGTTCAAGAGAGCATACATCGCAGGGCTGTAGAGATCGTCACAATTACTGTAATAATCTGCACAGAATCTTGAATTTGCACCATGTACATTTAATGTAATCTCAACAATATCACAATCTGTTGTATAAATAAACAAAATRTCTGACATTGTATTCCCATTGGAACTTTGCTGTGTTTTTAAATGGTTGAAAGTGCAGTGATAGACATTTGGGTGAGAACTAAACCAAAAATGAGACCTTGTCTTTCCATTGGAATTTGATTGTGCTTTTAGATAGTTGAACATTGGAAATACAACTAACTTTTGGCTATATTTTTGAGTGGGTGAATATAGGTTGTTGTAATCTCATTGATTAATGTCTCAACCCAATAATCTACGTTGAAATGCGCACAGTGAGCAGCTTCAACTCTCATGCTTGTGAGTGAGTGCTCCAGACACTGGGCAGAGAGTGATGTGAAACAGCCCTGGCCTGCCCCTCTAACAGAGCCATCAACACTTCAGTGCAATCCCCCCAGGAGGAAATTAGAGAGTGCTCCTCCCTACCAGAACTATTAACTCCTCTCTTTAAACATGGAGTAAGCCCTTGTTAAAAGGAACAAAATGGGTTTATGAGAACTTCTATTGCAACAGCTCAATAAAAACAGTGAGACAGCGCATTAACTTCCCCAACATTTAACTCAATATATGTGCTTTTGGCATTCAACCACTTCAAAACATTTCTCGAAATGCTAGACAAACTGTAATTACAGATGTATCTGGAAAAACATTAGGAAAATATAAGGATGTCCAACACCTAAGTGTTGTCTTGTTCTTTTTTCCCTATTTTTCTCTGTCACACATAATTGTCAATGTACCCACAGGCGATGAGCAGAGCCAATTCTCCCGCCTTTTCCTGCAAACACTATGTCCGTATGAAAATCATGAATTATTTAGTTGCCCTGTTGGCTAATCCTTCATGGTCTGGATTGGTGTGTATTCAGAAAGACTTTTCAAAAAGTTGAGAAAAAGCAAAGAAACAATCTAAAAGCGCTTCTCAACTGGATCAGAGTGATTCAAAAGTCAAGAAGAAGAGAAACAGTGCTGGAGTGTTATTCATAGTGGCATGGGTACGAATCCCACCCCACAAGTTCATGCTGTTTCCTCTCTATACTCTGTACTCCGTCTAACTTCCCACTGTCTAGGGTTAGGGGTTAGGGCTAGGGGTTAGGGGTTAGGGCTAGGTTTAGTGTTTAGGGTTAGGGCTAGGTTTAGGTTTAGGTTTAGGGTTATCCTCCTTGGGTTAGGGTATTGGTTAGGGTTAGGGTTAGTGTTTGGGTTTGGGTTAGGGTTTGGGTTTAGGGTTATCCTCCTTGCGTGATCAAACACGCAAGGAGGATGGTGCTCCTGTTCTAATCAGCAAGAATACAATAATAGCAAGATCTCTGTCTTACCAGGTGAGTAGGGTGCAGTTGAAGTGACCATGGGAACTGTGGATAAGCAAAACACTTAAAATGTAAGAGGTTCCCATAATCAAATATATTTCCACATAATATGCCCATATACAGTATTCCATACATTCTAAATACAAAACATTAGGAACACCTGCTCTTTCCATGACATCAGGTGAACAGGTGAATCCAGGTGAAAGCTATGATCCCTCATTGATGTCACTTGTTAAATCCACTTCAATCAGTGTAGATGAAAAGGAGGAGACAGGTTAAATAATGGGTTTTAAGCCTTGAGACAATTGAGACACGGATTGTGTATATGTGCCATTCAGAAGGTGAATGGGTAAGACAAAAGATGTAAGTGCCTTTGAATGGGGTATGGTACTAGGTRCCAGGCGCACCGGTTTGAGTGTGTCAAGAACTGCAACGCTGCTGGATTTTTCACACTCAACAGTTTCCCGTGTTATCAAGAACGGTTCACCACCCAAAGGACATCCAGCCAACTTAACACAACTGTGGGAAGCAATGGAGTCAACATGGGCCAGCAACCCTGTGGAATGCTTTCAACACCTTGTAGAGTCCATGAGGCTGTTCTGAGGGCAAAAGGGTGTTAGATGTTCCTCATGTTTTGTACACTCAGTGTGTATGCCTATATCATCCTATGTAGTGTACAGTATATGGCAGGGTGGCTTACTGGCACTGATGCTGAAAGACTTTGCCTCTGTGCCCATCTCGTTGGTGGCATTGCAGAAGGCTGTGATGTCAGAGGTCACTTTGATGGACACCAGGCTGATAGTGCTGTGCTCCGTGGCGCTGGTCAGCACCTCGCGCCAGCTCTGTCAACACACAAGCACACACACCAATGTCATGTCACCAGTCACACCAATGTGCATTGGAACAGACACACCAAGAAAATTAGATTTTAATGTTTTAAAATCATACATTCATGCAATGTACAGTTGAAGTCAGAAGTTTACATACACCTTAGCCAAATACATTTAAATTCCGTTTTTCACAATTCCTGACATTTAATCCAAGTAAACATTCCCTGTTTTAGGTCAGTTAGGATCACCACTTTATTTTAAGAACGTGAAATGTCAGAATAATAGTAGAGAGAATGATTTATTTCAGCTTTTATTTCTTTCATCACATTCCCAGTGGGTCAGAAGTTTACATACACTCAATTAGTATTTGGTAGCATTGCCTTTAAATTGTTTAACTTGGGTCAAACGTTACGGGTAGCCTTCCACCAGCTTCACACAAAGTTCTATTTTTGTTTCATCAGACCAGAGGACCTTTCTCCAAAAAGTACGATCTTTGTCCCCATGTGCAGTTGCAAACCGTAGTCTGGATTTTTTTATGGCGGTTGTTACGTACGCCTCTGAGAAGAGGGAACGCAACTCCCTGCTGCAACTCAACTCCCTGTGAAGTGCAAGAGGTATGGACTGTAGGCATGAGTAAGGACGACAAAGGCAGATTTTACCGTTTCTAGGATTTATTTCCTTACGGTAATATGGGGAAAAGGGGCTGGATGGAACCAAAGCAAAGAAAGTAAATATCAAAACTTCCCCCTTTCCTATCTAACCTGCCTACCCACTACTTACCTATCTTAGCACCACCTGGTGCCCTAACCAAAATACAGGGGGTGGTCCGCCCAGGTCTTACCTAGTGTGCCTAGACAATGAATATACTACGGGTATATGTATGCCCGCGGGCCTCTTGCCTAAGCACTCCCAAAGTGCCTTCTCCTTCCCCCCTGGGAACAAATGAAACAGAACAATTTCACAAACACTTTACATCAAAACTGAGTAAACTAACGCAGGCCACTAAAGAACAACAAACACAGAACATAGCAAAGCTGCTACCAACAACAACTAACATAGTAAATTACCCCAAAGCCATCAGCCTCCTCTCTTAGCAAATAGCTCTCACAATCAAACTCTCTGCATTCCACAGCCTACAATGATCTCTCTCTCTACCTCCGAAAACTGGCTTTTATAGCTTCAGGTGGCAATGGTGATTAGAGTCAGCTGCTTCTTGATGAGGGGGCGGGGTCAGCTCTCCAATTWTCAATTGGGGCCGACCAATCAGCTGGTTGGGGAGTACTTCAGGAAGCCATCTCCTGAAACACACACTCAAATACAAACTCTACAACACAGAAACTGGGGAACGTAACTCGCACACCACAAAAGTTGCAAACATACAGTTTGTAATAACAAAAACCAACGCTTCCCCAGTTAGTAAACCCGTGATAGAGCGTCAGCAACCACATTCGCTGAGCCCTTCACATAGGCTATCTGTACATTATATCTAGTAAGAACTTGTTACCTGACCTGGTTTTCGGCAATGGACCTACACAATCAACTATCACTCTTTCAAACGGTTCCCCCACCACAGGAATCGGGCAGAGCGGTGCTCGAGGAACTGTTTGATTCGCTTTCCCAGTGAGTTGACATACGTGACATGTTTTACAAAATTGGACCACATCAGACTTCAAACCTGGCCMAAAAAAATGACGAAGGACCCGGTTATAAGTCTTTGTGATCCCCAAATGTCCAGACCACGCCTGGTCATGGGCGAGTGACAGCACCTGCTGTCTGAACGGTGTAGGAACAACCACTTGACACACTTCACTCCAGTCATTAAC